>NC_058518.1:178002194-178305225 GCF_904849725.1 Hordeum vulgare subsp. vulgare
TTGACGAAATCAACTAGTGCCTGGGACTTGATGGCCGTGCGGGGGGTATACTGAATGTGATGTGACCCAAGTTCTATCGCCCATTTGGCGATTCGCCCTGTTGCCTCGCGGTTTTGGATGACGTCGCCGAGGGGCGCGGAACTGACCACGGTGATTGGGTGTTCTTGGATATAATGTTTAAGCTTCCGACTCGCCATGAACACCCCATAGACCAGTTTTTGCCAATGGGGGTATCGTTATTTGGAGAGAGTTAACACCTCACTGATAAAGTACACGGGGCGTTGTACCGGGTATTCCTTTCCTTACTCCTTTCTTTCGACGACCACAGCCACGCTGACCGCTTTGGAATTCGCGCCGATATACAGGAGCATAGGCTCCTTTTCAGTCGGGGCCGCCAGGACCGGCGGGTTAACCAGTTGGTGTTTCAAGGCCTGAAGTGCCTCGTCGGCTTCCTCTGTCCACACGAATCGGTCAGACTTCCTCAACAATTGATAGAGCGGAATCGCCTTTTCTCCGAGGCGGCTTAAAAACGACTGAGAGCCGCAATACGACCCGCCAATCGCTGAACTTGGTTAACATTCGTCGGCCTGCCGAGGGAGGCAACCGCTTCAATTTTGTCCGGGTTAGCCTCGATGCCGCGCTCCGATACCAAGAAACCCAGTAGTTTTCCCACAGGTACGCCAAAACGCACTTGGTAGGATTTAGCTTCATCTGATATACCCGTAAATTATCAAAGGTTTCCTTAAGGTCTTCCAGAAGTGTCTCCTCCCGGCGGGTCTTGATTACAATGTCGTCCACATAAGCATGGACGTTGCGGCCAATTTGGCTGTGAAGACAATTCTGGATGCAACGTTGGTAAGTCGCCCCTGCGCTCTTGAGCCCGAACGGCATGGACACATAGCAAAAGGCCCCGAAGGGGGTTATGAAAGCAGTCTTTTCTTGATCTTCCACAGCCATTTTGATCTGATGATAACCTGAGTAAGCATCCAGAAAGCACAATCGTTCGCATCCCGCCACCGAGTCAATGATTTGGTCGATGCGGGGAAGAGCGAAAGGATCCTTGGAGCAAGCTCTGTTGAGGTCCGTATAGTCAATACACATACGGAAAGTGCCATTCTTCTTGAGTACTAACACCGGGTTAGCTAGCCATTTGGGGTGAAAGACTTCCACGATGAACCCGGCGGCTAAAAGGCGGGCGACTTCCTCTCCAATCGCCTTCCATCGCTCCTCGTTAAACCTGCGGAGGTATTGTTGGACAGGTTTGCATTTTGGGTCAATATTAAGATGGTGCTCAGCGAATTCTCTCGGTACACCCGGCATGTCAGAGGGTTTCCATGCGAAGATGTCCCGATTCTCACGGATGAATTCGATGAGCGCGCTTTCCTATTTGGGGTCCAGACCCGTCCCAATGGTAAACTGCTTGGATGAATCGCCAGGGACGAAGTCGACTGTCTTCGTGTCATCCGTTGGTTTGAACTTGAGGGGCGACTCGGAATCTGTAGTCGGTTTCTTGAGTGGTGTCATGTCCGCCGGGTCAACATTGGCCCGGTGGTTTTTGAGCTCTTCCGCCGCGCAGGCGACTTCCGCGTAGGCCGCGTCTCCTTCCTCACACTCCTTTGCAATCCTTCTATCTCCGTCGACCGTGATGGGCCCTTTAGGACCAGGCATTTTGAGCTTGAGGTAGACGTAGCACGGGCGGGCCATGAAGCGAGCGTAAGCCGGTTGTCCGAACAGCGCATGGTACGGGCTTTTTAATTTGACCACCTCGAAGACCAGAGACTCCGACCTGTAGCTCTGTGCAGTTCCAAACGCTACTGAGAGACTGACCCGGCCAATCGGATAAGCGGATTTGCCCGGGACGATGCCGTGGAAAACTGTGGTTGAAGGCATCAAGTCTTTCTCCAATAGATTCATCCTCCGGAAGGTGTCGAATTATAGGATATTAATGCTGCTGCCGCCATCCATTAGTACTTTCGATAGAGTGTAGCCCGCCACTTGGGGAGCCACGACCAAGGCCAGGTCGCCCGGGTTATCTATTCTCGGCGGGTGATCCTCTCTGCTCCATGTTATTGTCTGTTCGGACCAGTGGAGATATCTGGGAACTGTCGACTCAATTACGCTGTACGCCCGGTGATTTACCTTTTTATCACGTCTGCAGGCATTAGTGGTGAAAACATGGTATTGCCCATTACTTAGTTGTTTAGGATTGTTGCGGAAGCCCCCATGGTCATCCTGGTCCTGCGGGGGCGGCTGCTGGAAGACTCCTGGCGGGTTGTACCGCCGGTGGTGGTGCACCGGATATTGGCCGCCGCCTGGCTGCGGCCCCCCCTGAGCCTCTTGTTCGGGAAAACCGCCGAAGGGGTTGTGCCTTTGGTTGGGCGCGGCGAGTTGGTCTTGGCAACGGTTCGGGTCTTCGCTCTGGCTCTTCTTGATCGCCTCGGCCCGAAATTCCCGCATCACGAAGCAGTTCTCCCAAGAATGGCCCGCCGGGCCGTCGGCCGTGGCGTGGTGCGGGCAAGGGCCTTTGAGCAGCTCTTCGTAGTTACGCGGTCTTTTCCTGCTGAAGCCTCGATTCTTCTTTTTGCCGTCATTGGCGTTGGTGTTGGCAACCAGATCCGAGGGCTCCTCATGTAGCCTACGCTTGCCGTTGGTCCCCTGGTTATGACGGTTGCGGCCTTGGAGGCGGGTATGCTTATTCGTTGAATCGCCCTTCTTGGGCGAGTTACCCTTACCATCCTCGTCGGGATCCTTGGTATCATCGGCTTCGGCGTACCTAGTGAGGGTGTCCATCAGCTCGCCCATATCCTGAACTTTCCGTTTGAGTCGCCCCAGTTTCTGGACCAGAGGTTCGTAGTGGCAGTTGTGCTCGAGGATAAGCACAGCTTGCGCTGCCGTGATGCCATCCGATGAATGGATAATTTCCGTGACTCGCCGCGACCAATGATGCGCCGACTCGTCCGGGTGTTGCACGCAGTGTTGTAAGTCGACGATTGTCATCGGTCGTTTGCAGGTTCCCCGGAAGTTTTTGATGAAACGTTCCTTTAACTCGGCCCAGGACTGCATAGAATTGGGGGGTAAATTCTTCAACCAAGTGCGTGCCGATCCCTCGAGCATCATGGTGAAGTATCTGGCGCAAACCGCCTCGTTTACGTCGAGCATGTCCATGGCGATCTCATAGCCCTCGATCCAAGATGTTGGTTCTAGGTCTGGTGTGTAATTAGGCACCTTTCTTGGTCCTTTGAAGTCCTTGGGCATTCTTTCGTTTCGAAGGGCCAGGGACAAGCAGGGCACCCCAACTCGCCCTCCGGTCCCCGCGGGAGGAGTCTGAGCCTCTTGAGTGTTGGGTGGACCTCCGCCCGGCGGGTCCTGCTCGGGCGGGTTGTCCTGCGGGAGGTGTCGCGGGGCGTTGTTTACGGCTGGCTGATCCTCCGGCCAACCCCTGGTATAGCTCGCGTGGGGGGTGGAGTGTAGCCGTTCGGGGCTGTGCGAGAACTGCGCGTTTTGGACCACCGCCGTTTTCAACATCTCAATGGCGTTCCTTGCTTCGATCTCAGCTGGGGTGTTGCCGTGGATAGGGAGGGACTCCAGATGGCGAGTTGCGGCAAGCACGTTATCCACCTGGTTAGAGAAGTGGCCTCGGGGGGTACGGAAATGATGGATTTGACCCTCAGTCGGCTGAATCGGCGGGTTAGGAGGGCGGCCCATCCCTCCTGCTGGGGCGGCTCCCATCCCGGGCGTTTGGGGAGTGTCGAACAGGCGAGTCGGATTGAGATCATGGGGCATGCGTCCCTGGTGCCTCCGCTGATGGACGGCGTCGGATGCGCGCTGCTGTCTTTCGAGCCGCCAATTGTCGGTGTTCAACCGCATCCTTTCGGCCGTAATCTGGGCCTGTCGAGTTTCCATCCTGGCGGACTCCGTCTCAGCATCCTGATGGGCCTTTGCCACCGCCTCCCTGAGCTTTGCTATCTCCGCATTTATCTCTCCTTGGTTCTCTGGTGTGAGGGGGGTTGACATTAGTCTTGTGATTTCCGCCGCTAAATCCACTAGGACTGCTGACGCACTTCTGGACGTCCCGCCGGCTCCATCGCCCCCGGCGGGGTTCGGTGCGGGTTGAGTCGCCCCGGCCATGTAGATGGCGATCTGGCGGCGGGTTCGATCGAGGATTTCCGGATCCATGGCCAATGACAAGCCCCCAAGACCGTCTCCGTGGAGGGACTGGATGGAATTGGAATCGCCCATGGATGACTCGTCGTCAGAGTTGACGGGGGTGACCTCCTGAGCCGCCGCACGCTCTGGTTCCTCCGATCCCTGTGTGAAACCCACAAAGACCGGGCGGGTCAGATTCCGGGTTATGACTGGATGAACGTACCTGGCCGGCTCGACGATGTCGGAGGAGGTGTCCGGCTCAGGAACGGGTGACCCGATCATGCCGATGAAGACGTTGATCTTGCCGAAGGGGACCCTGTAGCCTGATTCGAGAGAATTTGCTTCAGCTCCCCATCGCCTGTTGTCGATGTAGGCTATGCCGCGTCGGCTCCAAGTCATGAGCGCCGCCGCATAAATCCCAGACCCTGGTAGGGCTCCCTTTGAGAACTCAACTCCACCGTGCGCAGGCCCCACGGTGGGCGCCAAATGTCGTGGTTTTGTCACGGCAGATGTCCTCGTGAAAGGACTTAGTACTGGAGCCATCGCACCTTGGTAGCGACTCAAAGGGGTTAAGCGGGAGAGACACGGCGATTTACCCAGGTTCGGCCCCTCGAGAAGAGGTAATAGCCTACGTCCTGCTTTGTGTGTATTGATGTGGATTCGATTACAAGGAAGGCGTAACTCGCCCTAACCTAGCACTCGATGATTTCTAACCTGCCTCTCCCCCTCCAGACTCGCCTTTATATATAGGTCGAAGCCTTAGGGTTTACAAGAGTCCCTTCCTTTTTACAAATCGTGACCACCGCGGTCTCTAAGTCGCCGTCTTGTCGAACCCAGAGTCCTTCCATAAATCATAATCATCCTGCAACTTCGAACCGCCCGGCCAGAGGCCCAACTAGCCTTAAAGGATGAATCGCCTTAACAGTAACCCGGCCCATATTTGGCGGGTTACAACAGCAGGCAATATCCCCAACAGTAACCAACCATATAACTCAAATACGCATAAAACAACGTCGAACCTTAAGTGTGCAGACCCTGCGGGTTCAAGAACTATGTAGACATGACCCGAGAGACTCCTCGGTCAATATCCAATAGCGGGACCTACATGCCCATATTGGATCCTACATATTCTATGAAGATCTTATCCTTTGAACCTCAGTGCCAAGGATTCATATAATCCCGTATGTCATTCCCTTTGTCCTTCGGTATGTTACTTGCCCGAGATTCGATCGTCAGTATCCGCATACCTATTTCAATCTCATTTACCGGCAAGTCTCTTTACTCGTTCTGTAATACAAGATCCCGCAACTTATACTAAGTCACATTGCTTGCAAGGCTTGTGTGTGATGTTGTATTATCGAGTGGGCCCCGAGATACCTCTCCGTCACACGGAATGACAAGTCCCAGTCTTGATCCATAGTAACTCAACGAACACGTTCAGAGATTACTGTAGAGCATCTTTATAGTCACCCAGTTACGTTGCGATGTTTGATACACACAAAGCATTCCTCCGGTGTCAGTGAGTTATACGATATCATGGTCATAGGAACAAATACTTGACACGCAGAAAACAGTAGCAACAAAATGACACGATCAACATGCTACGTCTATTAGTTTGGGTCTAGTCCATCACATGATTCTCCTAATGATGTGATCCCTTTATCAAGTGACAACACTTGCCTATGGTCAGGAAACCTTGACCATCTTTGATCAACGAGCTAGTCAACTAGAGGCTTACTAGGGATAGTGTTTTGTCTATGTATCCACACATGCACTCTGTTTCCAATCAATACAATTGTAGCATGGATAATAAACGATTATCGTGAACTAAGAAATATAATAATAACTAATTTATTATTGCCTCTAGGGCATATTTCCAACAGTCTCCCACTTGCACTAGAGTCAATAATCTTGTTCAGATCACCATGTGATTCCAACGAATCCCACACCCATATAGTTATGGGGTCTGATCACGTCTTGCTCATGAGAGAGGTTTTAGTCAACGGTTCTGAAACTTTCAGATCCGTGTGTTCTTTACAAATCTTTATGTCATCTTATAGATGCTTCTACTATGTGCTATTCGGAAGTACTCCAAATATCTACTCTACTATACGAATCCGTTTCACTACTCATAGTTATTCGGATTAGTGTCAAAGCTTGCATCGATGTAACCCTTTACGACGAACTCTTTAACCACCTCCATAATCGAGAAAAATTCCTTAGTCCATCAGTTACTAAGGATAAATTTTGACCGCTGCTAGTGATTCAATCATGGATCACTCTCTGTACCTCTCAACAGACTTGCTGCAAGGCACACATCAGGTGCGGTACTCGGCATGGCATACTTTAGAGTCTACGGCTAAGGCATAGAAGACGACCTTCGTCTATTCTCTTTATTCTGCCGTGGTCGGGTTTTGAGTCTTACTCAAATTCACACCTCACAACGCAACCAAGAACTCCTTCTTTGCTTGATCTATTTTGAACTCCTTCAAAAACTTGTCAAGGCATGCATCTTGTTGAAACTTCTATTAAGCGTTTTGATCTATCTCCATAGATCTTGATGCTCAACGTTCAAGTAGCTCAATCCAGGTATTCCTTTGAAAAACTCCTTTCAAACAACCTTGTATGCTTTACAGAAATTCTACATTACTTCTGACACACAATATGTCAACCACATATACTTATCAGAAGTTCTATAGTGCTCCCACTCACTTCTTTGGAAATACAAGTTTCTCATAAACCTTGTACAAACCCAAAATCTTTGATCATCTCATCAAAGTGTATATTCCAACTCCAAGATGCTTGCACCAGTCCATTGTAGGATCGCTGGAGCTTGCATACTTGCTAGTATCTTTAGGAACGACAAAACCTCCTGGTTGTATCACATACAATGTTTGCTCAAGGAAACCGTCGAGGAAACAATGTTTTGACATCCTATGTGCAATATTTCATAAATAATGCATCAACTACTAACATAATTCTAACAGACTTTTAGCATCGCTACGAGTGAGAAAGTCTCATCATAGTCAACTGTTTGATCTTGTCGGAAACATCTTTGCGACAAGTCGAGCTTTTCTTAATAGTGACTTATCACCATCATCGTCTGTCTTCCTTTTAAAGATCCATCTTTACTCAATAGTCCTATGACCATCAAGTAGTTCTTCCAAAGTCTACACTTTGTTTTCATACATGGATCCTCTCTCGGATTTCATGGCTTCCAGCCATTTGTCGGAATCCGGGCCCACCATTGTTTTTTTCATAACTTGTAGGTTCACTGTTGCTCAACAACATGACCTCCAAGACAGGGTTACTATACCACTCTGCAGTAGTACGCGACCTTGTCAACCTACGAGGTTTGTAGTAACTTGATCCGATGCTCGATGATCACTATCATCAGCTTTCACTTCAATTGGTGTAGGCGCCACAGGAACAACTTCCTGCGCCTTGCTACACACTGGTTGAAGTGATGGTTCAGTAACCTCATCAAGTTCTACCACCCTCCCACTCAATTCTTTCGAGAGAAACCTTTCCTCGAGAAAGGATTTGTTTCTAGAAACAAACACTTTGCTTTCGGATCTGAGATAGGAGATGTACCCAACTGTTTTGGATATCCTATGAAGATGCATTTATCTGCTTTGGGTTCGAGCTTATCAGACTGAAACTTTTTCACATAAGTTTCGAAGCCCCAAAGCTTCAAGAAACGACAGCTTAGATTTCTCTAAACCTCAGTCTATACTGTGTCATCTCAAAGGAAATATGCGGTGCCCTATTTAAAGTGAATGCGGTTGTCTCTAATGCATAACCCATAAACGATAGTGGTAATTCGATAAGAGACATCATAGTATGCACCATACCAAATAGTGCGTGGCTATGACGTTCAGACACATCATCACACTATGATGTTCCAGGTGGCATGAACTGCGAAACAATTTCCACATTCTCTTAACTGCGTACCAAAACTTGTAACTCAGATATTCATTTCTATGATCATATCGTAGACAGTTTATCCTCTTGTTACGACGAACTTCACTCTGAAACAGAATTGAACTTTTTAATATTTCAGACTTGTGATTCATTAAGTAAATACTCTTGTATCTACTCAAATCGTCATTGAAGTAAGAACATAAAGATATCCAGTGCGTGCCTCAGCACCCATTGGACTGCATACATCAAAATGTATCACTTCCAACAAGTTACTATCTTGTTTCATCTCAATCAGAACAAGGCCTCGCTCATGTCATATGATTTGCATGTCACAAGTGATTCAAAATCAAGTGAGTATAAAGATCCATCAGCATGGAGCCTCTTCATGCAATTTATACCAACATGACTCAAGCGGCAGTGCCACAAGTAAGTGGTACTATCATCATTACCTTGTTTCTTTTGGCGCCAATATCATGAACATGTGTAACACTACGATCGAGATTCAATAAACCATTGAAGGTGACTATTCAAGCAAATAGAGTAACCATTATTCTCTTTAAATGAATAATCGTATTGCAACAAACATGATCCAATCATGTTCATGCTTAACGCAAGCACCAAATAACAATTATTTAGGTTTAACACCAATCCCGATGGTAGAGGGAGTGTGCGACGTTTGATCATATCAACCTTGGAAACACTTCCAACACGTATCGTCACCTCGCCTTTAGCTAGTCTCCGTTTATGCCATAGCTTTCATTTCGTGTTACTAATCAGTTAGCAACCGAACCGGTATCTAATACCCTCGTGCTACTAGGAGTACTAGTAAAGTACACATCAACATCATGTATATCAAATATACTTCTTTTGACTTTTGCCAGCCTTCTTATCTACCAAGTATCTAGAGTTGCTCCGCCTCAGTGACCGTTCCCCTCATAACAGAAGCACTTAGTCCCGGGCTTGGGTTTAATCTGGGGTCTCTTCATTAGTGCAGCAACTGCTTTGCCGTTTCACGAAGTATCCCTTCTAGCCCTTGCCTTTCTCGAAATTTAGTGGTTTTACTAACCATCAACTATTGATGCTCCTTCTTGATTTCTACTTTCGCGGTGTCAAACATCGCGAATCGCTCAAGGATCATTGTATCTATCCTTGATATGTTATAGTTCATCATGAAGCTCTCACAGCTTGGTGGCAGTGACTTTGGAGAACCATCACTATCTTATCTGGAAGATCAACTCCCACTTGATTCAAGCGATTGTCGTACTCAGATAATCTGAGCAAGCGCTCAATGATTGAGCTTTTCTCCTCTACTTCGTGGACAAAGAATTTTGTCGGAGGTATCATACCTCTTAACAAGGGCACAAGCATGAAATCACAATTTCATCTCTTTAGAACATCTCTTATGTTCCGTGACGTTTCAAAACGTCTTCGGTGCCTTGCTTCTAAGCCATTAAGTATTTTGTACTGAACTATCGTGTAGTCATCAGAAACGTGTATGTCGGATGTTCACAACATCTACAGACGACGCTCGAGGTGCAGCACACCGAGTGGTGCATTAAGGACATAAACCTTCTGCGCAGCAACGAGGACGATCCTCGGTTTTACACACTTAGTCTGCAAAGTTTGCTACTATCAACTTTCAACTAAATTTTCTCTAGGAACATATAAAATCAGTAGAGCTATAGCGTAAGCTACATCGTAATTCGCAAAGACCATTAGACTATGTTCATGACAATTAGTTCAATTAATCATATTACTTGAGAACTCCCACTCAAAAAGTACATCTCTCTAGTCATTTGAGTGGTACATGATCCAAATCCACTATCTCAAGTCCGATCATCACATGAGTCGAGAATAGTTTCAGTGGTAAGCATCTCTATGCTAATCATATCAACTATACGATTCATGCTCGACCTTTCGGTCTCATGTGTTCCGAGGCCATGTCTGCACATGCTAGGCTCGTCAAGATTAACCCGAGTGTTCCGCGTGTGCAACTGTTTTGCACCCGTTGTATGTGAACGTTGAGTCTATCACACCCGATCATCACGTGGTGTCTCGAAACGAAGAACTGTCGCAACGGTGCACAGTCAGGGAGAACACAATTTCGTCTTGAAATTTTAGTGAGAAATTACCTCATAATGCTACCGTCGTTCTAAGCAAGATAAGGTGCATAAAGGATTAACATCACATGCAATTCATAAGTGACATGATATGGCCATCATCATGCGCTTCTTGATCTCCATCACCAAAGCACCAGCACGACCTTCTTGTCACCGGCATCACACAATGATCTCCATCAACGTGTCGCCATCGGGGTTGTCGTGCTACTCATGCTATTACTACTAAAGCTACGTCCTAGCAATATAGTAAACGCATCTGCAAGCACAAACGTTAGTTTAAAGACAACCCTATGGCTCCTGCCGGTTGCCGTACCATCGACGTGCAAGTCGATATTAACTATTACAACATTATCATATCATACATCCAATATATCACATCACATCATTGGCCATATCACATCACAAACATACCCTACAAAAACAAGTTAGACGTCCTCTAATTGTTTTTGCATGTTTTACGTGGTGACCATGGGTATCTAGTAGGATCGCATCTTACTTACGCAAACACCACAACGGAGATATATGAATTGCTATTTAACCTCAAGGACCTCCTCGGTCAAATCCGATTCAACTAAAGTTGGAGAAACCGACACTCGCCGGTCATCTTTGAGCAATGGAGTTACTCGTAGCGATGAAACCAGTCTCTCGTAAGCGTACGAGTAATGTCGGTCCGAGCCGCTTCGATCCAACAATACCGCGGAATCAAGAAAAGACTAAGGAGGGCAGCAAAATGCACATCACCGCCCACAAAAACTTTTGTGTTCTACTCGAGAAGACATCTACGCATTAACCTACCTCATGATGCCACTGTTGGGGAACGTCGCATGGGAAACAAAAATTTTCCTACGCGCACGAAGACCTATCATGGTGATGTCCATCTACGAGAGGGGATTTCCGATCTACGTACCCTTGTAGATCGCACAGCAGAAGCGTTAAGAAACGCGGTTGATGTAGTGGAACGTCCTCACGTCCATCGATCCGCCCCGCGAACCGTCCCGCGAACCGTCCCGCGATCCGTCCCACGATCCGCTCCGATCTAGTGCCGAACGGACGGCACCTCCGCGTTCAGCACACGTACAGCTCGACGATGATCTCGGCCTTCTTGATCCAGCAAGAGAGACGGAGAGGTAGATGAGTTCTCCGGCAGCGTGACGGCGCTCCGGAGGTTTGTGGTGATCTAATCTCAGCAGGGCTCCGCCCGAGCTCCGCAGAAACGCGATCTAGAGGTAAAACCGTGGAGGTATGTGGTCGGGCTGCCGTGAAAAAGTTGTCTCAAATCAGCCCTAAAACCCCACTATATATAGGAGGGAGGGAGGGGAGGAGGCAGCATCAAAACCTAAAGGTTTGGCCGAAATTGGAGGTGGAGGAGTCCTACTCCAATCCTACTTGGAGTAGGATTCCACCTTCCCACTTGGAAACTCTTTCCACCTTGTGTTTTTTCCTTCTCAAACCTTATGGGCCTTAGTGGGAACTTATTTCAGCCCACTAGGGGCTGGTTTATCTCTTCCCATACCCCATGAGACCCCTTGGGGCGTGACACCCCTCCTGATGGTCCCCGGCACCCCTCCCGGCACTCCCAGTACACTACCGATGAACCGGAAACTTTTTCGGTAATGCACGAAAACCTTCCGGTAACCAAATGAGGTCATCCTATATATCAATCTTTGTTTCCGGACCATTCCGGAAACCCTCGTGACGTCCGTGATCTCATCCGGGACTCCGAACAACATTCGGTAACCAACCATATAACTCAAATACGCATAAAACAACGTCGAACCTTAAGTGTGCAGACCCTGTGGGTTCGAGAACTATGTAGACATGACCCGAGAGACTCCTCGGTCAATATCCAATAGCGGGACCTGGATGCCCATATTGGATCCTACATATTCTACGAAGATCTTATCCTTTGAACCTCAGTGCCAAGGATTCATATAATCCCGTATGTCATTCCCTTTGTCCTTCGGTATGTTACTTGCCCGAGATTCGATCGTCAGTATCCGCATACCTATTTCAATCTCGTTTACCGGCAAGTCTCTTTACTCGTTCCGTAATACAAGATCCCGCAACTTACACTAAGTCACATTGCTTGCAAGGCTTGTGTGTGATGTTGTATTACCGAGTGGGCCCTGAGATACCTCTCCGTCACACGGAGTGACAAATCCCAGTCTTGATCCATACTAACTCAACGAACACCTTCGGAGATACCTGTAGGGCATCTTTATAGTCACCCAGTTACACTACGACGTTTGATACACACAAAGCATTCCTCCGGCGTCAGTGAGTTATACGATCTCATGGTCATAGGAACAAATACTTCACACGCAGAAAACAGTAGCAACAAAATGACACGATGAACATGCTACGTCTATTAGTTTCGGTCTAGTCCATCACATGATTCTCCTAATGATGTGATCCCTTTATCAAGTGACAACACTTGCCTATGGTCAGGAAACTTGACCATCTTTGATCAACGAACTAGTCAACTAGAGGCTTACTAGGGATAGTGTTTTGTCTATGTATCCACACATGCACTGTGTTTCCAATCAATACAATTATAGCAAGGATAATAAACGGTTATCATGAACTAAGAAATATAATAATAACTAATTTATTATTGCCTCTAGGGCATATTTCCAACAACTGGTGCCCTGACATGGTGTGCGGATAAGATGGATTGTTGGGAGGCGTTGGTTGATGAGTGGTGTACAGGCAGCTGGCGAGCCATCCACGAGAATGCGAAGAATCAGCGTAGCCAAATGGTTGGTGTGCCACACCATTAAGGCAGCGCCAACTTACTTCAGTTTGGACGAAACTGGGTATGTGATTTGCTTCATGATTCATGCAATTCATTCTTGATGCTAATATTTTGTTCCTCTCTTTTAGGCGCATCACAATATGACTGAGATGCCACACTTTTACGACCTTTATGGCATGGCCCATACTGCCTCATACAAGAAGGCGAAGGCATTCTCTGAGTCTGACCTGTATGATACCAATAACTTCACCAACATATCATCCCACCACAAGCTCGTGGCATACAGACACGCGGGGAAGGCTACGGAAGGGGATGACTTTAACCCTAGCCAGGAACCTTTGGATCCACAGCTGGTGATGATATCTGGTGGCGGGAGGCCCCATGGCTCGATAGCCATTGGAGATGGGATAATACGTTGTCCACTCACTCTTCCGGAGATCAAGGCGCGCCAGTCGAGCACCTGTCCTGAGATAACGCGTCGTCCATGGCCAGTCGAACTTGCCATCGAGGTTAGTTGTACGGACTAGGATAACTTTCATCCATTTCATTATGTGTGTCACAATAGATCATTACTGTGGTAACGAGGAATGGTGTTTCAGGCTGCTCTTCAGAAAGAGAGAGCGGCAAACAAGGCTGCTCTTCAGAAATAGAGATTGGCAAGCCAGGCTGCTCTTGATGAGAGGGACCAGACCACGGCACGATTGCTTGAGGAGGAGAGGGCCCGGAATGAGGCGGGTCAACGGGCCCTGTACGAGCTTTTTGTGGTATGTTTTTTTCACATTAGCCAAATCATGTGTGTAATGTGTGTTTCATTACTAACTAATACCAACCACTCTTTAGGGTCTGTGCGAGAAGAGCGGTCAAGTTCCTCCGCCGATGCCCGTCTTCTCTTCGATTGGCACGATGAGTTTCATTATAAACTAGTATTAATAATTGAGTGTCATCATGCTAACTGAGACATTGCAAAATATCTTTTCTACAGAATAACTCCCGAGCGGCATCGCACGACCCTTCTCCAGGGCAACCATCTCCAAACGAAGCCGCCGCGAGCAACCGTGGTGTTTCTCCTCCTTGATGACCACTACGGTAAGTTTCTCCTCAAAACTTAACTTGTTTTCCTCTAAAATGAGATAATTAGCCCATTTAGCTCCAACAAGACATAATTAGGTAATTTAGCTCCAACAAGAGGAGAAGAAATAGGAAAAATGAAAAGAAAGAAGAAGAAGAAGAAGAAGAAGAATAAGAAGAAGAGAAGAAGGAGAAGGAGGAGGAGAAGGAGGAGGAGGAGAAGGAGGAGAAGGGCAAGGACCTTCTAGTCCTTCTCCTCCTCCTCCTCCTTCTCCTCCTTCTCCTCCTTCTTCTTGATTTCTTCTTCTTCTCCTCCTCCTCCTCTTTCTTCTCCTCTTTCATATTATCCTTGCTTTAATTTCCCCAACAATGACATAATTAGCCCATTTAGCTCCAAAATACCATAATAAGCTCAAAATGGCATCAGAACCTTGGTTATCTCATGAATCTTATATACTAAGCTTGTTTTACTCTAAAATTAGATAATTACCCCATTTAGCTCCAAAAAGACATAATTAGGTAATTGAGCTCCAACAAGAGGAGAAGAGGAGAAGAAATAGGAAAAATGAAAAGAAAGAATAAGAAGAAGAAGAGAAGAAGGAGGAGGAGGAGAAGGAGGAGGAGGAGGAGGAGAAGGCCAAGGATCTTCTAGTCCTTCTCCTCCTCCTCCTTCTCCTTCTCCTCCTTCTTCTTGATTTCTTCTTCTCCTCCTCCTCCTCCACTTTATTCTCCTCTTTCATATTATCCTTGCTTTAATTTCCCCAACAATGACATAATTAGCCCATTTAGCTCCAAAATACCATAATAAGCTCAAAATGGCATAAGAACCTTGGTTAGCTCATGAATATTATATACTTAGCTTGTTTTCCTCTAAAATGGGATAATTATCCCATTTAGCTCCAAAAAGACATAATTAGGTAATTTAGCTCTAGCAAGAGGAGAAGAGGACAAGAAATAGGCAAAATGAAAAGAAAGAAGAAGAAGAAGAGGAAGAAGAAGAGAAGAAGGAGAAGGGGGAGGAGGAGGTGGACGAGGAGGAGAAGGCAAAGGACCTTCTAGTCCTTCTCCTCCTCCTCCTTCTCCTCCTTCTCCTCCTTCTTCTTGATTTCTTCTTCTTCTCCTCCTCCTCCTCTTTCTTCTCCTCTTTCATATTATCCTTGCTTTAATTTCCCCAACAATGACATAATTAGCCCATTTAGCTCCAAAATACCATAATAAGCTCAAAATGGCATAAGAACCTTGGTTAGCTCATGAATATTATATACTTAGCTTGCTTTCCTCTAACATGGGATAATTAGCCCATTTAGCTCCAAAAAGACATAATTAGGTAATTTAGCTCCAACAAGAGGAGAAGACTAGAAGAAATAGGAAAAATGAAAAGAAAGAAGAAGAAGAAGAAGAGAAGAAGGAGAAGGAGGAGGAGGAGGAGGAGGAGGAGGAGAAGGCCAAGGACCTTCTAGTCCTTCTCCTCCTCCTCCTTCTCCTCCTTCTTCTTGATTTCTTCTTCTTCTCCTCCTCCTCCTCTTTCTTCTCCTCTTTCATATTATCCTTGCTTTAATATCCCCAACAATGACATAATTAGCCCATTTAGCTCCAAAATACCATAATAAGGTCAAAATGGCATAAGAACCTTGGTTAGCTCATGAATATTATATACTTAGCTTGTTTTCCTCTAAAATGGGATAATTTGCCCATTTAGATCCAAAAATAAATAATTAGGTAATTTAGCTCCAACAAGAGGAGAAGATGAGAAGAAATAGGCAAAATGAAAAGAAAGAAGAAGAAGAAGAAGAAGAAGAAGAGAAGAAGGAGAAGGAGGAGGAGGAGGAGGAGAAGGAGAAGGCCAAGGTCCTTCTAGTCCTTCTCCTCCTCCTCCTTATCCTCCTTCTCCTCCTTCTTGATTTCTTCTTCTTCTCCTCATCGTCCTCTTTCTTCTCCTCTTTCATATCATCCTTGCTTTAATTTCCCCAACAATGACATAATTAGCCCATTTAGCTCCAAAATACCATAATAAGCTCAAAATGGCATCAGAACCTTGCTTAGCTCATGAATATTATATACTTAGCTTGTTTTCCTCTAAAATGGGATAATTAACCCATTTAGCTCCGAAAAGACATAATTAGGTAATTTAGCTCCAACAAGAGGAGAAGAGGAGAAGAAATAGGCAAAATGAAAAGAAGGAAGAAGAAGATGAAGAAGAAGAGAAGACGGAGAAGGAGGAGGAGGAGGAGAACGCCAAGGACCTTCTAGTCCTTCTCCTCCTCCTCCTCCTCCTCCTCCTTCTCCTCCTTCTTGATTTCTTATTCTTCTACTCCTCCTCCTCTTTCTTCTCCTCTTTCATATTATCCTTGCTTTAATTAAACCAACAATGACATAATTAGCCCATTTAGCTCCAAAATGCCATAATAAGCTCAAAATGGCATAAGAACCTTTGTTAGCTCATGAATATTATATTCTTAGCTTGTTTTCCTCTAAAATGGGATAATTAGACCATATAGATCCAAAAAGAGATAATTAGATAATTTAGCTCCAACAAGAGGAGAAGAGGAGAATAACTAGGCAAAATGAAACGAAAGAAGAAGAAGAAGAAGAAGAAGAAGAAGAAGAGAAGAAGGAGAAGGAGGAGGAGGAGGAGGAGAAGGAGAAGGCCAAGGACCTTCTAGTCCTTCTCCTCCTCCTCCTTCTCCTCCTTCTCCTCCTTCTTCTTGATTTCTTCTTCTTCTCCTCCTCCTCCTCTTTCTTCTCCTCTTTCATATTATCCTTGCTTTAATTTCCCCAACAATGACATAATTAGCCCATTTAGCTCCAAAATACCATAATAAGCTCAAAATGGAATAAGAACCTTGGTTAGCTCAAGAATCTTATATACTTAGCTTGTTTTCCTCTAAAATGGGATAATTAACCCATTTAGCTCCAAAAATACATAATTAGGTAATTTAGCTCCAACAAGAGGAGAAGAGCAGAAGAAATAGGCAAAATGAAAAGAAAGAAAGAAGAAGAAGAAGAAGAGAAGAAGGAGAAGAAGGAGGAGGAGGAGGAGAAGGCCAAGGACCTTCTAGTCCTTCTCCTCCTCCTCCTTATCCTCCTTCTCCTCCTTCTTCTTGATTTCTTCTTCTTCTCCTGCTCCTCCTCTTTCTTCTCCTCTTTCATATTATCCTTTCTTTAATTAACCCAACAATGACATAATTAGCCCATTTATCTCCAAAATGCCATAATAAGCTGAAAATGGCATAAGAACCTAGGTTAGCTCATACATATTATATTCTTAGCTTGTTTTCCTCTAAAATGGGATAATTAGCCCATATAGCTCCAAAAAGACATAATTAGATAATTTAGATCCAACAAGAGGAGAAGAGGAGAATAAATAGGCAAAATGAAAAGAAAGAAGAAGAAGAAGAAGAAGAAGAAGAGAAGGAGGAGAAGGAGGAGGAGGAGGAGGAGGAGAAGGCCAAGGACCTTCCAGTCCTTCTCCTCCTCCTCCTTCTCCTCCTTCTCCTCCTTCTTGATTTCTTCTTCTTGTCCTCCTCCTCCTCTTTCTTCTCCTCTTTCATATTATCCTTGCTTTAATTTCCCCAACAATGACATAATTAGCGCATTTAGCTCCAAAATACCATATTAAGCTCAAAATGGCAAAAGAACCTTGGTTAGCTCATGAATATTATATACTTAGCTTGTTTTCCTCTAAAATGGGATAATTAACCCATTTAGCTCCAAAAAGACATAATTAGGTAATTTAGCTCCAACAAGAGGAGAAGAGCAGAAGAAATAGGCAAAATGAAAATAAAGAAGAAGAAGAAGAAGAAGAAGAAGAAGAGAAGGAGAAGGAGGAGGAGGAGGAGGAGGAGGAGGAGAAGGCCAAGGACCTTCTAGTCCATCTCCTCCTCCTCCTTCTCCTCCTTCTCCTCCTTCTTCTTGATTTCTTCTTCTTCTCCTCCTCCTCCTCTTTCTTCTCCTCTTTTATATTATCCTTGCCTTAATTAACCCATTTAGCTCCAAAATGTCATAATAAGCTAAAAGTGGCATAAGAACCTTGGTTAGCTCATGAATATTATATTCTTAGCTTGTTTTCCGCTAAAAATGACATAATTAGCTAAAAAACATCATATTTTGTTCTTCTTCTAATTTCTTATTCACATTTTTGCAGATTGGATATACTACATGCATGGAAGTTGGCATTCATGGAGTTGAACAATGTCGATGGATGAACTTTATATGTATATCATCTAGTTTTCATTTGAGTTGATGAACAATGTCGAACTATATGTATATGTATATATGGATAAATAGTGCAATACTCTGTATGTTGGTTCTTTCGATATATGGGGATGTACATTGATTTATATGTATATCATATATGTGTGGTGAATTATATATGTGTGTTGGCAAGTATATGTGTGGTGAACTATATATCATATATGTGTGGTGAATTATATAAATGTGCTGTCAAATATATATATATATATATATATATATATATGTGTGTGTGTGTGTTGTGAAATAATATTAAACAAAAAAACAGGTACTATATGGGCTCTTTGCGGTTTGCCAGCTGATGGTAAAGACCTGTGCCATCAGCTCGCAGATGGCAAAGGTGCCACATGGCACCCAGCAGTGCATCCTGGGGTGTCTATATAGGCTCTTTGCCGTCAGCCTCCAGGGTGTGCAGATGGAAAAGAAGAGGGCACAGAGGTGGGGGGAGGAGGAGGAAGACGGCAAAGAGTGGAGGGGGGGAGGCAGACGACAAAGAGTGGAGGGGGGAGGGGAGGAGGAGGCAGACGGTAAAGATGAAGGGGGAGGCAGATGGCAAAGTGTGGAGGGGGGAGGAGGAGGCAGACGACAAAGATAAAGGGGGAGGCAGACGGCAAAGATGAAGGGGGAGGCAGACGGCAAAGCCTCCGTTAACCCCTAACGGAGGCAACGCCTGTCGGCTGCCGTCTCGAGCACTTTGCTGACTGCTCCTAAGGAAAACTGACGGCAAAGAGTTTTGTCGTCCGCTTTGGGGGGTAGACGACAAAGAAGGTCCTATGCCGTCATAGGCTGATGCAGAAATTTTGCCGGCCGTGAGAATCTTTGTCGTCAGTTGTTTTGTATTTGCCGTCCGGGATTTTGTCTTTGCCGTCTGTGATGGCAGACGGCAAAGAAGCTGATTCCTGTAGTGCGACGGTGAGTCGAACTCGGTGCACCGGTGACTCACCGTGGCGCGCGTGTGTGCACAGTGAGGAGCTGGCTGCGAAACCACGGTCTCCGGACGTGGTTTAGGAAGATTTGAAGCATCGGCCGCAAAGGGAGAGAGTGTGGGGTCGAGCTGCAGCGTTTGTGCATGCTCGGTCGAGTCGGGTGCGCGCGGGCACGCGTCTCCCAAGCTCTAGCATGGGGGAGCAGGGTCCCTGGCGGCTGCTTTACACTGAGGGGTGGTCGAGGGAGGTCTTGGACACATCGGGGGAGGTTGGAACCGGCCGGGAGCGTCGTCCCCTTCTCGGTTGCTCCCTGTAGCGCGTCCAGAGCGCAGTTTTGGCATGCCACGGCATGGTGGCGTGCTCTGGGGCACTTCAGACGTGTCCCTCATGTCCTGGGTGTTGCTGGGAGTGTATCTAGCCATTGTGTGCTAGTGAGAGCACCGGCTGGTCATTGGGGACATGGTTTACTAGTGCTGCCAGTCCTGATCTGTGGCACAAATTGGAGTTTTTGTCACTTGTGCTTTGAACTGGGAAGGGGCTAGTTGACTGAGTGTTTAGGTTGGTCTGATGCACTAATACAGCAAGTTTGAGGCTCTGACATGGTGTAAAACAGTGGCTAGGTGGGTTTTTACCTTGCTGTCAAAAGGTGTTCGACAGTGGTTTAGGCTGCTTGCACTCCACCACTGGAACTGTCACTTAACAGATTTGGTCTTGGGGTTAAAGTAGAGGCTTCCACCAAATTTTAGCTCCAATGCACAAGTTTAGCTTTGTAAACTTGAAAATGCATGAAAATGGCCAGATCTGTCTTCTCCAAAAGGAGTGTGACTAAACAGAGTCTAGAAAATCTCATTTTTGGTGTGGAGTCCTCATTTGGGGTGCAAAACACTCCTGCAAAGTTTCAGCCCCATTGGACAAACTTTGCTATGTAGAGTTGTTCCAACTCTATTCTGGACAGAGAGGGTTTTAGGCTCATTTGGTGACCTTCCTCACCTTGGATCAAGGTGAGAGTTTATGTGGGCACCAAATATGGCTTGGGGAGGCTCCTGTAATTTAATGGGATTTTATTGAGAATATTTCCTTTGGAAATATCTCAAAAGATTAAAATAGATAGAAATGGTTTTCAGGGTTTTACTCAAATAAGTATAATATAAAATAGGGTTGAAAATGTTATGTATGGAAAATATATGTCCTTCTGAGTTTCCATGAATTTACTCAGAATTTTCTAAGGCAGAGAAGCATTTTTCCTTGTGGGAATATCATTTATGGCCTTAGAAACAGACATGTATTTAAAATAGAAAAATAATGTTTTAAATCATTAAATAATGTTTTTTGCATAACATAATAGTATTTGAGTTCACATCACCGACTTTGGTTGGGAGTACTACTAGACATCATGAGCTAGTAGTGTAACCCAAGCAAGGTAGAGGTGATCTGATGTCAAAGAAAAGAGCTTTGGAAATTCATTTTAAATAAATAAATGATTTAGCCATGGGTTTGGTTCAACAAGCAACAAGCATACAATCATACAAGGCATTCATGGCATTCACAACATCCTTTGAAAAAGTTTTAACAAGCCTTGATTTTTGCAACTCAAAACATTGGTGGTGAAAAACAAGGTGTGACACAGCCACATCCACAACCATCTCCCTCCTCTCGCCCTCCCGCTTCCGGACCTCCGCTCCCGCCAGCCTCCCCTACCGCCGCCGCCTCCGCATCGCCGCGATGGCCGCCGCCGCCTCCTCCTCCTTCCGCCCGGAGGTCGCGCGCTCGCCCGCCGCCGTCGAGCCCCCGGCCCCGCCGCTCTCCAAGGTCACGCCCCGTCCCCGGTTGGAGTTAATTGTTTTGCTTTTGTGTCGGTCGGGGTTCGATCTGAAGAGGGTTTGAGTTCTGTGGGTGCAGTTCAAGGTGGCGCTGTGCCAGCTCTCGGTGATGGCGGACAAGGCTCTCAACATCGCGCGCAACCACCCCGCCATCGAGTCCGCCACGGCCGACGGCGCCAAGCTCGTGCTCCTCCCGGTGAGTGCCTACCAACGAAGCTCTATTGTTACCAGCTCTGTCGGTAGAAATTTCCTCTCGGATGCGAGGGCCGTCGAGGATAAACTGCTGACTATATAGAGTGACAGTGTCGTGATTAAGAGGAAATCTATCGGGTTCTAAATTCTACGTGATAAACTAGCAAATGTTTGTTCAGTGGTGTGTTTGCAGATGGTTCCTCCGGACACCACCTTGCAAGAAAGGTAGCAGAAGGCTATGAGAAAACCGTAACTTTTGATGATTTGCATAGTGTTGTTCTTCAGTTGTTGGTCGGAAGCCACTTCTCATAAAAAATACAAAAAGTTCACTTGGTATTTAGTTTATAAAGGGACTCCACAATTTTCTGAATCATGCACAACAATATCACGTCTTTGTATGTCTATGTATTAATTCGCTGATTCCAACACATGGGGCATTGAGTCTATGGGAAAGACATCTTTCTTGCAAAAGTAAGGCCATTTGGAAGCATTGTATTTTATTTTCAAGAATACAATGATTCTATTGATTTTGTAGCTTCTTCATGATGATTTTAACATATGTAATTTTATTCACATTCTGCAGATGCAGAATAATCATTCGGTTGTTCATCCCAAGGAATCATGGAGTGCTCCCCTGCGACGATGCACCTTGGCCACGCTTCGAGGATTCGTACAGCGGTGTGGTAATGAGTTGGTATGTATATTCCCTTGTGACATGCACCAATATTTGAGTAGCATGTAACTATTCGTACAACCACTTGATGTGTTTGAAAATGAATCTGTCACAAAGAGTTGATGGCTTTATTCCATGTCTTATAGAAGACAAAAGAAACATCATGATTGTTTGAATGTTATGCATTCTCTCAGGTACGGGTCGCCCGGCCGGCGCGAGGAGGAATGAGGAGACATGCCAACAGACACGAGGACGTACAATCAGTAGCGAACGATAGCGTTAGGGTGGCGCCGCCCTGGGTTCGTCCTCGACGGTGCAATGAACGGGCTGTAGCCTGGCATAACGTACTTCCACAAGGTAGTGATATGGTAAACGGTGACTACTGAAACTAATTTTGTGCTAACAATGTGATTTGAGAGTTTGTATTCTTGATAAACAGATATAGGAGGAGCAGGAGGGGAGTCGCGGCGGGTCACGAGGCGGGGCTCCCGATCCAATCGGGAGCAGGAGGACGACAACGAGCAGAGAAAGGCTGCCATCGCCGTGTTCTTCTTCCCGTCCCCACCAGTCGTGAGAGGAGGAGCAGTAGGGGAGTCGCGGCGGGCCTCCTCCATCCCAGTCCGTAAGCTTCTCAATCTCTGACTTCCCCGTGTCTGATTTGGATTCAAAATCTGTGACCGTGTTCTTCTCGCAACACACACCAAGGGAGATCCCGGACAGGATTGGACTTTGCTCCTATAAGAAGGAAGGGTCCTCGGCCGTATCTTCCATCAGGTTATGTGCTTGGAGCTGTATATCTTTCAAATCCGGGACTACTTGGCCCAGAAAAACATCATGTCGCTTCGAGTTCGCTGGAGGAAGAAGAACATCCGGCAAACCGTTCAATATCACCACACAGAGCAGAAGTAAGTTGACTGCTTGAAACCCCAGCCCATGCTTGCTCCTCTTTGTTAACCCGACTATATAAATACTAGCTGCTCAAATACTTGAATTATGTTAACAAATTTCCTAGATCTCTTTCTTTCTTCTCGATAACATGTTGTTTGATTTCTACTATGGTTCTTGTACAGTTGTACTGTGGAATTTTGCTCTTGATAAATTAAAGTGTGTGCAATTTTTGGGCAGTATGCTGAATTTTATGTTTTACGATTAATTCAGAAACCAAAAAAGACTTAGTGATTTGACTACTACAGTGAGTTGCTTTTGCTTTCAGTACTTTCAATCTAAACACGTTTCATAGAAATGAAGCACAAGTAAAATTAAACAACTGAACACTGACTAAATGAGAAGAAACTATATAGGTAAGGGATCTAAAAAGGGAGACTAAAGATTGATTGAAAGAGACTGATAAAAAATTAAGAAAAAAAAACAAACTGAAGAAAGAAGATACATACTGAGGGGATAAAGAGTAAACTGAAGACTGACAAGAAATATTGATGGACTGTCATGTTAGTTCAAAACTAACTACTCACTTTAGCTATGGGTCAGTATAGATAATTAGGGGCACCAAAATAGCTACAGAAAGATGGAACAGAAAAAAGTAGTAGAGCCACAGGTAGCTTGCCTCATTGATTGGTAATCTGAGTACATTTTATGACGAAGATTGTTGTGTGCTAAGTTGGTTTCTTTTATGTAAATGGAGTCGGCAAGGGCCTCCTTGATTGTTTAAAATAAAATTTATGAAGAATAGGTAGGAAAACAGATATAGATATCTGGTTACGGTTAAAATTCAGAGAAACATACAGATACGTCCACTTAGTTCAAACACAATGGAGAGATGGATGACAGACAACATCACACGAAGATATAATTCTTAGCTCAAACACAAATTTTATTATGACATTTTCTCGTAAGCATAGCATCACTTAGTAAGATAAAATATAAATATACACATGCAAATTTTACTTTCCTAAGAAGAAATAAATATTTTACTAGCGGAAACAGTGTCTCAAAGAAATAACAGTACTGTATAATGACATGCAACATTCTGTAATCATTCATCGTGGTGGTCTTCTGAAAAAGCTAGAGCTCTGCTTTTTTGGAAACCTGACCACCTCAAGCATCTGGTTACGGTTAAAATTCAGAGAAACATACAGATACGTCCACTTCTAGCATAGCACTTGATTTAAATCGATGAGAACACATATAGCTGGCTACTCTACATTCAAAGAGCCCATGTACGGAGCAGCTCCCTATCGATTTCCTGAAACCCCTCTTGTCCACACAAACTACACCCCAACAGAGACCTCAACTGTGCCGATTACTAACAGATCCAAACTGGCTTAATTTCTTTCAATTCGAACATTGTTTTACATTTGTCCTTTTAAGAAACAAATGAACCTCTATCATGATTTTACTATTGTACTAAGCAAAAATAGTTTTTTTTACTTAAATCGATTTTTACATGGAAAATGATCCGTTTAAATAGACACCTGATCAGTACATGCTCTGTTTATGTATATTATGCAAATCTACATTTAGATTTAGGGTTACTTGCTTAATATTTTTTAAAGAAAAATGTCACTCTAAGAGGATATTATCTAAAACTTTAAATCAGGGTACTGCCCTCTAGGCAGCAAGTCTTGAATTCAATGGCGAAAACTAAATTCAGGATGGGGACCCTCTAGGCGGGAGGGCATGGACCCAACAACAAGGACATTGATCATGATGGGTTCAATCAGACTGCTCGATCATTGGATGACATAATATGCTTAGGATGTGGGTTAACACAGGTACTCTAGCCCCAACAAAACTATGGCTCATCCAACCTTCGGCGAGGTTCACTATTTTTCAATCTTAGTGCTGCATATTCCTATTTGAATGTTACTTGGTGCATAAAATAAATGATTCACAAAAAAAAATCTTTGTTACGAACAAGTCTGCAACTCTCTCAAATAGAAGGTTACCACTAAAAGAGAACAACTATTAGTGTTGGTAGGTGAAGTCAGATTGTGTACTCACATCTCTACTATTAAAGGGGGATCTGCCGTCGTGATGATTCAACCACAACAGATCCCCTCGCTAGCGCTGTCAGTTTCATCAATTTTTTTCCATCCCTCCACAAACCGATAGATTAAATACAGACAAAAACCGCTGACCACCTCGTGCCTCTCTTCCCCCCCCCCCCCCCCCACCCCATCCCGTCTCTCTGCCTTGCCTCGCCTCTCCCGTATCGGCGGCGGTTCAAACCCGCGTCAGGTCGACGTGGGCGAGGTCTCCACCGCCGCCACTCCCCTCGATCCATCGGCCGCGCCTGATCCAGCGGGATCCGCCCCCATCGGCGCGGTACAGACCCACCATGGAGGCCATGGAGGAGCTGTCGCAGCTCTCCGAGTCGATATGCCAGGCGGCCTCGCTCCTCGCCGACGAAGGCCCCTCCGACGACTCTGCGCCCAGGCGCCCGTCCAACTTCCTCAACGCCGTCGTCCTCGGCAACATCGTAAGTTTCGGGCGGAGCTCCCCCGCGCCTCAGAACCGTCGCCTCGTGCCCTGATCTGATCTGTTTCGAGCCGTCATGGCGGCCGGCGGGGCGTCGGTGCAGCTGTCCACGGGGTTCTACTCGAGCTCGTGCCCGGGCGCGCTCGGCGCAGTCGCGTCGTTGGTGCAGTCGGCCGTGGCGAACGAGCCGCGTATGGGCGCATCCATCCTTCGCCTCTTCTTCCACGACTGCTTCCTCCAGGGCTGCGACGGGTCGCTGCTCCTGGACGACACTGTGAGCTTCCAGGGGGAGAAGATGGCGACGCCCAACAACGGGTCGGTACGTGGGTTCGAGGTCATCGACGTCATATTTGTGCAATAGAGGGTTATACCTTGTACTAGATGTTTCGCTATAACTTTTTTGATGTGAGTTTTTTTTGTGCCAGAATTTAAAGTTAAATTACTAACACACTTGTACTTCTATCTGATGAGCATTTGACATGATTTTGCAGTTTGTGAGAAAGTTGAAGCCAAAGGAAGAACAACATACAATGAGGTATTCTCTAAAGTCCAAACACGTGTACCCTTCACTGATTGGCCATGATACATCACCCTTGAATGCTACGTTTAAATATCAATGAAGTTTTGCTGTAATTTGGGATGTCTTTATCTAAACTGTAACTGTGGAGTCTTCTTATGAAGCACAAAGAGTATCCTGAATGCCAACGAAAAATAATTATCCTGTCGTTTAAATGCTGAAAGGCATAAAAGTCAATACTTCTATTACATTGCTGCCATGCTATTTTTTCTGATACATAACATGCCTTCCGAAGATATATGCTTGGGAACTGATTTATTTTCTCCCCGTTTGAGTCATTAACTACCTCAACAAGCTACTCTCTATTACAGGTTGCAGATGAAATTTATTCAGAGCTGAAATCCATGGCACATATTGGTCAAGGGGTTTGTTCCTATTATTTGTATAATATGGATTTCTCTGATCCCTTTTTGCATTTATTTATCTATTTTCGAATTAAGAACCATCGCTCCCAATTTCATTTGGCATGGAATTAGTACAAACAGTGTCAGCCGCCAAATGTCATGGGTGCAGATAGCTTATTACAAACATGCATACGTTGTAGAACCTCTAACCAGCACTGCCACCTTACTGTCTTTGCAACTACGACGACAGAACACACCAACCTAACAGAAAACTGGACAAGTAAGTTACAGCAAACATCAAACATAGAAGATCGGGACCAAACCTAAATGTCGACATCACTCCGAGAACTTTCAAGTTCATTTCTCATCAAATTGTAAAAAAAGAATCATATGTGCAAAACTTACGTGCTAACAAAAAATAAATTTATTTTTGTAGTTTGATGAGAAGAATATTAGGCGGAGAGTGTATGATGCTTTCAACGTTCTCATTGCACTTCGTGTTATTGCAAAAGAAAAAAAAGGAGATATGGTGGATGGGCCTTTCAAATTACAGATATGAAAAGCTAAAGAAGTTGGAGGTCGGTATTCGTGCTTGGTTTTCAGGCTAGATGGACAGTAATCCATTCCTATATGACTATTATTTGATTGCTACCATCTTCTTTTTAAAAGGAAGTTCGCAAAGAACTCGTCAACAAGATTAGGCACAAGAAGGCACTCCTCCAGGAAATCGAAAAAAGGTAAGTTGTTTACACTATGCAGCACTTTTATTTGGTTTTGTTGCCTCCTACTATTAAATATACCGCTGTATTTGATATCTCCTGATGATTCTTTCTTGTTCATTTAAAGTTTGATGATCTCCAGAACATCAAGTTACGTAACGAAACACTGCAAAGCTCAGCAGAGAACGTCAATGGCATCCGCCTTCCATTTGTATTGGTTAAGGTATTTTTTTTCTTGTGCTGCAACTGTCGGAGATGCTTAACCCAGTCAGTTGAAACTAAGATGTAACATATATAACTGTATCTAGATCACCCTTGTACTCAACTTGCAGTCTGACATTCCCATGTTTACAACTGCTGAACTAATGTAGCAACGTAGAGTACAATAAGCAGTAGTTAGTAGGGGAAATGCATTGGAGCTCCCAGGTATCACACACACCTATATGAATATAGACTTTAAAACATACCAGGAAATTTCAAAAAATTCTGAAATTTTGGGATATTAAGCCTGGGTGCCCATTGTACACCCGGTTTCAGTTTCGTGGGGAATGGGTGCCCATGGTATCCATGGCGAAGGAAATACGGTCCGGTATACGATTCATCCAAATAGTTTTTTCTATACATAGGATTTTTTGAGTTTTTTAACGAGATTACCACGGGCACCCATTCTAAAACTGAACACGGGTGTACAATGAGCACCCAGGGTTGAAATCCCAAAATTCTAGAATTGAAATTTCCTGGGTTTCTTAATGCTATATTCAAGGGGTGTGTGGCTACTTTAGTTGTTATGGTATTCCTATGCTGTGCCATTGGCGTCGGCCTGGACGGGGCCACCAGAATGTGCTCGTTGTTGCGCTCCCGAAACCCCTCAAGCAGCTCCTTCCCATGCGGCCGTGCAAGACGGCATTGTAAGACTATCCTTTAGATATACACCGCATCGAAATTGGAATCATACTGTGCGCTAATGTGGCATGTTTTCCCATTTGCTATACAGTTATTGATTGATAATTAGATGGTTGATGTTATAGTCTTATGAGGTCTCGGGGTGTGGGTTCTGCTGAATTTTTGACACCACTGGCTGCTGGTGAGTTTTCTCCCTGAGTCATAATAGAGGGATTAAGAAGACCAGAAGTGAGAAGAAGGAAACACCATGCCGTCGGAGACGACATCTACACCATTTTTGTGTTTTGGGGTGACTAAAGCATCACAATTAAAGCTGACATCGCATCTCCTTTCTAATAGACACTTTTTGGGTAGTTGTGCATCTATATTCCATTCTTCTCTACTATTAAAGGGGGGTCTGTCGTCGTGATGGTTCAGCCACACCAGATGGTTCAACCACGACAGATCCCCTCGCTAGCACTGTCAGTTTCATCGATTTTTTCCATCCCTTCATAAACCGATCGATTAAATACAGAAAAACCGCTGACCACCTCGTCCCTCTCTTCACCCCCACCCCACCCCGTCTCTCTGCCTCGCCTCGCCTCTCCCGTATCGGCGGCGGTTCAAACCCACGTCAGGTCGACGAGGGCCAGGTCTCCGCCGCCGCCGCTCCCCTTGATCCATCGGCCGCGCCTGATCTCGCGGGATCCGCCCCCCGCCGGCGCGGTACAGACCCACCATGAAGGCCATGGAGGAGCTGTCGTGGCTCTCCGAGTCGATACGCCTGGCGGCCTCGCTCCTCGCCGGCGACGGCCCCTCGGACGACTCTGCGCCCAGGCGCCCGTCGAACTTCCTCAACGCCGTTGTCCTCGGCAACGTCGTAAGTTTCAGGCGGAGCCCCCCCCCCCCCCCCCCCCCCCCCGCGCCTCAAAACTGTCGCCTCGTGCCCCGATCTGATCTGTTCCGAGCCGTCATGGCGGCCGGCGGGGCGTCGGCGCAGCTGTCCGCGGGGTTCTACTCCAGCTCGTGCCCGGGCGCGCTGGGCGCAGTCGCGTCGGTGGTGCAGTCGGCCGTGGCAAACGAGTCGTGCATGGGCGCATCCATCCTCCGCCTCTTCTTCCACGACTGCTTCATCCAGGGCTGCCACGGGTCGCTGCTCCTGTGCATGACATCTCTACTATTAAAGGTTCCAGGAATTTGAAAGTTGGTTTTAGGCTCCTCATTTTGTGCATGACATCTCTACTATTAAAGGAGAATGTGTCGTCGTGATGGTCCAATAAATGATAGGTTGGATTGTGGTTTATATGCATTCTACAAGGATTATTTCCCATGGAATTAAAAATTAATATTTTTTTTAAGGATAGTCTTTGTGAAATTTTATCTTGCCACTTCTTTTTGTTAGAAAATTGAAGATAGACTATTGTAATTTCCACTTGTAAACCAGCGATATGGGAGGACACCATTATGAAAAATTTGAAGTCTGGCTGCGTGTTAATGGTAGGACACCTACATGGATTATATCGACATGCTCGATGGCCACAATGAACCCGTTGTTGTCAACTATGTGGAGGACATCTATAAGTACTACAAGGCAGCACTGGTAACTACAATCTTGCTCTTCAACGTGTCTGTTGAAGTGACGAAAAACTGTACTTTTAGTCTTTTCTAAGATGGAATACAAGAACATAGCCTACATCACTTAATTACCGTGCAATGGAATTTATGCTAATATACAAGACAATATTTCTATGATACCTCACTAGTATAAACTAAGGGCTAACTAATTCATAAATGAAGTAGACATGTTTCAAGTCCTTTTCAAGACAAAATCTTTAGTTTAGGTTGATGTGCAGTGAACAAGAGTAGCATTCAATATCACACTTTTGCTTTCTGAAACTAGGGTCACACGTGCTCAGATTCTCATACAACCATCCAATACCATTTAGACATTCTTGGCTCTTCCTGTAGACTGCAATACATCACAGTGGATGTATTTAGTTTCCTGGTTTCTTTTTCTCCTTTTCGCTGAATCTACCCAACTATCTTGTCTATAAATCTTTTGAGAATTTAGTTGTTCTAATTTTTTCCTTGTATTGCAATCTATCCAAGGTTTTTTCTCATGAAAATATTTGATTCATTTCTTGCGCCTTCCATTTTTGCGTTTTCCTTAACCATCAGTTCTTTGGATTGTGTATGAATGATCTCAATTGCGTGATAAACTTTTGAAGTTCGGGAGTTATCAAGAGAATGCTATTTTTTTAATAATGACTTCCTTTAATAGTTGATTTTGTAAACACGGATTTCTTACCGAATGATATTCTTCATATGCCCACTAACTCAAACGAGCTTATTCACTTTCGACATTTTTATTCCATGAAGAATACATGGTGTATTTCTTTCTTTCTGCTGTCTCAGAGGAAGAAGAAAATCTCTAAATTTTGTATGTGTTTGACCTGTGAGGGACGCCTTTTACGTCATTTATTCTCTTTTGAGACATCTTAATGGCTTAGTTTCATTTCGTGTATGACATTCAAGAGTGAGTTGTTTTTTTGCGTCCGGAAGGAAAAGAAACTATTCCAATGAGATACTTGTATAATTCATTTGACGGCTCTTCTGGTCCTCGGGTTCTTATTGATCTTTTCTTTGCATGAGCTTCTAACACACATCTGAAGCTTCTAAGAAGCAAATTCCATACTCTAGCACTGACTTCCTTTTCGGTGTTTTCTTGGGAGAAAATTTTCAAAAGCCAAGTTGTGCTATAGGACTTAGGTAAACCTGTGTATCTCATTTAACTTATGTTGTTCTAAACTATCATAATATCCTCCTGATGCTTTCTATTATGTTCACACATACCACTACATGACAACGTGTAGATATATCATGCCAAGGAGCTAAAAAAGGCTTTGGTTTTATGAGTGCTCAGGCTCTGGTCTAACTTGTGCAGCAAAGTTCAAGACGGGACGCATGAACTGTAGTGTTATCGAAATGTTACACTTTTCTAAATGCTTGTCTTGTTTTCCTTTTTATTAGTCAAGCCTCAGCAACATTTCTTCTATATCAGGATGTACTACTTTCATTCGGTGTGTTCTTAGCTACATATGGGAGTTCAAAAAAATGCACACTCCTTTCTTTGCTACATGATTGTAGATTTTCAACCTTCAGTAAATATAGATGTATTTCGTACGTGCAGGTTTGATGCATGATTCCATATGCATCTCAGCTTGTGCAAGACATGTGTATGTGTATTACCAATAATTAATACTTCATTTACAAATGGCACCTTCTTTGCGCATGACAAGTGCGTTATACATTAGTACCGTGTTGCCTACACATTGAGCATATTATTTTTCTTAATAATGTGTGATATTTTAATCCCGGTCACAATGATAATTCCTTATTTTCTCGTGATTTGATTGTGCTCTTTCAAAGCTATGTATCTGTATAGATGTGGTGTTTTAAAATTTTATTAATGGAACCTCTCAATTTTCAGTTTACTTTAAGGGTATATTATGAGCATGTAAACATGTGTGACAATCAAATTGTCACATATACTACTTTATTTTGGTAGCAACCGTGTTATGTACATCCATCAAAGCTATTGCACAATCCTGTTCCCACTTATGGCTTTTTTACACTTCTATATGTGTTGCTTCTTCTTTTATTTTTTTAAGTTTTATTTTTTGAAGTTATTCATCCTTGTGTTTAAAGTCTTGATGTGCACAGAACTACTTCTACAGTGAGCCAGCATCTCATGTCATGCGTGTCACATATTCCCACAGCATGCCACCATCACTCAAGGTGGTCGTCAATTCATATCGAGCTTGACGAGTACTTTGATAATGGTGTTGCCTGCTCTTGTTGGGTCGTTGATCCAGGGCCCATCTACGTGGAAGTTGCTAATTTTTTTCATAGATTGGCAAGGAGGTGCTTGATAGGAGAAAATGAACTGGAAGAGCATCAGACATTGGACATACATAACAGAAGAAAAATTTCAATCAAATGTCACCATGTTCCTTTTCCCTATCCGGTGTTGAGAACCTACATAATGCACACAAGTTTAGATATTTAGTGTGCTGGTAGTGTGTTGTCATAGTTTTCTGTTAAACGGGCATGTTGGTTGTCCTACTTAATGTTCATGTTAGTCCTAACTCATCACATCGTTCTCGATCTCATGTCATGCGTGGAGTTTTGATCTGCAACCATACAAAAACAGAAAGCATGTCTTAGGTTCATGGTAATATTGAAATTTGGAGGTGATCAAATCATATGCTTTTGGGTTGAAACAACTTAAACTAACTATTGCATACATATTGGCTCTAGATTTCTGGTTTGTATTTTGTCCATGATGAAGACATGGCGCCCGTAGATCCTGATTTGTTAAGCTTCTTTCCGCTCTCAAGGAGGTCAAATGGTCCCTCTTGGGGGCGAAGAAGACATTCTTGAAATCAAGCTGATACATCACAGAGAAGTGCTTGAACGGAGGATGCTCCTCCCAAGTCATTTCAAGGATATAGGTATTCCTTAAGTCTCCTTTCAACTAACTAATTGTCATAAAAGGAAATTGAAAGAATATTTTGAATCAACAAAAAAGATTCAACATTCTATATTAATTGCCGCTAATTTAGGACAACATTATACTAAATCAACCATAACTAATATGAAACGGAGGGAGCATAATATATAAAAGCACAAGATTTAAAAGAGTGCTCTCACATGATGTTGAGAAAAATTGTGAAGGGAGAGAGAGAATGATTGTGTGAGAAGAATGAAGAGGGAGAGAGAAACAATTTCTCGTGTAGGAGTTGAAACCATGAGTTGACACATATTCTTTAGTTGAAAATTTATTTAATCACAATCTTATATTTCCTATAAAAAATAACCATTATCGAATAATCTTTTCACATCATATTATCGTATTCCCGTGGCAACGCACGGACATCCAACTAGTAGTACGTAGTAGTTACTTCTCGCCACGTATATGCTGGTGCGCGTTCATGGGACTAGCCCAGATGAATGTCGTGCATGAGTGTATGACACAGTACTAGGGGTTCATGTCATGTCGGTGTAGTGAATAAATAGGCTCCTCCACATTGGTAAGTACCGGGGAGAGAGGACATGGTAATTTAGCACTATGAAGAAGACCTCCAGGAAGGTCATTGACAAGTACAAAAGACTTCACAAGATTCAAGTCCTAGATACACTCAGTCTACCGATAAGCAAACCTTCCCGGGGGCTAGTCCTTGTACAAACCGCCCAAAAGCCCAAGACTATGCAAGTAGTAGGCCCTCGACAAGTGCGCCCACAACAGTAAGTGGCGCCACGCTACACCAATGTGTTAGTGCGCCGCTATCAGCTGGTGGCCGAGTAGAGCTCTGTAGATAGATGGCGCACGTGCAGTCGGTTAGGTGAGGCTTGTGGGCCATGCGGTGAATCACCCCAAAAAAATTATCTTTATCGACACCCGTCCAGGGTCGTGTCACAGTGATAGTAGGCACCTACGCCAATGGTGCAGGTGAAGCAAGATGCTCTATCCAGCATGGCGTAGGGCTTGACAATTAACAAGGCATTAAATACCCTTGTCCTATGTCGTCGAGGTTAGCTGTGAGAACACCGTAAACCACGTCAGTAGTTTGATCACTATTATGCCACTGTTGGCCACCCATTTCTCTATAAGAGGAGGCCATTGCTTCCTTTACAATGTTCGACACCATGTTCATTTGCAAGTAGCTAGTAGCACCTCCGGGGACCTTGCCGGCGGGAGTTACACACATTTTAATTGAAAATAGCTAAATAATTCCCCAAGAGCAGGAGTAGGTTTTTACTCTTTCCAGCGGCCCAAAACTGGGAAAACGTCTTATGTTCTGCTCATGGTTCTTGTTGCTCTTTGCTTGATGCCCCCCTTCACCGAACCAGAAAGGGGCATTTGCTGGCCCCACAGAATGTAGTACGTGGACAACGCCCAGTCTCATTATTATTTAAATCTTTTTAAATAGTGAGGCACCGGGGAAATCCTTCTACATAATAAAGTTTAGCATTTTCAATAGCTTTGCAACAATTTTTTTAAAAATTCTACACTCCGTTGTTTCTTTGCCTTCTACAAATTTTATTTTAAACCATATATAATTGGGGAAAGAAGTTCTATACCAAAGGTTTCTCATCTTCACCTTCTTCAAATGCCATATCATTTGTACATTCAAACAGACCAAAAATACATTCTAGTTCAAATTTCCATTATTTTTTAAATTATCTTTAAAACTTTTGGATTTGGGAAATATTTCTACATAGAAAAGGAGCATGTTCACAACAACTTTTGGAAACCATATCACTTTCATCGATCCGCTAACCAATCTACAAAGTGGTTGAAAATACAATTCACTTTTTCAATATGAAAAGATCACCATTTTCAAAATTGGTCCCCATTAGTGAGGATTGCAAAAAAAATATAAGGAAAAGTAAATCCCTGTATGTAGCTTTCCAGGGGTATATTACATGTCATGTTTTGATGAAGTGCACGAGAAGTTTAGCTAGCAAAATAGCTGCAGTTCTTAGTAAACGGGAGGAAAGTGAGCGCGCGGGGAAATCCTGGCTGGAACAAGTGACACGTGAGGAAGTGCGGGAAATTCTAGTGGGAGAGAAAGGGTGACTAAGAGTGGCGCGAAGGAGACAGGGAGAGAAATGGCGGGAAAGAAAGATTTTTTTGCCTCATGCTCTATAACGACACTCCACAAAGCTGGCACCTTTCTTACCCCTAGATCATCTCCAACAGCCTTCGTATATTGGACTGCTAAAAACATGTTGTAGCAAGAAGAGAGTGAAGGTTTACAAAGCCAACATGTTTTTTGCTTTGGTAGCCTTTGAATATTGAATTGCTATATTTGCACAAAACACACAATGACATGTGGGGACAGTTTGTTGTAGACACATTGCTCACTAGCATACGTACATGTATATATATACTAGCACAGCTCGCGTTCACGTACACATGCACACATGCGTACATTTACACTCAAGCAGTGCACACACACGTAGGAGCATCTCCAACAGCCTTTGTATATTGGATTGCTAAAAACTTGTTATAGCAAGAGAAGAGAGAAGTTTTACAAAGCCAACATATTTTTTTTCACTTTGGTAGCCTTTGTATATTGGATTGCTATATTTGCAGAAAACACACAATGACATGTGGGGACAATTTGTCATAGACACATTGCACAGTACCATACGTACATATATATGTATATTACCACAACTTGCATCTACGTACACATGCACACACGTGTACACTTACACTGTTACACACATGCATCACACACACACGTACACATGCAGCACATACACACGTATACACACACGTACACATGCAGCACACACGCGTACACGTACACGTACACACGCGCACACACAGCGCACGCGCAACACACACTAGTATACAGACCCACCTGTCATTGATACAAAGTGAGGCTTGCTAAAAATTTACAAAGTGGCCTTCGACTTGGCAAATATGCAAACTCTGCGTGCAAATATAACAAGCTTTGTAAAAAAATTGGTGGTATGTTGGATTTCGGGCTCCGCAAAACCCTAAAGATTCAAACTCAGGAGCGTGTACAAAGATCTCTCGCGGGCTTGCCTCACCTAACTCACTAATCGTTGGGATGGCAGAGAACTCACTCGATGGTGAGGAAGAGACAGAACACGACAGTTTACCTAGGTTCGGGCCGCTGAGAAGCATAATACCCTACTCCTGCTTTGGTGGATTGCCTCTCATGGAGGTTGGTGGATGAGCTAGTACATTGTACGAGGGCCTCCGGAGGCTGGGTGGCCTTTGTGTGGTGTGAGTGGGCGAATGAATGAATCGGGGTCCTCTATGAAGTAACCTACTCTCTATATATATAGTGGCGGCCCCGGTCCTCTTCCCTTACCATTTCGGCGGGAATGGAGCCCACAACAACCAATTTTGAAGGGGAACAGGGGAACATGCTCCCCTGCCCAAAGGTAGTCTTCGCGTGCAAAGTGGTTGCCAGCGCTACAGGGACGGGTCCAGGGATGACATGTGTCCTGCTGGCGGGCGGCGATGGCCTTGTTGCACCACAAAGGAAACCTTTGGAAGATGCCTTGGGAACCCCGGTACGTCCTTGCCCCCTTTGCATTAAAGGGGAAACTGCTTCGTCGTGCTAGCTGCTGCTCGCCTGTCCTTCCTCCACGTCATCCTTGACTCATGAGGTCGGGTCTCGCCTCAGAATATACGCTGCTCCGGTGGGGGTCCTGGCGAGGCCCCCTGCGGGTCATCACGCTGCTTCCCCCTCGCGATGTTTAGCCCCTCACGAGGACGTTGCCTTGAGTGGTGTCGTGCCCGATTGTGCTTGCTTGATGAAGTGGGCCAACCCGGGGCCACAGAAAGGCAGGTCTGGGTACCCCCATTCCCAGAATGCCGATAGTAGCCCCCGGGCCCAAAGCGTTCTCCCGCCGGTTTCGAGGAAAAGCCTTGGGGGCGACCTGAAGCGCAGCGGGCCCTAAATGCATGTGCGACAGGCCGGTGCGCGTCACGCGGCTGATGTCGGGTCTCCCTTGCCTTCTGTCTTCACCCAAGTTATCAGGAATCTGACTCGTTGCGTTGGTCCATTAATGCTTTCCCTTCTCCCGCACTCGCTCTACCTCCTTGGTCTCCAACTCCATCCAACATCTCCCAGATCCCGCACCGTGTCGTCCTCTTGTCAGCTCAGCGATGGCGCCCGCCGGAAAGCAAAAGCCCGAGACGCCAGGTCCCGCCATGGCTCCTTCGCTCCTGGAGTGCGCCTTCTCCAAGGACGTGGATCCTACCCCCGTGCTCCCATGGACTGGGCCGAGTCCAACGAGCACAGGCGGACCCTGATCTCGCCCGGCTCCACAACAAAGCGGCCCGCGTCGAAGGCGGTATACCCCTTCTTCTTCCATAGCGTCTTTGCCCAGCTGGTGCCGCCTTTCTCCTCGTTCTTCACCGCCATCCTAAACCACTATGGGATCCATGCCGTTCACCTCCAGCCCAACTCCATCTTGCTCCTATCCGTCTTTTCTTTCTATTGTGAGTCCTTCGTAGGCGTGCGGCCTTCAGTAGCTCTCTTCCGCCATTTCTTCAGCCTGCGTCTGCACGACAGCGCCCATTTGTCGGCATGCGTTTCCATCATAGCGGCCCAGGGCGGCAATTTGCTCCTGAAGGCCGGGAAGAAGGTGGAAAACTTCAGGCACCGTTGGCTTATCATGAGCCCCAAGGACGCCAACCCTCGGCTGGAGATGCCGAAGGGGCTGCCGGAGAAGACTTCTGCGTGGAGCTCAATGAAGCTCTCCGACCCTTGGGCCATGCCCATCCTGCAGCGCTTCTCCTGTGACATCATCGCCAAGAGGCTGACCGGTCCAATGATAGTGAAGGAATTCTTGGTGCAACACCTGGAGACCCTCCAGTCCCATTCCAGGCCCCTCTGGGACTACGAGCTTGGTAACGACAAGCTCAAGCTCCAGTCCCAGGACCTTCGTACTAAGGAGCTAAACAGGGTCGTGGTGATCCTCCTGGGCGGTGACCCTGGTGACCTGCCTGAGGCTCTCGGCCCACTGTACGGTATCGATCATCGGGTCGTCCTCATTGTTGCGCTACCTATATATCATGAGCGGGGGCTCCTCCCGGCCGAGGGATCTGGTCCGATTGATGTGTCATCGAATGACACCTTCAGTGCGGAGGACTCGGAGAAGACCGTCGACGACTGCCTGGCGAGCGAGCTTGAAGATGATGATGTCACCGGCGATGTCTCCGTGGTGATCTCCTCGCGCCTGACCAGGATCTCTAGGGGACCCATGTCAGCCCCGCGCGCCACGCGGTCCGCATGCGTGCTCGCACCTCAGGAGCATGGGGCTGAGTCGCCTTGGCGCATCCTACTTCCGCCGGCGGGAAGCCTGAGGCGCCTGGCTCGCCCCCCTCCGTGGGGGGCCCTGTCGCCCTGCCGTAGTCAGGGCGGAGAGGAAGAGGAGATGGCTCGATGTCAAAGAGTAAGTGACTCGTCTTGGAATGCTCTGCGTGTCCATCATTCATGCATGGCCGGTTCCCTTTTTGCGTGATGTCCACGGGTGTTGCCTCGCTGGGGGCAAAGAAGAAGAAGGTAGGCGTCAAGCCAAAGGTGACTCCTGATGTAGCGTCGGCCGTCCCCAATGCGTTGCCGCCTGCCGATGAAGAAGAGGAGGCTCGCGGGGCGACCTCCCAGGCCTTTGTCGCCGAGCCCCCGAGCCCCCGAAGCGTCCTGAGGCGGTCGTGGTAGCGCCTTTTCCCGAGTGACAGGCTCTTGAGGGTCCTTAGACTTCTGATGCGCCAATGCTCGCAATCTTCGGGCAACCTTCAGAGCCCCATGTCCCTCGTGACGCTGCCTCCCTGACGACACCACCTCGCGGGAGCACTAGAGGCTCCTCAGGGGGAGATCTAGAGGACTCCGGTATACGCCGAGAGCATCTTGAACTAGGCCTTCGGTGCCGTGGGCAAGGTCGCGGTCTTGATGGCGAAGGGCAAGAAGGAGGCCAAGACCGGTCGCGCTGCGCGCGAGGAGGCGCTGAAGGAAGCCGAATCTGCTCGCGCCGCGCGTGAGGAGGCGATGAACGAAGCCGAATCTGCTAGCGCCGCGCGCGAGGAGGCGATGGAAGGAGCCGCGGCGGCTACCAAACGTTGCAAAGGGTGGAGGCTTGCCTGAAGGCCTTCCAAGAAGAGCAAGCCAAGCTCGCCGGGCAGCTTAGCCTACGGGAGGAAGAACTCGATGCCCGCAAGACCAAGCTTCCCGCCCGGGAAGAAGATTTGTCCCAGGAGGAAACTCGTCTGGGCACGAAGCAGGCGCTCTTGGACGAGTAGGAGATAGACATCGGCTCAAAGAAGACCCTTCTTGATGCTAAGGGGGAAGCCCTCACCGCGGCCGAGAAGAAGAAGGTCGTGGAGCTGATCGGCTTCCCTGACGTTGAGCTCAGGCTTCGCACGACGCTCCACACCCTCTGCCGGGACGGGTTCGACATGCCTCTGGCCACCCTAGAGGGCGGCTTCACCGTGCTTGCGGCGGAGCTCGCCGTCGTGCTGGAGGACACCTTCATCCAGATGGACAAGATCTTGGACAGTGAGTGTCGCGACCTCTTTTCTAAGGTCGCGATGCGCGTCTTCAATCACCTTCATCTTCGTGAGCCGGGGTTTGACTCCAACTCCGTGATCCTGCCAGTCCCTACTGAGGCCCGCAATAGCGCTGCGGAGGCGGTGAAGGGCCCCGTGGAGGGGTTGCTGGAGAGGTTTGCCCGCGTCGCAGTTCCCCCATCTCCTCATGCCACTGATGCCGACGGCGGGGAAGACGACACCACTGACGCGACGACAAGCCCCGTGGAGATGGAGCAACCGGCGGCGGCGGTTCCCCCTAATTTCTCCCCCTTGCTTTTTCCCTACAATGCACATCGTGCCTCGTGGAGGCATCAAACTCATTTGCATTTTCAGGAACTTGTTAAGGCTTGTAAAAACTTTTTGACTGCTTGAATGTTTTCTTTGCCTCGTTTCTTTCATGTTTGTTGTGATACTCTGCGTCGGCAAGGCCCGGACCGCGCATACCTTAGACGCCATTGAACCGATCGTATTCGAGGACGACCCAAGAGGTGAGGGGCTACGGGTCCAATTAGGCTCCCGAGTTGAGATGCTCAGGAGTCCCCCTTGACGTGCGAGCAGTCCTCATGAGGGGAACGCGTCGAGGATTTTGAAACTTCAAAACACCTTCAGCACTCTGCGTCGGCACGGCCCGCCCTGCGCATACCACCGCTGCCATTGGCCCGACCGGCTACTAGGATGGACCATGGGGGAAGGGGCAACGAGCACACTTAGGCCCGTAAGTCACGACGCTCAGGAGCCCCCCTTGACGTACGAGCGACTCCAATGTCCCTCCTAAGAAACTGACAATTTGAGACTTCGAAATCCTTCAGAACTCTTCATCGGCAGGGCCCGTCCCGCGCGTACCTCCGTTACCGTTGGACTTGCTGGCGGCCCAAGAGGGAAGGGGCTACGGGCGTAGTTCACGCTCGTGAGTCGAGATGCTCAGGAGTCCCCCTTGACGTACGAGTGACTCCAACATTTTCCCTAAGAGATTTTAAGTGGCTTTTTGAGCGCACTAGGCTCTGTGTTGGCAGGGCCCACCCCGCGTGTACCTCCACCACCGTTGAACTGACCAGATTCCAGGACGGCCCAAGAGGGAAGGGGCTATAGGTGCAATTAGGCCCGTGAGTCGCGATGCTCAGGGGTCCCCCTTGACATACAAGTGGCTCCGTACCTCCAGTTGTCTGTCCCTTGCACTGGGCGTCGGCGTGGTCGTAGGTGGACTAGGTTGACTTCCTGGCCAGCTGTGGACATAGTCATTGGTGGAATGTGTTTATTTCCTTGCCAGCTATAGGCATAGTCATTGGTGGACTGTGTTGATTTCTTTGCCAACTGCGGGGATAGTCATTGGTGGACTGTTGATTTCCTTGCTAGCTGCGGGCATAGTCACTGGCGGACTGAGTTGATTGCCTCCGTATTCTCCCCAGAGCAGAGCGTAGGCCTTCCACTAGGCGTGGGAGGGACCGCTCCGCGTCCTCGGGGGGGGGGGGGGGGCTATACAGCCGCAACTCGTTATTACGTGAGAGTGTCATGGTGGGTGTATCTGGGAGGTCACGAGGACACTTTGGCCTCGCGAGTGTCCCTAGCCCCGAGTCATAGGAGCATGATTCCTTTAAGTCGTCACCCAACACGGAGCATAGGTCATCCACTCGGCATGGGAGAGACCCCTCCACGTCCTCTAGGGGCCCCGGGCGTATACAGCCGCAACTCGTTATTACGTGAGAGTGTCACGGGGGGTGTATCTAGGAGGTCGCGAGGACATTTTGGCCTCACGAGTGTCCCTACCCCTGAGGCATAGGCGCCTGAGTCCTTTTGGGTCATTGGTAAACCCTTCTGACTTCTTCTTCTTCGGGAGCGAGGCAGGGTGTTTGCTACCTCAGGAGACCTGCAAGGGTAAGCTTCGGCCGACGCCCCCAAGCAGGGGGCCGACCGCCCGAAGATGCAAGCAAGGTAGAACGTTAGGGTTCGAAGTGGGTGCGACAAAAACAACTGAAGAATGCTTAAATGAATGTGGTGGCTGGGGAGTGCCCTCAACTCCTGGAGGCCACATGACCCTGTGTGCGCCCTCAGACAGAGTGATCCAAAAAGTTACCTGGCAGCAGCCAATCAAAAGTCACGTGGAGGCTATGCCGCTGCTGTGCCGAGGGCACCATCGTCGCCTGATCTCCTGCTTCCACAATCGCGACCCTCAGGGGTCCGCCGTCTCCCGAGGCTCGGGACTTTCGCTTGGCCCGAGCATCTCCTCCTCTTCCTTACCACGCCCCAACAGGCAAGGATGAGCATGGCCCGCTGGAGCCGCCGGTAGGTAGCAGCTGATGACGAGATGATATATATACTTCTCGCACCTCATTTTTTACCCCAAGTGGAAGGTTAAGATGTAGTCAGCAACAAGTTTTCCCTTACACGGGAATTGTAAGGTTTAGCAAACTAGGAGGACTCCTAGGATCAACAAGTAGGTGTCTTCCATCCTGGCGCTAGCAAAAGACGTGGACCTGCACACACAATAATTAACTTTGCTCCCAACGAGTACAGAGGGGTTGCCAATATCTCCGGCCTTGTAGTTTGCAAAGGACGAAAACATAAGCGGGAAGGTAATAGCGATTACAACGGAAAAGTAAATGAAAACCGTAATGGCGGAGGTGTAAACAATGATGGTGATATGGACCGGGGTCACATGATGTTCACTAGTGATGTCTCTCTCCCAAAAGACGATAAACAACTATGCTTGGATAAACAACTCACAGTTGAGCAATTGACAAAATTATGAACGCACCGCAATGCTAATTATGCTACTTGACAGTTAGAGGTTCAATAGTAATGGGCAGTATGCCAAGACAAGTAGACCGTTTATTTACCACCATCTACTTACTAATCATCCACCTTGAGATATCTATCCAGAACATCTCTCCGATATTAAGTTGCGAGTGCCACCCAAAGTGTAAACTCAAAGCAACGGACAACTACATTAAAAACCTACGAGTAAGGTAAACAATACTTGCAACCGTGCTCACAAGCACCGTTGTTTTCTCCCTGTTGGCAACATCACATCCCCTAGACTTATGTTTTTGTCACTCTAGCTAGACATCGAGGGGCATGAACCCACAATCATGCATAACGCTCCCTCTTGGAGTTACAATCTACTACTCGGCCAAAGCAATAAATAACAATGGAAAACATGCATGAATCACTAAGAAACATAATATAAAAGGATAATGAAATATATAACTCATAACAATCTAAACATAATCTCATAATCAATTGGATCCCAACAAACCGAGCATAGCAATAGCAAGAGAATTACATAGATGCACTGATCATGTAGGGCAGCTCACAAGGACTAACCATTGAAGCACAAGATTGGAGAGAAGACATCACATAACTACTGGTCATGGACCCATGGTCCAAGGAGGACTACTCACCGCACGTCCGGGAAGCGTCCATGGCGGTGGAGAAGCTCCCGAAGTCAATCCTCCCTCCAGCAGGGCGCCGTGAAGAGGTCTCCAGACACTCCCGATCTCGGCAGCGCAGCGGCGGCGGAACGATGGAGAAATTCACGATTCTGGAAGTTTTGGAAGGGTTTCCTCTCGGTCTAAATATAGGTGAAAGGAGGGCACCGGAGGAGGTGGGGCCCACCTAGGTGGCCTCCTCGCGTGGCATAGGGCCTAGCCGCGCCAGCAGGTCGCCTGGGCAGCCCCTGGCTCCCGTCTGGCTCATATTCGGTGATACGGAAGCATCTGTTTCGCTGATTTTTTTATACATTTTTCCTGTCATTTTTCGGGCTTCGGAAAATTGGGTAAAAGCCCCTACAAAATAGACATCAGCAGACAAAAACTGGCACTGGGTGCACTGAGTTAGTTGGTTAGTCCAAATATGTGTAAAATGATATAAAAGTGTAGCAAAACATATAACAATGTCACCCAAAAGATCATGGAACAAGCAGAAATTATAGATACGTTTGGGACGTATCAGTAACCGTGTTCCCCAGCACGAAGGGCATGAGGGTGCGCGCACCCGGGCACACCCATCGATGTTCAGTTCACGCGGGCCAGAAGGGGCCTTCACCCGCGACTCTTTCAAATACGAGCGTGTTGATGCAGATGAGGGGCCGATCGACCGTGCCGAGGACGACGACTGCGATTGGTGATGCAGGGCAGTCCCCTCCTCGCACGGCCTTAGCCTCTCAATGTTCTTGGATTGCTCTGACGACGGACTCATGAGGGCTAGGCGGACGCGCGACGGAGTGTGCACTTGGGTTGTGCTCGAGCGCCACCCTCGCCTTACTGGTCAGGACGGGATCTTCCCTAGTGGGAGCCCCAGGCCTGACCCAAGGGGGGTGCCGTGCGCACCTTCCTATGCGATGGGAGGCATGACCCCGTCCCCGGGCACAGAGCATGAAGTCATAGGGCGCTCCGTGGGGAGGAGCTTCTTCTTCTTCTTGCGTGGGTCCTCGCGAGGTGGCTCGTCTTCTTCGTCGTCCGAGCGTTCCGCCGCCGCGATGCGGTAGGTGCGCTCGAGTGTACATACGGCATCCTTCCTGTTGCAGGCAATGGTGATGACGCCTTCGCTCCCTGGCATCTTGAGGACGTTGTAGCCATGGTGGGTCACTGCCATGAACTTGGTAAGAGCCAGGTACCCAAGGATCACGGTGTACGGCAGGTGGATGTGTGCGACGTCGGAGACGATGATCTCAGTGTGGTAGTTCTTGCACTCGCCGAAGGTGACTCGCAGACGCACCTGCCCGATGGGCACGGTGGACCCCTCTGTCAATCCTGAGAAGGGCTTGGTCAGCATGAGCTATTCGTACGGCAGCTGGAGTGCCTCGAAGGTCTCGACCGGGAGGACGTTGATCCCCACTCCACTTTCAATAAGGGTCTTGGTGACGAGGACGTTGCTGATGGTCCGGGTGCACATCATGGGGAGCTTGCCGGCCATGAACGAGCACGTGAGCTGATCACTTGGGTCGAAGGTGATGGTGGTCTGGGATCAGTTGACGGGGCGCATCGCTTCAGGCTTCGATAGAGCAGCATTCACCTCCAGGGCGAACTTCTTGAAGGCGCGGTTCGAGGCCGAGGTCTAGGCGCTGCCCAGGATGGAGGCCACCGCCCTGACCTCCTGGAAGCCCCCAGCCCCATCATTATGCCTGTCCTCATCCCTCCTTCTGGGTGGTGGAGGCAGCAGAGAAGCCCGGCGGCCACGACAAGCGCGGGCCGGCCATGCGGCATCTCCGGTCGGGCGTGCGAGGCCGACTCGGAAGCCCGGACGAGCAACGGATTGGCGGTGTGGCCATCAGGCTACTTCGTAGCCGGCTGGGAGGAACCTTGTTGTTCTTGAGCATCGGGGACCGTGGCGGCGTTCACCATGGGTGATGGTGACCGGCGCATGCCGGCGGGGGCCACGGGCGCTTTTTAAGTAACGCGGGTGGCGCAACGCTCGGTGGGGGCCCAGCGAGCGTCAGCCATCGGAGCAGCGAAGCTTGGTGAAGGCGGAGCTTGGAGGAAACCTTGACACGCCCCCTACCTGGAGCGCCAAATGTTGGAGTTCGGGATCCGCAAAACCCTAAAGATTCGAACTCTGGGGCGTGTATGAAGATCTCTCGCGGGCTCGCCTGACCTAACTCGCTCCTCGTTGGGGATGGCATAGAACTCACTCGATGGTGAGGAAGACACAGAACACGACAGTTTACCCAGGTTTGGGCTGATAAGAAGCGTAATACCATACTCCTGCTTTGGTCAATTGCCTCTCGTGGAGGTTGGTGGATGAACTAGTAGAGTGTTCGAGGGCCTCCATAAGCTGGGTGGCCTTTGTGAAGTGCCAGTGGGCGAATGAATGAATGGGGGTCCTCTATGAAGTAACCTACTCTCTCTATATATAGTGGCGTCCCCGGTCCTCTTCCCTTATCGTTTCAACGGGGAGGGTCCCATAACGACCAATTTTGAAGGGGGATAGGGGAATTTGCTCCCCTGCCCAAAGGTAGTTGTTGGCGTTCTAGGAACGGGGGTACCCAGACCTGCCTCCCTGTGGCCCAGTGCTGGCCCACTTCATCGAGCAAACCAACGGGTCCGGCACCACTCAGGACAAGGCCGTCGCGAGGGGCCAAACCTCGTGAGGAGGAGCAACATCAAGACCCACAGGGGGCCTCCTCAGGACCACTCCAGAGCGGCAGATATTCTGAGGCGAGGCCCAGCCTCAGGAGTCAAGGGTGACACAAGGGAAGGACAGGCGAGCAGTAGACAGTAGAGCGGAGCAGTTTCCCCTTTGGTGCAAAGGGGGCAAGGACGAACACAGGTTTCCAAGGCAACTTCTAAAGGATTCCATTCTTGTGTAACAAGACCCTGGCCGCCCGCTGGTAGGATGGACGTCATCCCTGAGCCAGCCCCTAAACCGCTAGCAGCTACTTTGCAAGTGAAGACCACTTTTGGACACGGGGGGCATGTTCCCATGTCCCCCTTCGAAATTGGGTGTTGTGGGATCCCTTCCCGCCAAAAATATAAGAGAAGAGGACCAAGGCCGCCACTATAAATAGAGGATATGTTGCTTCGTAGAAGCGGATCCACTCGACTCTCATCCACACACCCACACATCGCTAAGGCCACCTAGCCTCAGGAGGCCAAAGAACATTGTACTAGTTCATCCACCAACCTCCACGAGAGGCAATCCACCAAAGCAGGAGTAGGATTTTACGCTTCGCAGCGGCACGAACCTGGGAAAACTGTTGTGTTCTGTGTTTCCCACACCATCGAGTGAGCCCTTCGTCGCTCCCATCGTGTAGTGAGTTAGGAGAGGTTAAGCGGGCAAGATCTTCGTACACGCCCCTGAGTTCGAATCTTTAGGGTTTTACGGAGCCCAAAATCCGACATTTGGCGCGCCAGCTAAGGGGTGTGTCGTCATCTCTCCGAGGGCTCAGTCCACGGAAGCTGATCACGATCATGGCAGGGAAACGACGAATCCGCGCGGAGAGGCATGCCGCCCGTGTGGTGTGGACGGCGCAGGCAGGCCAAGACGCACAGTGACGTTCCGTTACCCCGACGGCCGGCGTCCACGCTAGGCAGGCCTCCAACGGGCGCCGGGGGCTGCCACCTTCATCAACCATATGGTGTCCGCCGATCGCCTCGGCCCATCCACACGTCCAGGCAACACCGTCCCCCATTCGAGTCTGTCAGCATGAGATGCACAAGCATGTCGCGCTCCTGGTGGCGAACAAGCTCAAGCATTAGAACACCGCCCGCTGCCACCACGTCGGAGGCTGCAGGAGCAATCTTGGGCGCGCCGCCCCCGGCGAAACCCAAGTGCGCTCCTGCGCGAGCCGCTCTCGTCGGACCGCAGCACCAGGGGTTACAATGGGAGGGCCGCACGGGCACACCCCGAACATCCACCCAGGCTCGCGCCCGCTGGGGACTTGGCGGGGACTGATGGAGGCACGGGATTCGGCCTCGCTGGGAAGGTGTCATCCGGTGTTCACCCGCGAGCTTCATAGATCGGGGAGGGAGTACCGGAGGTCCGACTACATCAAGCCTGGAGGCGCGCAAAGTCTGACAATGACCGCGTCGGCGTACCCCCGGGCTACCGAGGAGGCAACGCAGACCATCACTATAGCAGGAGGCTCGCGCGCAACCCCGGAAGCAACCCCTGCGTGAACAGGTATGAACTACACCATGGGGGTGGCCCGCGGGGGTGGTTTCGTGAGGACGCCCAGCGTGGGCGTCCTCGTGGGGCACACCTTCTGGTCGGGAGCTGCTTCCGGCAGGCGTCTGGGTCTGGGGACCGGGGACCTCTCGCCTTGGACAGGGTGGACGCGCCCTCGTGTCTAGGTCGAGGGGCCCCAGCCTGGGGACTGAGGGTGGAACATACGCCCATGTTCCTAGGCCAGATGATCCCAACCTGGAGGCCGGGATGGTATATCCACCCCTGCCCCCGGGGCGCGCGATGCCCACATGATGACTGAGGGTGGAAAACATGCCCATATCACCAGTGTGGGCTTCGTTCGGTCACCAGCAGGTGTTCGGGTACCCGCCATTGCACTTAGGCTCGGCTAGCCTGGCCTGGGGGCATGGCCCAGGGTACTAGCATGGGAACCAGGGGGCCCCAGCGAGGCACGCTTGGGCAGATCCCTAGGTACTCGGAACCTAGCGACTGAGCGAACCTTTTGGCCAGCGGGCGCTCGGGGCTCCCCCCACGCTCGAGGGCTCGCTCAGGGCAGGCCACGCCACGCCACTACGAGCCCGGGGACTACGAGCGGGGCACACGCCTTTGAGGCATGGGGCTCCTGAAGCGTCCCCGGGTCCTGCATCGACCCGTGACACCTCTGCACCGCCCCCACGCCGCTTCAGCGCCGTCTCTGCATCGACCCTGCATCGTCCTTCAGTTCTTAAAGAACCTACTTCATCCCGTGACACTCTCACGTAATAACGAGCCGAGGCTGTATACGCCCACGGCCCCCCGAGGACGCGAAAGGGGTCCACACCACGCCTAGTGGAGAAGACGGAGGTAGTCAACATAGTTCACCAATGCCTTATGAAATCTAGCGCCTAATGCCTCGGGGGTAGGGACACTCGCGAGGCGAAAGCGCCCTCGCGACCTCCCAGATACACCCCACCATGACACTCTCATGTAATAACGAGCCGAGGCCATATACGCCCAGGCACCCCCCCCCCCGAGGACACGGAAGGGGTCCACCCCACGCCTAGTGGAAGCCCTATGCTCAGCGCTGGTGAGAGACGGAGGCGGTGAATAGCAAGGGTGTTGGACGCGGCAATTTTCTCGTTCCTTCCTTATGTTTTAAGTTGTGGCCCAGGGGGGCCTCCCCTTTTTTTTGTACCTTAATCTATGCTTCCAGTTGCTCAACAATTAGCAATTGTCTTGCAATGGCCCACCAGCGTGTGGGATTGCGGCGGTTTTCGAGGGTAGAGTATTCAACCCAAATTTGTTGGTTCGACACGATGGGAGTGAAAGGATATTCTCCAGTATTAGCAGTTGAGTTGACGGCTCAACCACACCTGAAAGATTAGTATCTAGAAGCAGGATAAGCAGCAAAGGTAGTATGATAGCAACGGTGCTAAGAATGAATCTGTTGATGGCAGATTATTCCTAACTAAAGTATCAATGGTGCCAGAAAAGTATTGTAGCAGGTAGCAGAAGTGTAACGAGTAACAACAGTGGCAAGGAACAGCAGTACTGATAGCAGTAGCAAGGAGCAACAGTGGAAAGTAACAGCAACAACAAGTAACAGTAGTAGCAACAGTAGTGGCAGCTACAGCATGACAAAGCAAGTAACAGTAGCAGCAAGTAACAGTAGCAGCAACAGTAGTAACAGCAGCAGGGCAAAGCAAGTAACATCAGCAGCAAGTAACAATAGCAGTGGGACAAACTTGTAGGCAATGGATCGGTGATTTGTTGGATGACATTCATCATGCAACAGTTATAACACGGAGAGATATGTGGCCAGCTCCCGTTCGTCAATGTGATGTTGGCATACATTCCATGTGTAGTCATACGTGCTTAGGGAAAAGAACTTGCATAACATTTGTTGTCCATCCCTCCCGTGGCAGCGGTGTCCAAATGGATACTACGAGATATTAAGGTTCTCCTTTTAATAAAGAACCGGACCAACGCATTAGCACTTGGTGAACACATGAACTCCTCAAACTATGGTCATCACCGGGAGTGGTTCCGGTTATTATCACTCCGGGGTTCCCGGATCATAACACATAGTAGGTAACTACAACTTACAAGATCGGATCCAAAACACACATATATCGGTGACAACATAATAATTTCATATCTTAATTCATGGCACTCGGGGCCTAGTGACAAGCATTAAGCATGGCAAAGTAGTAGCTTCATGGAATTGGAGAGGGAAGAAGGTTGATGATGATGATGGCGACGATCTCCTTGATCCGGAGCCCAAAACGGACTCCAGATCTGCCCTCCAGGGCAAGAACGGGATGTGGCGGCGCCTCTGGATCATGAAACGCGATGAACTCTTCTCTCCTGATGTTTTCCGGGACGAAAGGGAATAAATAGCGTTGGAATTGGGGGCGGCAGAGCCTCGTGGGCCCCACAAGCCTGGTAGCCGTGGCCAGGGGGAGGCCGCGGCTACAGGGCTTGTGGCCCACTGGCCCGTCCCCTCCGGTGGATCTTTGCGCAGGTATTTTTTCATATTTTGCATAAATATTCTCCGTCAATTTCCAGGACGTTCCGAGAACTTTCATTTCTGCACAAAAATAACACCATGGCAAATCTGCTGAAAACAGCGTCAGTCCGGGTTAGTTCCATTCAAATCATGCAAATTAGAGTCCAAAACAAGGGCAAAAGAGTTTGGAATAGTAGATACGATGGGGACGTATCAACTCCCCCAAGTTTAAAACCTTGCTTGTCCTCAAGCAACTTAGTTGAAAAACTGAAAGAGAAAGAAAAACCTTGACAAACTCTGTTTGATCTTGTTGTTGCAACTATGTCTAACTCATAACCAGAATTTCAGCAAGATCACAAGTTAACCACATAAGCAAGTGACACATAGGTCTCACGGTAAACTAATATCAATAGCATAATCAGCTAGTTAGCAAATAATAATGAGTTTCAGATACCAACAATTCAATCAAAACAAGCATGAAGCAATATGAATAGGTGGTATCTCGCTAGCTCTTTCTGAGACCGCAAAACATAAATGGAGAGCACTTTCAAAGATCAAGGGCTGACTAAACATTGTAATTCATAGCAACGAAGATCTAGTCATAGTCATACTCAATATCAATCAAAAGCAAGGCATAAAAATGACAGAGGTGCTCTCTAATTGGTGCTTATATAAGAAGAGCATGACTCAACAGGAAAATAAATAGACATGCCCTTCGCAGAGGGAAGCATTGATTTGCAGAGGTGCCAGAGCTCAATCTTTGAAAATAGAGATAATAATTTTGGGTGGCATGCTTTCATTGTCAACGCAATGACCAAGAGTTCTCAATATCTTCCATGCTACTCATGCTATAGGCGGTTCCCAAACAGAGAAGTAAAGTTTTGACTCCCCCACCACCAATCAATCACACTCCACGGCTAGCCGAATCCTCGGGTACCGTCCATACTAACATCAATCCGGGGGGAGTCTTGTTTTACAGTTATGATTTCGATTTAAGCGTGGAACTGGGCATTCCAATTACTGGCCCCTTTCTCGTGAATGGCAGTGAACAAACACATGTCGAGGATAACACGCCTAACATGGAAGATACCAATAGCCCCCTGTCACCACACGAGCAGTTCGGGCATGCAAAACAAATTATTTCTTGAAGGTTTAGAGAATGGCACATGCAAATTTACTTGGAACGGCAGGTAGGTATCGCAAATAGGTAGGTATGGTGGACTCTCATGGAAAAACTTTTGGGTTTATGGAAGTGAATGCACAAGCAGTATTCCGCTTAGTACAAGTGAAGGCTAGCAAAAGACTGGGAAGCAACCAACTAGAGAGCGACAACAATCATCAAGATGCAATGAGTATGACTAACATTGAGTGCAAGCATGAGAAGGATATAAATCACCATGAACACGAACATCATAGAGGCTATGTTGATTATGTTTCAACTACATGCATGAACATGCGCCAAGACAAGCCACTTGAATCATTCAAAGGAGAATACCATCCTATCATACTACATCATAGTCATCTCAAAATCTATGTTGGCATTCAAGACAAACCATTATAGGCTCCTAGCTAATTAAGCATGGCATCAGAAACTATGATCTCTAAGTTGTCATTGCAAACATGGTTCTCTCTCAACAAAGCTGAATCTGGGACGACAGGCTAGTCATATTTACAAAACCAAAATAGGTAGAGTTCATACCAGCTTTTCCAGTCTCAGTCACTTCATCATATATCATCATTATTGCCTTTCACTTGCACGATCGAACGATGTGAACAATAATAAGAGTGCTCGTGCATTGGACTAAGCTGAATCTGTAGGCAAACATAAAGGAGAAGACAATGTAATATGGCTCTTTAACAAATGAACAGGTATGCATGCGAGAGCCACTAAACATTGTAACCATGGTCTTCCACCTCGACTCAAAGAAAAAGAAAACTATTTACACGGGAAAGCTCCAAACAAGCAAAAGAAGAAAGGGAAATCTTTTTGGGTCTTCTCAAAAGCACACAAAATAAGAAAACAAGAAAACGACAATAAACTAGCATGGATAATACAGTGGCAAAGTGTAAACACCGACTAACAAAGTGAAAGCATGAGCATGAATGTAAAGTTGGTGCAAACACGTACTCCCCCAAGCTTAGCCTTTTGGCCTAGCTTGGTCTACTCCCAAGGCTGGTCCGGGTTATACCCAAAATCATAATGTGGGTTGTACGGGAGTATTGCAGCCACTGCATGAATAGCTGCTTCGCAGAGACGAGAAGTCTCAGCCTCCCTCTCATACTCCTCTGCTTCTCCAATGGTTATGTAATATCTTTGTTTAACCTGAAAGTCAAAGAAGGCACGAGCAGGAAGCATAATATGAAAAGCACGTTGCCGGTTAAATACTAACCGGTAAACGAGGGATTCCTCATCCCTCTTGAGAAACTGATAGCGTGTCAGAGCGACATGATCAAGGTAGGCTGTACGGAGAGGGGGATCTCCTGAACGGATGGGTACTCCAAGAAAATTTGCTAAGCGCGTAGCATAAATCCCACCAAAGAAATCCCCATCAATGGCATTATTATTCAGCCTCCTTGCTATTATAGCTCCCATGTTAAAGCTCCTTTCACCTGTTACTGCGCTCTTAAGGATACTAAGGTCGGATGCACATAGGTGACAATGTTCAACCTTGCCGTTAATGCATCTACCTAAAGAGGGCAAAGTAGTGCAAGGCAGGGAAATGAATGCTTACTATGGTAGCTTGCGTGATGTCTCTAATTTCTCCAACAGTAATACTAGAGACAAAATCTCTAACCGAAGACTTAGCAGGATCATTAAGACTACCCCCATTGGGTATCTTGCAAATCCTATTGAAATCCTCCAAATCCATGGTGTAGGATTTATCATAGAGAACAAATAGTATGGATGAGTCATGGCCAACTGAAAATTTAAATCTACGCACGAAAGAGGCAGTGAGCATAGCATACTGTTCACATTTATCTGAGAGGAATTCTTCTAACCCGGCATTGCAGACAAGTGTATCAAACTCATCCTTGAAGCCTGCTTCGATCATGAACTCATCTGAAGGCCATTCACATGGTTGTACCGGTGCGTCCCTTAGTTGATAACACTACAACATGACCCTACCTATAGAAACGCATTTTTTCGTATCTAAAAGTCCATATATGCGTTGCTTGTGTCTTTACCAATGGTTTGGGATGCATTGCCTTATCCAGTGTTGCTAGCGCATCATGCAACGCTTATAGTGTCGTTGGTAAAAGGGACCGTTGCAAGAGTACAACACATAAAACTGACTTCAACAACACTTTTATGTGTTGGTGCTTATTGTACATGAATCCAAATCTCATTGCTTGGCATGGTGCCAACAATTATATTAACTCTCCACATAATGACAATAATTATGTATATCAAGTGAGGGGGAAATAAGAGTATACTCACAAGAGAAAGAAATCATATATTGACTAAAAACTGTTGGATTACAATAGTTGATATTACAAGAGGAACATCAGCCAAATGTGATACATAATCTAAATATTTTCTTGATAGCGTAACTTAAACAGAAAGCATCCTTCAACATCCCTACAACCTAACTAAAACTTAACCGAGGACCATAATCCAACAGGAACAATATCGCTACAACTTAACTAAAACTAAAAAAATCCATCATCCTCATTACGAACGAGAACATCATCATCATCATGAACCGAAATATCATCATTGCAATATACTTGCCACACGCCCGTATAGTCATCCATATAACTTTTGAATCTACAATAAAACATAACAAAATGAACTGTTAACAAACAGTGTATTGACATGATACAAGAAGATTAAAGGCCAAGGAATCTTTGTTTTTTTTGCATTGCCAAGAGTACTACGGTTTTTGTGACACCGTACCAAATCTTCAGTTTTCACAAGTGCCATAGAGACATGCACTGCATAGAATTTATTTCTAATTTCAATAACTAGCAAGGTAGCCCACGCACCGAGCAATCTGTTGTGTGCAGGTTTTAGAATATGCATATGGTTGATAATATATGTAGATTATTTCCATCTATGCTCTAGTCATACTATCGAGCCTAGGGCATTTACAACATGGTCATGAATGTTCTATAACTTTAGCTTTATTAACATTCAACTACAGTTTAAGTTATAACATTGTTGTGGCCACAAAATACATACAACCGGTTGAGCACATAACTATACCTAACCATAATTCAACTATTCATTTGCGGAACAATCTAAACTACAATTTCATGTGCGCTAATGTAGTAATATGTATTATTTCATGTGCGCTAATCTAGTTCCACATGCAGAGGAAAAGAAATGACGTCAATCAATGGTCTATGAACTATATTGTGGAAGGTGCTTTAACTTAAACCTGCAAATTCAAATCATGTTCAGACATACTGATAAAATAATACATGGATTTTAAATCTTTGTTGCCTTGGCGAAGGAAAAAAAACAACATTTTTCTTCCTTCTTATACAGAGAACACACAAGGGTCTCGCTTTCCTTATTACTATAATTAAAATTAAATTAGTGTATTAGATTTTATATGGAATTTGAGCCCAACTCATTGTGTAATATTAGTTATGTCTCGATATAGAAAAACACCAAAAACATCTTGCTTCCCATTATTCCCATATATCTTAACCAAAAAATTAGCACAAGAACGACAAACTAAAAAAATCGATCACCTAATATGTATTTGGTGAGTCCTTATGTAATCACAATGAACTCGTATTTTGTGTATCCTTACAATTCACTGTTGCAGCCTAAAATGCACGAAAACACGGACAGTAAAATGGGGATACGAGATACAACATTTTCCAAAAAGAGCCATTTGGGGATACGACAAGTATATATAAAATAGAATATGTCATGTAATATAGAGTTAAGTTGGGAAATTAACGAGAAAGAGATCAGAATAGAGAATACTCCCCCATTTGGTGTCTCTCTTACAAAGTGCTTGATTGATCATCATCCTCTCATGCCATGTTGTCATTCCAAGTTTCATCCATCTTGCAAAACACATCAAACACGAATGTAGCAGAATCAGCATGAGTAGCACCAACAACACAAGTCGAAGTGCAGCAGCAGTTCCAGCGTAAGCAGCAACACAAGTGCTCACCTATTCAAGCAAGTAGTAACATCCTAGAAGCACACGCATTCAAACAATTAGAGAAGCACAACATGGAGCAATAGCACAAGTATTCGAAGAGCAGCACACCAGCGAGCAACATCCAGCATACCAGCAGCTTAATGGCAGAAAATATGAGGAATAAAAATGGAAGGGGTTCAGGAAAGATGAGAGGTCGATGTGTTACCTGCGAGGCTGTGACTGTGACAGCTCCAGACGGTGGGAGAATCATATCCAGAGTAACGAGAAAAAATGTAAACACCTTTGGCAAATAGATATGGCCTAACAAAAAAAATATCTGGATAAGTGAAATCGAAAAGCTAGGAAATTATAGACATGCACTGAGTATTCAATATCTTTTTATATAGTCCAAACAATCAAAACAAACTTCATCATATTGATAATGTAAATATGCTTGCTAATAATCATGTACATTTATATGATTACTTCAGATAAATCTGTGCAATATTTGCAACTAGGAATATAAAAAAAGAATGAAGTTTCAGGTGGTGCAAAATCGTGAAACTACTTTACACAGAATGGAAGTGCGAGATATGAACATACAAGTAACACAAAGAGTATGTAGTAACAAATGCTTATGTTGAACTAAGGCCTAATCGGCAAAGTTAAACATGAATGTGTGGTAGCAGTATATTTGTGTTTCCGTTGACGTGATCTCCATGTTGTACGAAGGTTATTTTCATGCTCTTTGCTTCTCCTTTTGCTCTAGAATATCATGGTGTATGTTAAGAGTTAAACCCGTAGTGCATGTGTCATTTTCGGTTCAATTCATGTGTACGTATGCGTGTAGGTCTTAAAGTAGTCACGGAGTAGGACTAGAACTAGTTAGCTTTAGCTATTATATAACACTCTATCCCAAAATAAGTTTCTTAATCTTTGTACAACTTTATAATAGTTAGTACAAACTTAAGACGCTTATTTTGGGATGAAGGGAGTTTATATATCGTATATCCCCTGGTAAAAAAATCATCAAAGCGATAAAGCTAACACCATGAGCGATACGCTCTTGTGGCAATAAGCGAAGTTCTCCCGTGTGTTGCTAGTAATAATGATTCGATCAAAGTAAAGATTGACCAGCTTCTTTCATGCAACCGTGAGGTTGTCTTCCGGCTGTTGTATGTTATGTGACGTGCATACCAACTAGCTAGTAGGAGGCTAGCTTTGCACTTTGATGTATCTGGGAATTCGGTGAAAAGGAAATTCGCCAGGATCATGTCATCTTTGCACTGCACTTGTTCGTCGCGGTCGTTCGTCGTCGTGCATCGCCACCACCGTCGGAAATACTCCCGGCGGGCCTGGGCCTGTAGTGTCCACCTTACTTCAACATAGTCCTTTTATCTCTTGGACTACAAACAGAGAAATTGGGAGAAATAACCATCCCGTCATCCACGACTTGAAATTAAAGAGCACTAAGCAAATTATTAGGAGAGTTTAGACTGGCCCAAACCAATCTTGTAGTTGAGGACCATGTCGGAGACTTGTAGGAGCAACAAGTTATATAACTGAAAGACATCTACAGGTAACTCTTCTATTTTTGAACGAAACCTAGTCTTGCTGGTCGATTCACCTGAAGCCAGCGGACGGGACCAACTCACCTATGCGGCTGTGCCCACTCGCCGTTCCTCCCAGCATATTAACAGGAGGAGAGAAAAGCAGAGTTAGAGAGGGGACGGGGCAGGGGAGGGGATGCACTCACCAGATAAGCCAGTGCCTGAAACCCTGGCGATGAGGGATGGTCGCGGGTGTGCTTTGGTGGCGACGAGCACCGAATCTAGCCGGATGTGAAGGCGCTGTGGTGCAAGGGAACCTCGGCCCGTGCTTCATGGTATCGCAGCGAGGAGCCGCATGAAGAGAGAAGAAATAGAGATGGGACGCGAGAGGGGTGGTTGGGTGGGCGATTTGGTGAATTCGGTAGCCTCCGAAGCTATGAGTTGGGAGCAGGCGAGGGGGGGGGGCGTCGGAGAGGTGGGTCGGAGGAGGCACACAAGGCGCCGGGTGGCTGCGGTTTGGGAGAGGTGAGGGCAATCGGGGGCCTTTTGTGAATTAGGGGGCCTGTTTCTCACGCCCCCTCTCTTTTTTTCTTTGTTTTTTTTTCATTTTGAGTTGGACATGTGGAACCCATATGCTTCAACGCTTATATGTGTATCTATTGTAGATTTGGCAACACATAGTAAAATTTATGTTGCTTTATTGGAGGTGTCCTTGTAGTGTAAGGATCAGGCTCCCGAATAGAAAGACGGGGACCCTTCTTACTTGAGGAACCACCATGAAACTTCCTCCTCAACATAATTTCTTTTTGCTGAAATTTTTGAAGTTCAAGAGAAAAGTGAATAAAGACCAACCACACCTTGTAGAAACTACTCCTACTAGTGCCTACAGACTGTATCACGCGCTAAAACTACTTGGAACCAGCTAAAATCAACATTTCAAGCTCAAGAACAGGGTCACCAAGGTAGCAAGAATACGCGAAGGATAAAGCACTAGAGTAGAAACTAATTGGACCAATGGAGGAGTCACTTACCAAGGAGTAATTTCCCCAAAACGGTTTGGAGAATGGTGCTTTGAGCAAGGAGATCGAAAATCACACCCAAATGAGCAAGAACACAGGTTTGAGCTGCGAAACAATTTTTTCCGGAGGTAGAAGAAGGGGATGGGAGCTGGAATGAGTGGAGGGGGTCCCTGTGGGCCCCACAAGCTTGGTAGCCGCGGCCGGGGGGAGGCCGCGGCTACAGGGCTTGTGGCCTACTCGTGTGGGCCCCAAGCGAGCTCTCACTCCCAGTATTTTTCAAAAAATCCAGAAAAAATCATATTTGATTTTCAGGACCATCGGAGAACTTTTATTTTCGGGGTACTTTTCTCCGGGACGCTAAAACAGAAAACAGGGAAAACTAAACTAAATCTATCATTTTCCTTCTAAGCAACAGAAAGTGAAAGCTTAAAACAAAGGTATGTGACTCTTTGATTCATCCATTTCATGGTCATCGAAAGAAATCCGTCAATGGGGTTGATCAAATCCTCATGACAAAAAAAATTCAAATCGCAAAAGGAAACGGAGAATTGTCGAATAGCCACTAAGTCACCTGAATGGGGATATGAATCTCCCCAACAAGCAAATCATACTTCATCTTAACACAAGGAATAGGGCATTGAAAGCTCCCAATAAGAATCGATGAAGTTTTTCGATAGCATTGACGCAATGTACTTGATATCGTTTCTTCGGAAAGTGCACTCTATGCTCATTACCCTTGACATGGAAGGTGACATTGCCTTTGCTGCAATCTATAACAGCCCTTGCGGTGTTTAGGAATGGTCTTCCAAGAATGATCGCCATGGCATCATCCTTAGGAATATCCAGGATAACAAAGTCCCTTAAGATAGTAACGTTAGCAACCACAACACGCACATCCTTGCAAATGCCGACAGGGAAAGCAGTTGATTTGTCGGCCATTTGCACAGAAATTTCAGTGGGTGTCAACTTATCCAGTTCAAGTCTACGATAAAGAGAGAGAGGCATAACACTAACACCGGCTCCAAGGTCACATAAGGCAGTTCTTACGTAGTTTCCTTTAATGGAGAAAGGTATAGTGGGCACTCTGGGATCACCAAGTTTATTAGGAGTTCCACCTTTGAAATTATAATTGGCGAGCATGGTGGAGACCTCAAGATCTGGTATCTTCCGTTTATTAGTCACGATATCTTTCATGTACTTGGCATATGGAGACATTTTGAGCATATCAATTAACCGCATCTGCAGAAAGACAGGTCTCAACATTTCAATAAATCGCTCAAAATTCTCATCATCCTTTTTCTTGGATGGCTTAGGAGGAAACGGCATGGGTCTCTGAACCCATGGCTCCCTTTCTTTACCATGCTTCCTAGCAGTGAAGTCATTCTTATCGTATCTCTTAGGTTGTGGGTTATCAGGATTAACCATAGGTTCAATCTCCACATCCTTATCATTGCTAGGTTGAGCATTATTATGAACATCGCTGTCCATATTGTCACCAGGTTCATGTTCATCACCAGATTGTGTTTCTTCATCAGACGCAGAAATATCATTTGGTTCTTCAGGTGTGACAGTATTTGGTGAACTGACATGTAGGTTTCTATCATGCTTCTTCTTCTTCTTAGGATGACTGTGTGTATCAGCATTAATTCCTTGAGAATCTTGATCAATTCTCTTAGGATGGCCTTCAGGATACAAAGGTTCCTGAGTCATTTTGCCTCCTCTAGTAATGACTCTGACAGAGTTGTCATTTAATTCATTGAGCAAGTCATTCTGAGCTTTAAGTACTTGTTCTACCTGAGTAGTAATCATAGAGGCATGTTTAGTCAGAAGATCCAGATGATTGACATTTCTGTCTACACAAGCACTTAAATGACTAAGCATATGAGTACTTTGTTCCAATTGTCTGCTAACATAATCATTGAAACTCTGTTGTTTGGCAACAAAGTTGTCAAATTCATCAAAGCTTAGGCTAGCAGGTTTGTCAAAAGGAATATCACTTTCATTGAATCTACACAGAGAATTCACCTCTACTACTTGTATCGGGTTATCGAGACCATGGATCTCTTCGATAGGCGGTAGATTTTTGACTTCTTCAGATCTAATGCCTTTCTCTTTCATAGATTTCTTGGCTTCTTGCATATCTTCGGGACTGAGGAATAGAATACCTCTTTTCTTAGGAGTTGTCTTAGGAGGTGGTTCGGGGATAGTCCAAGCATTATCGTTGATCAAGATGTCATTCATTAGAATCTCAGCTTGTTGCAGAGTTTGTTCCCTAAAAACACAACCGGCACAACTATCTAGGTGGTCTCTAGAAGCATCGGTAAGTCCGTTATAGAACAAGTATCTCGTTCTTCTTAAGAGGGTGATCAGGCAAATCATTTTGTAGCTGGATGAGCCTCCCCCAAGCTTGTGGGAGACTCTCTTCTTTGAGTTGAGCAAAGTTGTATATTTCCTGCAAGGCAGCTTGCTTCTTATGGGCAGGGAAATATTTCTCACTGAAGTAATAGACCATATCCTGGGGACTACTCACACATCCAGGAGCAAGAGAAGTGAACCAGGCTTTAGCGTCATCCTTTAGAGAGAAAGGAAACAGCTTAAGGATATAGTAGTAGCGGATCTTCTCCTGACTAGTGAAAAGGGTGGCTATATCGTGTAGTTTGGTAAGATGGGCTACGACCGTCTCAGACTCATAATCGTGGAAAGGATCAGATTCGACTAGAGAGATTATATCAGGGTCGACAGAGAATTCATAATCCTCATCGGTGATAAAGATAGGTGAAGTGGCAAACTTCGGGTCGTATTTCATCCTAGCTTTCAGAGATTTTTCCTTCCACTTGAGAAGTAATTTCTCAGCGTCATAGGCATCCTTAAACGCAAGAAAATCCTCAGCTATCTCTCCCTTCATAACGTAACCCTCAGGTATATCAGGCATTTCATATCTAGGAGAGCTAGATCTAGAAGGAGCAAAAGCAGGTTCTATCTCAATAGTATCGGCAGTTTCAGAAGCATCACGAGCATTGGCAGTAACTCTAGCAATATGAGCATCAAGGAATACCCCTAGTGGCATATCAGGAAAAGTAGTATCTCTAGCAGTATCAAGCATAGCATCATCAGGAAAAATAACGTCTCTAGCATCATCAGGCAAAGCAGTATCAAGCATAGCATCATGGATAGCAGTATCAGGCATAACATCTCTAGCAGTATCACGCATAGCATCTCTAGCAGTATCAGGCATAGAATCTCTAGCAGTATCAGCCATAACATCTCTAGCAGTATCAGGCATAGTATCTCTAGCAGTATCAGGCATAGTAGCATCATAAGCATCATCAATAGCAGTAGCATCTCTAGCATCATCTAGCACATGCGACATATCAAGATTTCTAGCAAGAGGTGGTGTCGCAAACTTACTCATAACTGAAGGTGAATCAAGTGCAGAGCTAGATGGCAGTTCCTTACCTCCCCTCGTAGTTGAGGGCAAGACTTTGGTTCTTGGATCTTTCAGATTCTTCATAGTGATCAGCAGATATAAATCCCAAGTGGCTCAGAGAATATAGCTATCCTCCCCGGCAACGGCGCCAGAAAAGAGCTGCTTCGAGTTGCTCAACAATTAGCAATTGTCTTGCAATGGCCCACGAGCGTGTGGGATCGCGGCAGTTTTCGAGGGTAGAGTATTCAACCCAAATTTGTTGTTTCGACACGATGGGAGTGAAATGATATTCTCCAATATTAGCAGTTGAGTTGTCGGCTCAACCACACCTGAAAGATTAGTATCTGCAAGCAGGATAAGCAGCAAAGGTAGTATGATAGCAATGGTGCTAGGAAAGAATCTGTTGATGGCAAATTATTCCTAACTGAAGTATCAATGGCGCCAGAAAAGTATTGTAGCAGGTAGCAGCAGTGTAACGAGTAACAGCAGTGGCAAGGAACAGCAGTACTGACAGCAGTAGCAAGTAGCAACAGTAGCAAGTAACAGCAACAACAAGTAACAGTAGTAGCAACTGTAGTGGCAGCAGCAGCAGGACAAAGCAAGTAATAGTAGCAACAAGTAACAGTACCAGCAATAGTAGTAACAGCAGCAGGGCAAAGCAAGTAACAACAGCAGCAAGTAACAATAGAAGTGGGACAAACTCATAGGCAATGGATCGGTGATTTGTTGGATGACATTCATCGTGCAACAGTTATAACACGAATAGATATGTGGCTAGCTCCCGTTCGTCAATGTGATGTAGGCATGCATTCCGTGTGTAGTCATATGTGCTTAGGAAAAAGAACTTGCATGACATCTATTGTCCATCCCTCCAGTGGCAGCGGGGTCCAAATGGATACTACGGGATATTAAGGTTCTCCTTTAAATAAAGAACCAGACTAACGCATTAGCACTTGGTGAACACATGAACTCCACAAACTATGGTCATCACCGGGAGTGGTTCCGGTTATTGTCACTCCGGGGTTGCCGGATCATAACACATAGTAGGTAACTACAACTTGCAAGATCGGATCTAAAACACACATATATTGGTGACAACATAATAATTTTAGATCTGAATTCATAGCACTCGGGCCCTAGTGACAAGCATTAAGCATGGTAAAGTAGTAGCAACATCAATCTCAGAACATAGTGGATACTAGGGATCAATCCCCGTCAAAACTAACTCGATTACATGATAGATCTCATCCTACTCATCACCGCCCAATGAGCCTATGAATAGATTACTCACGAACGATGAAGAGCTTCATGGAATTGGAGAGGGAAGAAGGTTGATGATGACGATGGCGACGATCTCCTTGATCCGGAGCCCAAAACGGACTTCAGATCTGCCATCCAGGGCAAGAACGGGATGTGGCGGCGCCTCTGGATCGTGAAACGCGATGAACTCTTCTCTCCTGATTTTTTCCGAGACGAAAGGAAATAAATAGCGCTAGAATTGGGGGCGGCAGATCCACGTGGGCCCCACAAGCCTGGTAGCCGTGACCAGGGGGGAGGCCGCGGCTACAGGGCATGTGGCCCACTGGCCCGTCCCCTCCGGTGGATCTTTGCGCAGGTATTTTTCATATTTTCCAGAAATATTCTTTGTAAATTTTCAGGACGTTCCGAGAACTTTCATTTCTGCACAAAAACAACACCATGGCAATTCTGCTGAAAACAGCGTCAGTCCGGGTTAGTTCCATTCAAATCATGCATATTAGAGTCCAAAACAAGGGCAAAAGAGATTGGAGAAGTAGATACGATGGAGACATATCAATCTATTGTAGGCTCAAAGGCTCTTTTGCTTAATGTTTTAAAAAGAAAATAAGGGCGGAGATTTTTTTTCAAGTTCTCTCATTTTACCGAACTCGAGTTATCTTTCTTCCTTTGTTTCGATTGATGTTTCGCGGAAACTTCAGAAGACCCCGAGGCTTCCCGGGGCAACCGCAAAAGGGCGAAATGGGGAATCGCTCAAGCGCCAAGGGGGTTTCCTGAGCATCGAGCCTTAGGAGCCTTACCGGTCATAAAGCCACCCGCCAGCCCTGGTGCCATCCTAGGGTTCAGGATGGTGCCAGGGGCGGTGGGGCCCTGCACCGTGAAGTTCTTCGAACCTAACGGAGGCAGGGAAATGTGTGGCGCTGGGACCTGTCGACGTAGAGCAGTTTCAGTGTCAAAGGGGACCCCTTAGCAATTCCCCTCAGCAGCCTTACTAGTCACAAGGCCAATCGGCCACCCAGGTGCCGCCCATGTCGGCACCTAGGGCGTCGGGGCTTTGCCCCGTGGGGAGCAACTTTGGTAACGGGTTGCGTCATACGGCGGTAGGGAAATGTGCGGGACCGGAACCTACAGACACAGAGTGCCGGAAGGTCCTCAAGACGCCGCACAAGCAGGGAGGAGGCGCCACGAACGAAGCTACGATCATGGGCTAGACCATCAACATTGCAACAACACGGTCTGGCAGTGGCCACAGCCAGGAGGGAAGCGTCACGCGCACTTCGTCTTTAGAGAATGCGTTAAAAGGTACCCACCATATACATCAAAGTTGTTGTTGAACTTAGTACATAACCCTGTCAGGAGAGCAAGGTGCCGGATCAGTAGGATGCATCGTCGCTAGAGTCCATGTCGTGGCCTTCGGGAGCAAGCCTTGTCACCAGATCCTTCATGTGAACCTCGACCCATTCGGCCAGGGCGGTGCGGATCGTCTTTGGCACTGGATCCAACACCGCAACAAAGTCGAAGTCTTTCTCAAGGTGGAAGAGGTGGCTGAAGACGTCTGAGGCCGCTTGACCAAAGTGGTCACGGCTCTTCTCCTCCATGAGCGTGAGGGCCTCCCCGGCACTCGCCTCAAGGTGCTCCACGACGTGGCAGAAGAAGCCCAAGTACCCATCATCGTCGGGGACCAGGGGACTGGAGACACACTCGCCGCATATTTCAGTCAAGGCATGGGAGCCTCTCCTCTCGAGGGATCGGAACATCCGGGAGCGTTCAAGTTGAAGGCTCTGAGCATGGGCCGCTTCTTCGGAGGCTTCTCCAACCAGGGAAGCCGCACCTTTCACCTGTTTGCAAACATGAGACAGTTTACCTTCGGCAGTGGTTGGGCGAACAACGTGACCTGTCGACGTTTCACCTCCTATTCCAACCTCCTCCGGAGGGTATTGATCTTGTTTTGCAGGTGACCGCGACGCTCGAGGAAGTGGGACTCCTAGAGCCTCTACTTCGCACGATAGTCGAGAAGAAGCGAACTTTGAGCCTCCGCCACTCCTCCATCAATCTCCTCGTGAAGCTTCGATTCACGAGAGGCAAGGGATTCCTCAGCAAGCGACACCAGCGCTCCCTCACTTCCAGACGCTCCTGCTCCAGGCTCTGCTCCACCTCTACAAGTGCCAGCGAATTGACGGACGCTCGAGAACCCGCACCAGCGAGGAAGGACTCTGCTGGCGGAACCCCTAGGGCGGACCTCGGCGGGGCTCGCTCTTCGAGATTGGCGATGAGGGCGCAAAGCTCCCTGTGGCGATCTTCGGAGACCCTGTGGTGACAGTCAGCCTCCTGAGCCTCGACGAGAGCACGCTCGCGGGCTTCTACCGCTGCAGCGAGGGATGCCTATGTCTCTGCCAGGACGTGCTCCTACTGCAGGCGGCCAAGGTTCATGGCGACCTCAAGCTAGCGCCACCCTAACGCAAGGTGTTGGCGCTCACCCTCCTGGTGGGCTTCGTGACTGGCAAACCCCTCCCCCAGACGTTGAAGCACGACCGCCGCAGTGTGGAGCAAGCCCCACGGCGCGGCAGGCGAACCTGGGACAGGCTCTAGAGGCCTGCAAGTGTCCTCACCTTCAGTACAACGAACGGGGGGGGCGCGCGAGGAGTCACCCGGCCCGAGTCCATGCTTGGGGGGTGGGGCCTCGCCCGTGGGCGTTTCGACGGCAGTAAGCGTCCCTGGAGGCCCCACATCGCCAAACATAAGCGGTCCAAAAGGAAGACGCAGCACTACCCTAGGAGGGGCCATAGGAGAGGGGAGTAGCACCCTTCTGTGGTACCGAAGGCCGCGACCGAGGAAGACTGTCAGGGAACCCTGCGGATTGCAAGGGAAGAAACCGCAGGATGCTCGGCGACCTTAAGGGCAGGCAGCATAGACCCACCTTCTCGGTCGCTGGTGGGGAGCCTATAGGACAAGGGCTTAGAAGATTGGCACATAAAGGAAGGACGAAGGAGGATACATGCGCTTACTCGTCAATGGCCATCCACTTCTTCCTCGCCGCAGCCCACCTCGTCGGGGGACGGCCACTCTTGGACGACCTCCTCTTCTGGCAGGCGAGGGTAGCCTAGCATGGGGACTCGACGGTCCTCGAGCGATGCTTGGAGGCGGGGGAGGCAACTTCCACCGTTGACCGGCCGCCACCACCAACTCTGGCTCGGCGCGGATCCAGAATCGGGCGAGTAGACGGTGATGCGCCGGACACCCCAGCCACGAGACGGACGGCATGACCAGAGTCTCCGCGGGCCTGAACCCCAGGAGTCGGGGCCGCCGGGGACGCTCCACCCCCAGAGAGAAGCCCCCACTCATCGAAGAGCGGCATCCCCGCGACAAGAGTTCCCGGGGCCTTTAAGCTATACAGCGGGAGGTCGTGCAGGGGAAGCTCACTAGGATCGTCACTGGTCAGCCAACGAAGAAGCTCGCGCAGGACGTCTGGGGAGAGATGCCTGACTTGGATCCTCATTGAGTCGTTGGGCCCCGTGTAGGCCCACATCGGACGGGAGTGGTGCTGAAGGGGAGCAATTCGCCGGCAGATAAACTCTTGCACCACCATCGCCATCGTCACCCCAGCTCGCCTCAGCTTCCCCAACCGGGCTAAGACCGGCACCAGCCGGGAGTCATTAAGCTCTTCGCGCTCCCACCCTCGGTTCAGCATTGCGGGGGTCGACGGAGGTTGGAACAGGGCTCGGCAGTTTCGACCTGCACCCACTGCCGCCGGAACCCCTCCGCATTGTGAAGGAGGTCTGCGTCGAGGGCCCACGGGACTGATGCATATAGACTTTGAAGGACGCGCATCCGGAACACTGCTCCTCGGAGACCAACTCAAGGGAGAAGAAATGGAAAAGCAATGCTACGGAGGGTGCAACGCCAACAAAAGCCTCACACAAGAACGCAAAGGCTGAAAGAAGAACCAAAGAGCTGGGGTCAAGGTGGAGCGCATGGATCTGGTAATACGAAAGCACTGCACCGAGGAAGCTCGAGAACGGCGGCAGCACGGCAGAAAGAAGGTCGTGGATATGGAGAGGAACCGCGGGAGACGACATCTTGCCCCGAGGCCACGAACCTGGCCAGATCTGGGTGGCCCCCCACTCATTGGAGCTGGCAGCAGCTACCAGGTGGACCTTCTCCAACCCCTCGAGGTTCACCACCGTCGACCAGCCCAACACGGGCCAAGGCGCCGTTGGGACGGTCGGATCCCGTGCGCCCCCGTATTTCCCCCCTTTCGGAGGCATGGCGGGGAAAATGAGGCGAAGGCGACGTGGCACGCGGGAGTCAGAGGAAGGGTCAGAGACAAGACCAGCAGGAGGAAGGGCCAGCGGCGAAATCGATAGGAGGCGGAGGCGGTCTGCAAGCACAGGTCACGGGATGCTGCACGAAGAAGACGGGTCCGCCGTTTAAAAGTCCTGGCCCGCAGGCGTTTAAGACCGCGATGCTTCAGGTCGCACTCAAAGTTCTGTTTCGAAGCCAACCCGAGCGCGCGTGGGCCCGGGGGCTGCCGTCGGTGTTTTGGGAATGGGGATACCCACACATGCCTGTCTGCGTCCCAGTGCTAGCCCACTTCATCGAGAAAACCAACGGGCCCGACACCACTCAGGACAAGTCTCTCGCGAGGGGCGAAGCCTCGCGAGGACGGACGTCATCTCGGAGCCAGTCCCTGCAGCGCTGGCAGCTACTTTGAAGGCAAATACCACTTTTGGAGAGGGGAGGCATGTTCCCGTGTCCCCCTTCGAAATTGGCCGTTGTGGGCTCCCTTCCCGCCGAAACTATAAGGGAAGAGGACCAAGGCCGCCACTATAAATAAAGGATAGGTTGCTTCATGGAAGGGGATCCGATCGACTCTCATCCACACACCCACACACCGCTAAGGCCACCAAGCCTCAAGAGGCCGAAGAACACTGTACTAGTTCATCCGCCAACGTCCACGAGAGGCAATACACCAAAACAGGAGTAGGGTTTTACGCTTCGCAGCGGCCCGAACCTGGGTAAACTGTTGTGTTTTGTGTTTCCCTCACCATCGAGTGAGCCCTTCGTCGTTCCCATCGAGTAGCAAGCTAGGAGAGGTTAAGCGGGGGGAGATCTTCGTACACGCCCCTGAGTTCGAAACTTTAGGGTTTTGTGAGCCCGAAATCCGACAGTAGTCTTCGTCTGCAAAGTGGCTGCCAGCGCTGCAGGGACGGGTCCAGGGATGACGTATGTCCGGCTGGCGGGCTGCGATGGCCTTGTTGCACCATAAGGGAAACCTTTGGAAGATGCCTTGGGAACCTCGATACGTCCTTGCCCCCTTTGCACTAAAGGGGAAACTGCTCTGTCCTGCTGTTTGCTGCTCCCCGGTCCTTCCTCCGTGTCATCCTAGACTCCTGAGGGCGAGTATCGCCTCGGAATATATGTCGCGCCGGAGGGGGTCCTGGCGAGGCCCCATGCAGGTCTTGACGCTGCTCCCCCTTCACGAGGCTTGGCCCCTCACGAGGACCTTGCCTTGAGTGGTGTCGTGCCCGATTGTGCTTGCTTGATGAAGTGGGCTAGCCCTGGGCGACAGGCAGGCACGTCTGGGTACCCCCATTCCTAGAACGCCGACATGGACAACTTATACAAAGGCTATTGGAGAAGGTTTTTGGGCTAAGATTTGTAAAATAGCAAGTGAGTGCAAATATACAAAGGCTGTTGGAGATGCTCTTAGTCCGTTGTGTGGAGGAGGGACATATGTCCCCTTGTTTGTTGAGTGTTTTGTATGGTACACTCTCCAAACATGAAACTTTTCCAAGTGTGTGAGTTGCCCAATGTTTAATACTCATATGAGCAATATTCACGTTTTTTCCATAAAAACAACTTGAGGGTCGGTGATGACGGAGAAGTTGTTTCCATACGCGCAAAAGTAAGGACAAAGCATGCACACAGACTAGTATTGATCTGTTGGGCCTGTTTAGATCCCGCACGCAATGGCGAGGAACCGTTGGGGTGAATCGATTGTTTTAGCCGGAGGGTTACAAAGACTGCCTAGGCCATCTGGTTTGCTAGGCGGGGTTTGATCCTTCTTGGGCTGGGTGGTATAACTATATATTCCTAGCCATCCAACCGGAGGTTGATTCTTGGGTCTTGTTTTTCATTGTCTATCTTCTTTTTTTAACGGTAGTTGCACCATGGTGTATCGAAAAGTAAGATTGGTCTATCGGAACTTATCAATGAATTAATGGGGGAATGGAGGGAAGATGTGGTTTGGGAGATCTATCTACCAATCAATGTTGTAGCAATACCGAAGATTTTGTTGTGCACTTGCAGGATCGAGGACTTCTGGATGTGAGGAGCCGCCAATACAGGCAAGTTCTTTGTTAGTTCAATTTACAAAATGCTAATGAGGACGAAGGTTCAACGGGAAAATTAGCTAGAAAATGTTGAAGGATCATTTGACACAAGTGCAGAGGAGAGGACATGGACATCATTATGGCATCTTCGAGTTCCCTCTAAACTAAGGAATTTCCTTTGCCACTTATGTCAAGAATCATTGCTAACAAATGCCTTGTTGAACCATCGTAATATGTCGACTAGGCAAGTTTGCTCAATCTGCTCAGCAGAGGATAGTTGGAGGCACGCTCTGATTAAATGCACGGTTGGCGCAAAGTGTGTGGGCTCTTGCCCGAGAAGAAACCGCCGAACATATGTGTACGAATGGGAGCTAAATGAGAAGGAATGGCTGAGCTTAATGAATGAAACGCTCTTTCAAAATGAATTTACACGAATGGTAGTCACCGTATGGGCAATATGGAAGGCGAGACAGAAAATGATACATCAGGATATCTATCAAAGGACTCAGTCTATGCATAGTTTTATTACTTCCTTCTAGTCTAACTTGTAGGAATTGGCAAAACCAAGGAAGCATAAACCTACTCGAAACATGAGGCTGTCGTCATGTGTGCATCCTTCGACGGATCACACAAAGTTTAATACTGATGCGGCGGTGATGAGGAGGGGAAGCCATGGGTCAATTGTAGTGGTGAGCCGTGATAAAGATAGTTTATTTCTTGGAGCATCTTGTATAATAATCAGCCATATGTGAGACCCGGAGGCGCTCAAAGCATTGGTGGTCCGTGAAGCTCTAGCTCTCGCAGATGATCTATATTTTTAAAACATACACGTTGCTACGGATTTCAAGGTAGTTGTGAACACATTAAAACAAGGCTCTTTTACAAAATATGGAGCAATAACACATGAAATCATACTACACTTGATTTTGTTTTCATCTTGTAATACCGTTCACGAATATAGGAGCTCGAATACCGAGATACATAATCTCACTAAGCATGCTTAATTTATCTTCAGAGTTTGGCCGCCATGTCTAGCTTAGTCATCCGGGGATCTTATTTTTTTACCTCAGACCATTAAATAAAGCTTGGCGAGTTTATCTAAAATAATAATAGTATGATTGTTTATTTTTTAAAGAATGAACCAATAACATGCAGCACTTTTTATGTCAAACAAATTGTACATACAAAAATCGTGTTGAGGAAGGAAATGATTACAACAAGTTGAAAGAACGTCAAATCACCTCTCTCAAAAAAGTAAAGAAAAATCACTACATACTTTCCATATTAATTAGTGCATCAGTGCGTGAAGCATATATACGTTTCTTAGAAGTTGGATCAGAAGTCAAACAACCTAATGCAAGTCTCACCCATCCTAGAAGTACTCGAAATCGCTCTGAGCTTCGCCGGTGCTCGACTTGGCGGTGGCGCTCTCTGGCGCATTCTTCTCCTTACCGGCGGCAGCTGCGTACTGCCGATAGTCCACTGGCTCCGGCACCGACGGCGGCGCCATACTCCTCACCAGCGCCCAGTTGACGCCCTCGAAGAACGGGTGCTGCTTGATCTCCGTGGCGCCCCTCGTGAACGCAATTCGCTTCTGTGGCTCCTTGACCAGCAGCCCGCGGATGAGGTCCCGTGCGACGGCACTGGCCCCGCCGGCAGGGCCACCGAAGTCGGAGGGGAACCGCAGCGGCTGCTCGATGACGTTGCAGAGAGTGGCACGGTTGCCGGCTCCTTTGAAGGGCGTGGTTCCGTGCAGCAGCTCGTAGAGGAAGATTCCCAGCGTCCACCAGTCCACGGCGCTGCCGTGGCCCTCCCCGCGGATGATCTCCGGGGCAAGGTACTCATGCGTGCCCACGAACGACATGGAGCGCGCGTCCGTGGGCTCCGCGTTGAACTCCACCGCGGCCGCCGCGTTGAGATTCACCTCGCTCTTCGACGCCTTCCTGCTGCGGCGCGGCAGGATGCGCGGGAAGAAGGACGACGGCTGGATGCAACCCTGGTTGGGACCCAAGCCTTCGCCGCCCTCGCCGGCCGAGCCAATGCCGCTGGCGCCGGCACTAACGTTCCCGCTGGTGTTGTGTACCGAAGACGACTTGACAAGTGTCGGGCTGACGGAGCACCGCAGCGACAAGTCGAAGTCCGACAGCATGATGTGGCCGTCGTCCCTGACCAACACGTTCTCCGGCTTCAAGTCTCTGTACACGATCCCCAGCATGTGCAAGTACTCCATGGCAAGCAGTATCTCGGCGGTATAAAATCTGCCACAGAAATGTGACATTAATCGTAAGAGCAGGTCGTCGACACGTACGAAATTGAGATGCGTCGACCAAAGAGAAAGGACCTGGCGGCCTGCTCGGTGAAATGCTTGGCCGGCTGCTTCTGACGGAGGGAGTGGAGGTTGCCGCCGCTGCAGTACTCCATGACGAGACAGTGGAACTTGTCGGTCTCGAAGTGGGTGTAGAGCGTGGGAAGGAAAGGGTGGTCGAGGAGGACGAGGATCTCGCGCTCCGTCTGCGCGCGGGCCATCTTGTTCCGGCTGATGAGCGACGCCTTGTCCATCACCTTCATCGCGAAGAAGGCCGACGTGCCGCGGAGCTCCACCAGGTACACGCTGCCGATGTCGCCGTAGCCCAGCCGCTTCAAGAGCCGGAAGTGGCCTAGGTTGAGCGCCGTCTCCTGGGCCGTCGCCTGCTGGATCGCCTCCCACCGGCTGTCCCCGCCAGTGTGCCGCTTCACGTTCGCCGACGTGGCTGACGCCGACGCCGAGCTGACGCTGCTCTCTATGCTATTGCTCCGTGTGCTGCGGCTGCTCTCCAAGCTGCCATTGCCGACGACGGTTTCCGCATTGTTGGCGCTCGTTGCGCTTGTTTCGGATGTTTGGGATTGGGGCAGCCCCGTGCTCATTGTAGAGACCTGGTAAAGATTGGCCGGGCTAGGTCTCTCGATCTGATCTGGCTTGTTCTTGGACTTTGGTTTCTTATTATCGGGAGGGACTTGCGAGTGAGCAGGTGCTTTCGAAGTTGCAGATTGAATTTCAATGAATTCATCGTCTTCGAAACTGTCGCGGTCGAAATCATTACTGTTTTTCTGAGGGCTGAAATCCATGCCATCGTCTACCATCATGGGAGCCTTCTTCTTTAGAAAAGTTCTCTGAAACATCACAAAACAGAATATCAACTGCTAACTGAAAGTCAAAACATCATGGTATCCTAATCCCATGCAGGCATTGTAAAACTTAATAGGGAAGAAACACAAAACCTGGAGGGTCAAATCTTGCCGAGTGCTTCGAATGCCAAGCAATCCAATTGATACTTCATATCATACACTAAGAAAGATCAAACAGGCCGACGATTTTTTTTTACAAAAGGTCTTATTCGTCTTGCCATGATGTGGGGAATGCAACTCGCAGCAACTAGAAAGGATTGCTTTGTTGGGTGGACAAACGGTAAGAATGCATGCAAACTTGGAGCTGGATTCGTGGGGTTGTGAGAGGAAGCCGTGGGGTGGATGAAAAAGGCATTGCTAAATTTAGGAAGAGGAGAGAACAGTTTTTTTTATTATCTGATCTCTTTCATAGTCTTGGTTTGGTGGTGGTAAGAACATCTACATCCGGTGCCCCAAACACGTCTCAATCGTCCGGGAGTGCGGACTGCTCACTAACCGTTAATATAAAATTGATTTATTCATGAAAAAAAATTGATTTATTTGAACGCCTCAAACCTGATTCAAACGTTCGTACTATTGGACGTCTGTTAAATTGTGATCCAAATTCTACCGTATTGGACTAGACGTAGTACAAACGGTGTGGGCCTTTGCGTTGGTACCGACGCGTACGAGTACAACTCGTTTACTTGTCCTCCAAAGACTCTCATGTATTGCCCCTCATATATACTCCATGTAGTCGCACCTAAAGACTGTCTGTCGTCTCGTGCTTGTAATACTCCTCCTCATAACGATTGCGCCTTCGTGCGTCCGTGGTTTTCTCCCGCAAGGGTTTCCACGTAAAAATTCGTGTCTTTCGTGTCTCGTTGATCTCGTTTTATCTAACAAGTGGTACACAGAGCTGAGGTTCTACACATACGAGATTTTTGAGACGAGAGCTAGGGTTACGTCCGCCGCCGCCGGACGTTCGGGCGATTCCGACTGGGATTCGTTTTCCGCAGCAGCCGCCGTACGCTGCGTCATAAGCCGAGCCGCTACAGCCGACTTGGCGTACATTGTATCCCTGCTAGTGGCCGAAGCCGCCGCTGTCCGCCACCCGATCCGGTTTCGCTCGCGAGGAGGCCACCGCTGTTACCCGTCGCGAGTTGCTGTGCTCGTTCAAGTCCCGAGAAAACCAGGCTGATCTATAGATCAGATTTTTGTTTGGTCCGACACTGTTCGGCTGTTCAGCAAGCTGCTGCTGCTCCACCACCGACGCGAGGCAAAAAATCCATCAGGCAAGTTGCTGCTCTCTCCTGGGCGTCAGTCGCGCCTCGGTTCCATCGCAGCCATAAGGAGCCGAGCCGCTGTGCTGTTTTGGATTCTTCCATCAAGCAAAGCTACCAGGTCCACGTGAAGCCACCAGACTAGTACTAGTTACTAGTAGATCAGTTTTTATTCCTTCAATTGCTACATCTACCCGAGAGCTACCAGGTGATATTTATCCTATTCCGTTTCATCCACATTAATTCTGTCAAGAATTTTCTGCCGGCTTGTACTACTTTGTGTACACAGATTTATCTACTCATGGCTTCCATGAAGTACAAACTTCCGCTGCTGGACCGTGACACAAGGTTATCCTATGGCAAGTCAATATGCGGGCGTTGTTGGCGCAGGCCGACTACGATGATGCAATGGACAGTTTTGGGAAGAATAGAATTGAGGATTGGACTCCTGAGAAGAAACGAAGGGACCGTAAGGCTTTGTCACAAATTCAACTCCATTTGCATGATAATATTTTGCAGGGAGTTTTGAGCGAGAAAACTGCCGCCGCTCTATGGTTAAAGGTGGAAGGGATTTGCATGACAAAAGATCTCACCGGCAAAAGTAAGAACGGCCAGAGGGGCCGGTCGCAATCCAAAGACAAGAAGCAGTCTTGCAGATATTGCAAGAGAGACGGGCATGACATCTCAGAATGTTTCAAGTTGCACAACAAGGAAAAGAGGAACGACACATATAAACCGAAAGGTAACAAACAAGGTGAAAATTCTGCTAATGTTGCTCGTGATGAAAGTTCTGATGATGCTCTTATTGTTATTGTTGGATGTGCTGAGACCAATGATGAGTGAGTACTTGACACTGCGTGTACTTTTCATATGTGCCCGCATAGAGATTGGTTTACTACTTTTGATTCTACTACTGCTGCTGGTTCCGTTTTGGGTTTTGATAATTCACCATGCAAGATTGAAGGCATAGGTTCCATTCGAATCAAGATGTTTGATGGCACAATCAGAACTTTGACAGACGTTCGGTATATTCCGAAGATGAAAAGAAATCTTATCTCTGTGAGTGCCCTTGATGCAAAGGGATACAAGTATTCAGGTGGAGATAGCGTTTTGAAGGTCACCAAATGTTCTCTCATTGTGATGAAAGGTGACTTAAGTTCGACCAATGGTCTTTATTACCTTCGAGGTTCTACCGTTTCAGGTAACGCTACTCCAGTTATTTCAAAGAATTCTGGTTGTGATGCTTCTAACCTTTGGCATATGCGTCTTGGACATATGAGTGAACTTGGTTTGACAGAGTTAAGTAAGAGAGGTCTTCTTAAAGGATATCAAACTGGTAAATTGAAATTTTGTGAGCATTGTATCTTCGGCAAACACAAGAGGGTGAAGTTCAACACTTCGACTCATACAACTGAAGGTATTCTTGATTATGTGCATTCTGATTTATGGGGACCATCTCACAAAAAGTCACTAGGTGGTGCTAGTTACATGTTGACTATTATTGATGATTATTCGAGAAAGGTTTGGCCTTATTTCTTGAAGCATAAATGGCAAGCTTTCTCAGCTTTTAAGGAGTGGAAGATTATGATTGAGAGACAAACTGAAAAGAAGGTAAAAATACTTCGCACTAATAATCGTATGGAATTCTGTTCTAAGCAATTTGGGAATTATTGCAAGTCTGAAGGCATTGTCAGACACCACACCATTCCTTATACTCCTCAACAAAACGGTGTTGCTGAGCGTATGAACAGGACCATTATTTCGAGAGCCCGTTGCATGTTGTCCAATGCAGGTTTGCATAGGCGTTTTTGGGCTGAGGCTGCTTCCACTGCTTGTTATCTTATCAACCGTTCACCATCTATTCCTCTTAATAAGAAAACTCCAATTGAGGTATGGTCTGGTTCACCTGCTGATTATTCACAATTGAGAGTTTTTGCTTGCACTGCTTATGCTCATGTTGATAATGGAAAGTTGGAGCCTAGGGCTGTTAAGTGCATCTTTCTTGGTTATAAATCTGGTGTTAAAGGTTTTAAATTGTGGAATCCTGAAACACAAAAGATTGTTATTAGCAGGAACATTATCTTTAATGAATCTGCTATGTTACATGATGTTGCATCTACTAATATTCCAATTGAGAGTGAACAGCAGCCTACTGTTCAGCAGCCTACTGTTCAGGTGGAGCATGTTATTGATTCAGGTGATACTTCTGATAAGGAAAATATTGATGCACATGATGAACCCGTCTTTAATGATGAACATGTCACTCCAAATCAGCCTATTGTTCCACCCAGTTGGAATCTCGCACGTGACAGAGTTAGGCGGGGTATTAATGCACCTGAAAGGTTAATTGAGGAGTGCAATATTGTTTATTTTGCTTTATCTGTTGCAGAAGAAATTGAAGGTAATGTTGAGCCTTCTTCATATTCCGAGGCTATTATTTCTGGTGATAGTAATAAGTGGATTACTGCTATGCATGATGAGATGGAATCACTCGAAAAGAATGGCACTTGGGATTTGGTAAGATTACCTAGAGAGAAGAAACCTATTCGTTGCAAGTGGGTTTTCAAAATAAAGCAAGGTGTTTCTCCTAATGATGAGGCAAGATATAAAGCAAGGTTGGTTGCTAAAGGTTATAGCCAAATTTCAGGTATTGACTATAACGAAGTCTTTTCTCCTGTTGTGAAGCATAGCTCTATTCGCATTTTACTTAGTATTGTTGCCATGAATGATTTTGAGCTTGAACAATTGGATGTTAAAACTGCATTCTTACATGGAGAATTAGAAGAGGATATTTATATGGAACAACCTGAAGGTTTTGTTATTCCTGGAAAAGAAAAGCTTGTCTGTAAGTTAAAGAAATCTCTTTATGGATTGAAGCAATCCCCTCGACAGTGGTACAAGAGATTTGACACCTTTATGCTCTCTCAAGGTTTCAATCGGTCTAATTATGATAGCTGTGTTTATTTGAAAACTGTCAATGGTTCAGCTATTTATTTGCTCCTTTATGTTGATGATATGTTAATTGCTGCAAAGAGCATGTCAGAGATTGATGAACTAAAGAAGCAATTGAGTAATGAATTTGAGATGAAGGATTTGGGTGCAGCAAAGAAAATACTTGGCATGGAAATATCCAGAGATAGACCGTCTGCAAAATTATATCTCAGTCAGAAGGGATATATTGATAAAGTTCTTCGTCGTTTTAATATGCATAATGCCAAGCCAGTAAGTACTCAGTTAGCTACACACTTCAAATTATCATCAACCTTATGTCCTGAGTCAGATGCAGATATTGAGTACATGTCTAGAGTTCCCTATTCGAGTGCAGTTGGTTCATTTATGTATGCCATGGTTTGTTCTCGTCCGGATTTATCTTATGCACTGAGTGTTGTTAGTAGATACATGGCTAATCCTGGAAAAGAGCATTGGAAAGCAGTTCAGTGGATTTTCAGATACCTGCGAGGTACTTCTAATGCTTATTTACAGTTTGGGAAAACTGGAGATGGACTTGTTGGTTTTGTTGATTCTGATTTTGCTGGTGATTTGGATAAGAGAAGATCGCTAACAGGTTATGTTTTCACCATTGGTGGTTGTGCTGTGAGTTGGAGAGCAACTTTGTAGTCTATGGTGGTTTGTTCCACTACTGATGCCGAGTATATGGCTATTTCTGAGGCATGCAAAGAAGCTATCTGGTTGAGAGGTTTGTACACTGAGCTTTGTGGAGATTCATCTTGCCCTACCGTATTTTCTGACAGTCAAAGTGCTACATATCTTACAAAGAATCCAATGTATCAGGAGAGAACAAAACACATTGATGTCAGATTTCACTATGTTCGAGATGTTGTTGCTAAAGGTGATTTGAAGGTATGCAAGATAAGTACTCATGATAATCCAGCTGATATGATGACAAAGCCAGTTCCAACCAATAAGTTTGAGCTTTGCTCAGGCTTAGTTGGTATTTCTCACTAGTCCTATGGACTTTGACGCACAAGGTGTTTAAGCTGATTTGGATGGAGTTATTCACTTTCTTCGACTACTGGAGGGAATTTGGCTCAAGGTGGAGATTGTTAAATTGTGATCCAAATTCTACCGTATTGGACTAGACGTAGTACAAACGGTGTGGGCCTTTGCGTTGGTACCGACGCGTACGAGTACAACTCGTTTACTTGTCCTCCAAGGACTCTCATGTATTGCCCCTCATATATACTCCATGTAGTCGCACGTAAAGACTGTTTGTCGTCTCGTGCTTGTAATACTCCTCCTCATAGTGATTGCGCCTTCGTGCGTCCGTGGTTTTCTCCCGCAAGGGTTTCCACGTAAAAATTTGTGTCTCTCGTGTCTCTTTGATATCGTTTTATCTAACAACGTCCCTCATATCCATCCCAAATCTAGGATGAATATAGAGCGCTCGACAAACGTCCGGACGCGCCCGCCACGTCATAGGTGACAGGTCCAGCCTGTCACCGAACCAACCGTTGTCCCACGAAATCCTCAATCCGGCGCCTTGCTCGGAACATTAGCTCTCTAACTTTCCTCTCTCGCTCTGTCATCTCCTCTCTCCTCTCGAATTTCGATCTAATCCAACACAATGTCAAGCTCTGGCAACCACTCGGCTTCGACTGCGACAACGAGGAGGAGCTGGCCCTCCGCATTGCCTTGGAGTGGTTCAAGGTGGACATCGATGGAAGCTCCGGATGTGTATCATTGTCGCAGCTCTCACGTAGGCGTAGCGCGAACGCCGGAGCTAGACCCTCCCGGCCTACGCGCAGCTCCGTTAGGACAGCGGAGTCTGCACTGTCCACCACTGGCAACTCTTCCTCGTGGGCAATGGTGGGTCCTAGTACTCATAGATGTGAGGGTCTCGATCTTTCGATGACATGATAACTATCTATTTGGTGGAGACGAGTTTGACGATCTGACTACAAACGTGCACAACGTTGCGCCTTAGCAATCGTTAAACCAATCTCCAAGAGGTTATTGATCACGCCGGAGAACGATCAACCTGACCACGAAGGTCTATTCCTGCAAGCTATCGAAGAACAAGCAAGAATATGAAATTGCAACCTGAAAATTGCGAATATAGATGAAGTATTGATGAGGATGGGGATCCAAAAGCGGTCTTAGTCTGGTCGTTGGACACAAACGAAGTACACGAAGTTGTAATGACTAACTTTTAAGTAAACAAATCCCAAGCAAAAAGCTACTAGGTTGATCTAGATATATAGGAGCAAAGGGTGGCGGCCAACGAGGTGGGATGACATCCTAAGGCATCCTAAAACTAACCCTAGGTCGTACAAGGCCTATGGTCCCAATTGAATGTGATGCAACACCTTCGGACTTGTTGTTTGACTCGGATTCCGGTGCAACGTCAGATTGCTTGGTCGATATCTCCACTATACGGAGGAATTTGAAGTTGGATCCAATTGGGCTGGAAATCACATAAAATCTATTTGGCATCCCAAAAAGAATCACCCAATTTGGAGTCTGGATGTAAAAGGTGAAGGCGTTTTGGTACAGGTATGTCTGTGCAGTCCGAATCTGAGTTCAGAACGTGAAAGACTTGGACTCTATCTTCTATTGGGCTAAAAGTGACGTGAGAGAACTTCTTGAACAACAACTAATTATTTTCTTTGACATGAGATGACCTTTTGAATAGCACCCAACCATTTCCTCTTCCTTTGTCATCATACGTGGTTCATACAACTGTTCGACCATTCTTCATTTAGGCATAAAATAAAAACAGGTGAAGTATTTTTGTTCTGGAAAACATAAATAAATTATTGCATGACTTTTACCAGAAATCACCTAAAATAATTACGCATATGCAATGATTGTGATAATATCCAAGGTAGTCATGTCCTCATCATCCTCCCCTTTTTGAAAATAAAGCCGTCCTCGGCGTTGCTTAATCTGAAATGTGGCTAAGAAAAGAGACAAGATGTACATGTTGTATATGTATATGTCATCCATTTTTTACTTCCCTTTGTTTTTTTCACATATGACACATGTATACATGAGTAACTTTCATAGGTTATGAAAAATAATGCCAACATATTATCACAAGAAGTAGAACGCATGAAAATAGTGCAACTCAGTTTGCACATATAATTGAAGCTCTTATTTATATCAAAAGGTTGACAATGCTCATCACTAAGCCATCCCAACATTGTTGAAGAAACTTGAATTGTTTCAAATGTACATGCTACAACAGGCTGAAATAAACAAACATGCAAAAAGTCATTTGACATAGAATCATCGCCAAGATTGGAGGTCATATCAAAATGATTAAACATTGGCACAATTATTTTCAAACATATTTGATCCGAATTTCATTTATTCCCTTGTTCACATGGTTCTTTCCCAGCAATAGTTAATTCAATGGGTGCATTCATAATTGTTGATATTGTAGTTGTTTGATCACATGGCAAAGTCAACTCATCAACGTAGTTCTCTAAAATAGGTGGTGTGATCAAAGTAATAGGTGGCTCGTCATGGGGTGCATTCAAATTGACAAGACATTCATCATACTCATGTGGAGCTGGAAGATAAGTACCTTTGGCATTACCTCTTATGATCAACTCAGATGATGCAGTCACTCTCGATGGTAATGTGTCACATGGTGACAGTGATAAAGCCCTCAGAACAATTAATGTGTTGTCATCGTACGTCCAGTAGTTGAAGGAACATCCATATCAATTCTTGGAATAAGCACCTTGCACTCTTTCTCCTTGTTGGCAACATGTCGTTTTATTTCATGTTCAACTTTGCAATCAAGACGAAAGAAAAGATACATAGGATAACACTTTTCATGACTTAGTATCTCATGAATATCATGGTTTAATCCTCCCCAAAATCTATCCATAAAATCTTCTAATGAGGAATGCAACAAGGTTGTTTGTAAATCATCATAATATTTTGTTACGGTGTCACTACCTTGTTTTAAATGTTGTAACTTTTTAATCATGTCACGAGTATAATAAGCAGGAACGAATGCCAAGGAGGTGGGAGGACATCCCAAGGCATCCTAAAACTAACCCTAGGTAGTACAAGGCCTATGGGCCCAAGTGGAAGTGATGCAACACCTTTGGACTTGTTGTTTGACTCGGATTCTGATGCAACGTCATATTGTTTGGTCGATATATCCACTATCCGGACGAATTTGAAGGTGATTCCAACTGGGCTGGAAAGCACATGAAATCTACCTTGCAGCCCAAAAAGAATCACCCAATTCGGAGTCCGTATGTAAAATGTTGAAGGCGTTTTGGTACAGGTATGTCTGTGAAGTCCGAATCTGAGTCCCAAACGTGAAAGACTTGGACTCTATCTTTTCTTGGGCTAAAAGTGACGTGAGAGAACTTCTTGAACAACAACTAATTATTTTCTTTGACATGAGATGACTTTTTGAATAGCACCCAACCATTTCCTCTTCCCTTGTCATCACACGTGGCTCATACAAGTGTTCGACCATTCTGCATTTAGGCATAAAATAAAAGCAGGTGAAGTAGTTTTGTTTCGGTTAACACAAATAAATTATTGCATGACTTTTATCAAAAATCACCTCAAATAAATACACATATGCAATGATTGTGATAATATCCAAGGTAGTCATGTCCTCATCAAGTACTCACCATGTTGGCTCGCATGCTCACTCCAGAATCGGAGCACTAGTAGAAAATGGCCCATTTGTCTCGGTTCCAGAGGCCCATTAGCCCCGGTTCTTGAACCGGGATTAAATGGTCAGGACTAAAGCCCAAAACCTTTATTCCTGGTTCGCTTATGAACCGGGACCGAATGGTCTCTACGTGTCCTCTGTGGGGAGCCCGGGCAGGAGGGCATTTAGTCCCGGTTGGTCACACCAACCGGGACAACATGGCATCCTCGCGTCAGCATCTTGCCGGAGTTGGGGTTTTTGTTTTTTTAACACGCGCGGGGGGGAGGGGAGGGGGGGAGGGGGTTGGAGGGTTAATTTAGTGGTTTCATATTGTGTTAGCTAGCTAATAGAGATAAGTGTCCTCTCTTTCTCCGTGCTTGGTCGACGGTAGCTACTATACAAGAGAGAACATGACGCTAGCTAATAAGAAAATGAAGGAAACCATTTACAATACTTAACATCTTTTACAATATAGCATCTTTTACGATGCCTAACATCATCTACCTAAGATCCAATCACAAATAGCTCACATGGTATTTTCTACTGCAACAAAAGACCTTCCAACGGCGCCCGAAATAGGCACGTCGACGAGAGAATACTTGGTTTGATCTTTCTGCTGCGGCTATGCCTTAAGGGACTTCCTAGGCAAGTATGCAAAGGATTTCCCCCATGGCCTTGGAGCCTTGCGTTGGTGTTTCCTCGAAGCGAAAAGGGTGATGTAGAGTAGCGGTGGTAAGTATTTCCCTCAGTTTCAGAACCAAGGTATCAATCCAGTGGAGGAGTATCTCAAGATCCTGCACAAACACAAAAGCTTGCTCCCAACGCTATGAAGGGGTTGTCAATCCCTTATAGATTGTTTTCCAAGTGAGAACTGAAAGCAGCAAAGTAACAAAGCAATGTAAAAGCGGAGGTGTAAATGATGGATGTGAATAGACCCAAGGGCCGTAGTGTTTACTAGTGGCTTCTCTCATAAAAGCAAGTAGATGGTGGGTGAACAAATTACTGTCGAGCAATTGATAGAACCGCGCAAAGTCGTGACGATATCTATGCAATGATTATATCTATAGGCATCACGTCCAAAACAAGTAGACTGATACTTTCTGCATCTACTACTATTACTCCACACGTCGACCGCTATCCAGCATGCATCTAGTGTATTAAGTCCATAAGAACAGAGTAATGCCTTAAGCAAGATGACATGATGTAGAGGGATAATCTCAAACCAATGATAAAAACCCCATCTTTTTACACTTGATGGCAACTACTTGATGTGTGCCTTGCTCCCCTACTGTCACTGGGAAAGGTCAGCACATGGCAGAATCCAAAACCAAACATTTCTCCCATTGCAAGAATCATAGATCTAGTTGGCCAAACAAAACCCAAGACTCGGAGAGACTTACAAGGATATCAAATCATGCATATAAGAAATCAGCAAAGACTCAAATATATATCATAGATAATCTGATGACAAATCCCCAATTCATCGGATCTCGACAAACACACCGCCAAAGAAGATTACATCGGATAGATCTCCGTGAAGATCATGGAGAACTTTGTATTGAAGATCCAAGAGAGAGAAGAAGCCATCTAGCTACTAACTACGGACCCGTAGGTCTGGAGTGAACTACTCACGAGTCATTGGAGGGGCGACGATGATGATGATGAAGCCCTCCAACTCCAAAGTCCCCTCCGGCAGGGCGCTGGGAAGGGTCTCCAGATGAGATCTCGCGGAAACGGAAGCTTGTGGCGGTGGAAAAGTATTTTCGAGGCTCCCCTGATTTTTTGCGGAATATTTGGGAATTTATAGGCCAATGACCTAGGTCAGGGGGCGGCCAGGGAAGCCACAAGCTTGCCCAACACCGCCTCCCCCCTGGTGGCGGAGTGGGGGCTTGTGGGCTCCCTGGAGCGCACCTGGCGTGGCCCAAAAGCCCCTTGGTCTTCTTCTGTTCGGGAAAAATCATTTCGGGGTTTTTCTTTCATTTGGACTACGTTCCAAAATCAGATCTGAAAAGAGTCAACAACACAGAAAAAACAGGAACTGGGACTTGGCACTGAATTAATAAGTTAGTCCCAAAAAAGATATTAAAGGTACATAAAACAACCAAAGAAGACAAGATAATAGCGTGAAACCATCAAAAATTATAGATACGTTTGAGATGTATCAAGCATCCCCAAGCTTAACTCCTGCTCGTCCTCGAGTAAGGAAGTGATAAGAATGAATTTTTGATGCTTTCATGCTACCTAGCATAGGTGTCCTTTGTAATTCCTCTTATGTGACGTGAATGTTCAGATCCATTAGATTGAAAACAATAGTTTTCTATTGACGTGGAAACAATAATACTTCAAGCAAACTAGCAAAGTAATCATGAACTTTCAAAATAACAAGGCCAAAAGAAAGTTATCCCTACGAAAGCATATAGTCTGGCTATGCTCTAACATCATTACACAACGAATTTAAGTCATGCACAACCCTGGTATTGGCCAAGTAATTGTTTCACACCTTTACTTTCTCAAACCTTTTCAACTCTCATGCAATACATGAGCATGAGCCATGGTTATAGCACTATAGATGGTGTGGAATGTGGTGGAGGTTGCAAGACAAAACAAAAAGGAGAAGATAGTCACATTAACTAGGCATATCAATGAGCTGTGGAGATGCTCATCAATAGATATCAATGTGAATGAGTAGGGATTGCCATACAAATTATGCACTAGAGCTACGAGTATGTCAAAGCTCTTAAAGAAAACTAGTGGGTGTGCATCCAACTTGCTTGCTCACGAAGACCTAAGGCAACTTTGAGGAAGCCTATCATAGGAATATACAAGCCAAGTTATATAATGAAAATTTCCCACTAGCTATATGGTGGTGACAAAACGAGAGACTCTCAATCATGAAGATCATGGTGCTTAATATGCACAATTGTGGAAAAAGTGGTAGCATTGTCCATTCTCTCTTTTTCTCTCATTTTTTTATTTGGTGGGCTCTTTGGCCTATTTTTTGTCGGCTTCTTTGGCCTCTTTTATTTCCTCTCATGGGACAATGCTCCACTAATGATAATCATCACACTTTCAACTCAAAACTTAGAGCAACTATGACTCTATATGGAATGCCTTCGGTAGTGTACCGTGGCAACGATCTAGCATGGCATAGACATCAATGGAACATCATGCTAGCTATCTTACGATCATGCAATGGCAATGTAGACGTGGTGGCACATGTCATGGTGGTAGTTGCATGGCAATATATCTCGGATTGATTTTGAGAAAGCCATAGTAGGTAGGTATGGTGGCTGTTTTGAGGGAGGCTAATGGTGGGTTTTCTGCACCGGCGAAAGTTGCACGGCACAAAGAAGATGGTGATGGTGGAAGGTGAAAGTGCATCTAAACCATGGACTCAACATTAGTCATGAATAACTCATATACTTGTTGCAAAAGTTTTATTAGTAATCGAAGCATTCAACGCATACTCCTAGGGGAAGGGTTGGTAGGTATAAACCAGCGCGCGATCCCGACCGCCACGCAAGGGATGACAATCAATATACTAATCATGCTCAGATTTCATCACATAGCGGTTCACCATACGTGCATGCTATGGGAATCACTAACTTCAACACAAGTATTTGTAGATCCACAACACCTTACTAGCATGACTTCAATATTACCATAGCCACAACTCAAAACTAATTGAGATGAATCAAACTTCTCTAACGATTCAATGCACATGAAGGTGGAAGTTTTCGTATCCCTTTGGATAACTACCCCTTTTGATACTATTTTCAAAGCATAGATCAACTACCAAGCCATGCACCGTTGTGCTCTAAAAGATATAAGTGAAGCACATAGAGCAAAAGTATCTAGCTCAAAAGATATAAGTGAAGCACATGTGAGCTGAATTGTCTACCAAAAGATATAAGTGAAGCTCGACAAAATCACGGTGTGTGCATGTCTCTCTCTCTCTAGGTGTGCAGCAAGGATGATTGTGACACAACAAAAATAAAAGACTCCTACCATACAATACGCTCCAAGCAAAAACACATAACATGTGGTGAATAAAAATATAGCCCCAAGTAACATTACCGATGGATTGAAGACGAGAGAGGGGATGCCTTCCCAGGGCATCCCCAAGCTTAGGCTTTTACGGCATCCTTGAATCTCTTGGGGTGCCTTGGGAATCCCCAAGCTTTAGCTCTTGCCACTCTTTATCTATTTGTCCATAAGAACTTCACCCAAAACTTGAATACTTCACAACACGAAACTTAAACAGAAACTTGTGATAACATTAGTACAAGAAAGCAAGCCACCACTTCCTTAGGAACTGTAGAAAACTTAAATTCTACTTGTGCTGATGTTGGGTTACTGTACTTTCAATCTTCCATGGCTAATACCCCCTGATACTATCCATAGTTTCATCAAAATAAGCAACCAACACAACAAAAACAAAATCTGTTAACAGCAGACCAGTCTGTAGCAATCTGTATATTTCGTATACCTCTGTACTTCACAAATTCTGAAAACTTACGAAAGTCTGAAGAATTTGTGTAGAAATCAGCAGCAAAAAAGAATCTACTCAAAAGCTCTTACACAAAAAAAAATTGTTTTCGTGAGCACAAAGTTTCTGTCTTTTCCAGCATGACCAAACGATCATCCCCAAGACTAATCATAACGGTTTTGCTTGGCACAAACGCAAAAAGAAACACAAAAAACACAATCATAACAGAATTATGAAAGTGTGGAAAACACAAAATATAAAGAAAAAGGATAAATTCGTTGGGTTGCCTCCCAACAAGCGCTTTTGTTTAACGCCCTTAGCTAGGCGAAAGTGATGGAATCACGTATAGTCATCTTTGGTGCTCAAACCATAGGTAGTCTGATCATTTAACATCTTAAGATTTTCATCTTTATTAGATGACTCACCACTAGCTTTAGGAACAAAAACAGGCTTGACGCCCTTTTTGAGAGGAAGATTTGGAGTATTTTGCACAGCGGCAAAAGCAGAACCCAAGTTGGTTATGACATCTTCTAATTTGCCAATTCTAGAAGAATCATTAACTATAAGTTCCTTCTCCTTTAAAGTTTTCAAAAATTTCCCACTTTGGATCCGTACTGAGAAATTTGATTGTGGATCTTTCTATCCAAACCCTCAATAATTTCAACTGTGGCGATTTTGTTTTCAATAGCGTCAAGCCTTTACATCACGTTTTCCAAGGCCAAGATAGTTCCATTAACCATGAGCGGGGGTGAGCCTACCAAATTAATGATAGCTCTATAGGTGTCAACAGTATGGCTCCCCAAAAAATTCCCGCCTACAATGGTATCAAGGATATACCTATTCCAAGGAGAAATTCCAACATAGAAACTGCGAAGGAGGACGGTAGTGGATTGCTTATGAGTAGATCTACTTTGAGCATTGCAAATCCTGTACCAAGCGTCCTTCAAATTTTCTTCCTCATTCTGCCTAAAATTGAGAACTTCATTTTCAGGGGTGTCGTTTGGAGTGGTGGGTCTATCCATTGATGGACTATCTCACACACAAACGAGCAGGAAGAGAGAGTGAAACGGGCAAAAGAAGACAACAAAAAAGCAAAAGAAAACGGCGAAGGAGAAAGGCGAATGAAAACGGCAAATGAGAAGTGGGGGAGAGGAAAACGAGAGGCAACTGGCAACAAAAGTAAATGCAATAGAAGAGTTTGTGAGACCTAGTTGGATAGATCTTGATTTATCCTCCCCGACAACGGTGCCAGAAATAGGCGTGTTGACGGGAGATTACTCTTGTCTTGATCTTCTCGGCAAGCGATCCTCCTCCCCGGCAACGGCGCGAGAAATACTTCTGCTACTGCAACAAAAGACCTTCCAACGACGCCCGGAATAGGCACGTCAACGGGAGAATACTTGGTTTGATCTTTCTGCTGCGGCTACGCCTTATGGGACTTCCTAGGCAAGTATGCAAAGGATTTCCCCCGTGGCCTTGGAGCCTTCCGTTGGTGTTCCCTCGAAGCGGAAAGGGTGATGTAACGTAGTGGTGGTAAGTATTTCCCTCAGTTTGAGAACCAAGGTATCAATCCAGTGGAGAAGTATCTCAAGATCCTGCACAAACACAAAAGCTTGCTCCCAACGCTATGAAGGGCCAAGTGAGAATTGAAAGCAACAAAGTAACAAAGCAAAGTAAAAGCGGAGGTGTAAACGATGGATGTGAATAGACCCGGGGGCTGTAGTGTTTACTAGTGGCTTCTCTCATAAAAGCAAGTAGACAGTGGGTGAACAAATTACTGTCGAGCAATTGATAGAACCGTGCACAGTCGTGACGATATCTATGCAATGATTATATCTATAGGCATCACGTCCAAAACAAGTAGACCGATACTTTCTGCATCTACTACTATTACTACACACGTTGACTGCTATCCAGCATGCATCTAGTGTATTAAGTCCATAAGAACAGAGTAACGCCTTAAGCAAGATGACATAATGTAGAGGGATAATCTCAAACCAATGATAAAACCCCCATCTCTTTACCCTTCATGGCAACTACTTGATGTGTGCCTTGCTGCTGCTGCTGTCACTGGGAAAGGTCACCACGTGGCAGAACCCAAAACCAAGCATTTCTCCCATTGCAAGAATCATAGATCTAGTTGGCCAAACAAAACCCAAGACTCAGAGAGACTTACAAGGATATCAAATCATGCATATAAGAAATCAGCAAAGACTCAAATATATATCATAGATAATCTGATCACAAATCCACAATTCATCGGATCTCGACAAACACGCTGCCAAAGAAGATTACATCGGATAGATCTCCATGAAGATCATGGAGAACTTTGTATTGAAGATCCAAGAGAGCGAAGAAGCCATCTAGCTACTAACTACGGACCCGTAGGTCTGAAGTGAACTACTCACGAGTCATTGGAGGGGCGATGATGATAATGAAGAAGCCCTTCAACTCCAAAGTCCCCTCCGGCAGGGCGCCGGGAAGGGTCTCCAGATGAGATCTCGCGGAAACGGAAGCTTGCGGCGGCGGAAAAGTATTTTCGAGGCTCCCCTGATTTTTTTGCGGAATATTTGGGAATTTATAGGCCAAAGACCTAGGTCAGGGGTGGCCAGGGAGGCCACAAGCCTGCCCACCGCCACCTCCCCACCTGGTGGCGGAGTGGGGGCTTGTGGGCTCCCTAGAGCCCACCTGGCTTGGCCCAAAGGCCCCGTGGTCTTCTTCCGTTCAGGAAAAAATCCTTTCGTGGTTTTTCTTCCGTTTGGACTCCGTTCCAAAATCAGATCTGAAAAGAGTCAAAAACACAGAAAAAACAGGAACTGACACTTGGCACTAAATTAATAAGTTAGTCCCAAAAAAGATATAAAAGGTACATAAAACAACCAAAGAAGACAAGATAACAGCGTGAAACCATCAAAAATTATAGATACGTTTGAGAGGTATCAGTATTCTCTGTCTTTAGGTATGACGTGGTCAAGAAAGAATCCCGCCAATTCCTCTTGAATTGCTCGTATGCCATCATCTGATAGGGGTTCATCCCGCTTCTTCCAGATCTAATTTAAAGAAGGGGGTCAATACATGCATATATATGAATAAAACTCAACGCAATTGATGGTAATATATAAATTAAAATTGTGAATATTATTTACGTACTTCAAATTGTTCGTCAGAGATGCCCCGCCCAGAGGCCGAGAGACGAATGAACTCGCATAAGTAGTATGCACATTTTTCAGTCCCAACTACCTGGTACAAGCACTTTACAAGAATATATAGAAGTCAATCAAACTAATAAGCAAGCATGGTAATGATATATTGATGAAAATTTGAATCAATTAGGGATGCGCGAAACTAGCTAGTACTACTTACTAGGGGTGCGTGAATTGCAACTCTTTGGGTATACCGCAAACCTTATTTGTGAACTTCTTCCAAACCCTGCGAGGCAAATAAAATGATTACTTGATATCAGGAAATTAACGAAAGTTGCATGCCGGTATGGTCCCGGTATTGAGTCAACTTACTTCTTGGGCATTGTAGTCATGTCCGCATAATCCTTGGGATCTTTATGTCTCGAGTCTAAGACAATTACTTTTGCTGCGTCAAGCTTAATGCATAGCAGAATAAAGTGCTATATGTGCACGCATATATATAACTCATCAATTACATTTACTAATTAACCTGGAGTAAGCGAAACCAAATATACAGAGAAGACATCAACACTCACTTGAAGTTGTAAGGAAAGAGTATTTCCCTTTTGTTTTGATTTACAAGCAACGAATTTAGCAACTTAACCTCGGTCTCTTTGGTTTCATTTCGTACCGACAATACATTTACCGATTATGGGCTAATGAACCCAACGACAAAGATTCCTGCTTTTTTAATTCGGCGATCTTCAATCTGCATAATATATATAGTAAGGATAATTATAGATACATGCAATGAACGAGCTGAGCTAGAGACTTAACTATACAAGTAATACTTACAAACAGTAGGAAGTCAGGAGTTGTTTGTCGAGGGCCAGTTCATTGTATAACTGAAATAACTCCTCGAATTAAACAAGCAGCACTGTAGCTCCAATGAATTCGTGATCTTTTTTCACTCTCATATACACAGACGTTTTCTCCCTGAAGATGTTCATGTACCAATCATGCAATTCGTGCATCCTCGGTGTTAGAGGAGGATGACCAGGTTTGACGAGAGGCTTCCCGAGCACGTATTTATATGTTTCTTCATTTGTTACCTCAGCTATCTCAAAAATTACTGAATCGTTCATGTAATCACCAGGATTGGTACCGGGCGGCAACACCGAATCATTAGCGACGACGATATTGCTAGACCCTTGAGCGGGGGGCATGATTGCTTTTTCCGTTGGCCGAGCCGGGGAATTGTTTCCCACTTCTTCGTTTGGCTAACATTGCATCACTGCTAGCCGCCAGAGCGGTGGCGGAGTCTGTCTTCCGCTTGAGAGAAGGAGGAGACAGCTGCATATTTCTTACTTGTGTAATTTTTGGCGGAGCAGCGACAACGTCTATCTTCCGCCGTTGGGAGGAGGCGGACTGCTCCGACGCGCCTAAGGAGGAGCCGAAGGAGGAGTACTGCTCCGACGAGCCTGAGGAGGAGCCGAAGGAGGAGGACAGCTATGACGCGCCTGAGGAGGAGCCGAAGAAGGAGGACTGCTCTGACGCGCTGGAGGAGGAGCCGAAGAAGGAGGCGGAGTGCTCCGACGTGCCGGAGGAGGAGCCGAAGAAGGATGCAGACTGCTCCGACACGTCGGAGGAGGAGTCAAAGAAGGAGGCGGACTACTCCGAAGCGCCGGAGGAGGAGCCAAAGAAGGAGACGGACTGCTCCGACGCAACATAGGAGGAGCTGAAGAAGGAGGTGGACTGCTCCGACACGCTGGAGGAGGATTCAAAGAAGGAGACGGAGTGTCCTCATGCGCCGGAGGAGGAGCCGAAAAGGAAGGCGGAGTGCCCTCACGCGTTGGAGGAGCCGGAGTGCCGTGATCATTCACCGGAGGAGGATGAGGAGTGCTCTGATCAGTCGCCGGAGGAGGATGAGGAGTGCCCTAATCACTCGCCGGAGGAGGAGGAGGAGGCGTCCAGTTTGGAAGCTTGATGTACTCCTTCGGCCATAGACATGTATTCCTCAAAGCATGAACCAACTTATTCTCATCTTCACCTGTAGGGTGGTCAAGCTCGAGCTGCTCAAAATTCTCCTTTACTTCATCCACCATAATAATACCTTAGCCACGTGGAATCTGACAGTAGTGAAAAGTTCCATTGGATTGAGGAGGTGCAAGAACGCCGATAGAAGTCTTGAAAGTGAGGTTCCGGCATTTCGTCAAAAGCTCGCAAGGTTGAGACTCCATGATAGTATCCACGTGGTAGCTAGGAGCCGTGAAGTCATGCTGAACGAGCTCCGTGGAAGCCACGCTGCTTCTCCGCTGAGATGGCGTGGTAAATTCTGGTGTACTTTCCTGTCGCTGAGATGGTTGGTCGATAGCTCGCTGGCTCTGAAGCTCCTCTAGAATTTGTAGTCTTGCGTTGATCTTCTGCATGTCGCTCAGCTCCAATTTCCTCTTTCTCGCTCGACTTATGTTACCGGCTGCGTCGGGAAACCCAACCTTCCATGGAACGGAGCCTGGTGTGGCTCGTGTTCATCCAGGGTGCTCAGCATTCCCTAGGGCCTTTGTCAGCCCATCCTTTTCTCTTTCGGGAAGGAACGCCACTTCCTTTGCTGCGGTGATACACTACTGAAGCTTGTTCATGGGTGTTGCAAGTTTCTCGTCCGTCCAACGACACTCCCCTGTTTCAGGGTCCAAAGTTCCCCCAACTCCGAAGAACCAATTCCTCGAAAGGTCGGGCCAGTTCCATGTCTATGGTTGGATCCCTTTAGCAATGAGGTCATTCTCATCTTTGTCCCACAACGGACGGCCTTTGAGGTAGCCACCTGACCCCGTGTGATGGTGATACTGCTTCATTGCAGCATTGTTCTTGCTTCTCTCTGACATTTCCTTACTCTTGTCCAATGAATTGTAGGGCACAAATGCGGGCCAGTGATATCTCATCTTCTCAAATCGGCCGACGAATTCTGGAGTCTTCCCTTTGTCGACATACTTTGATTTCAACTCTTTCTTCCACCTCCTGAATAGTTCTGCCATCTTCTTAAGTGCACACACCTTGACCAGTGGCTCTATAGCTGGCTTATTCGGATCCTCCTCTGGCGATAGGGTGAAATTTTCCTTCAACACAGTCCAAAGATCATCTTTCAGCCTATCGGTGATATAATCACCTTCAGTGACGTTGTCTCCCTTAGGCTAATTCCATTGCTTGATGCTGATCGGGATGTTGTCCCTGACAATAACTCCGCACTGAGCAGAAAATGCGGCCCTGGTCCGCTTGGGTTCAATCGGTAGGCCATCGTTCGACAGTTCTATGATCGTGAACTTTTGATCCTTGCCCAACCTTCTCGTCGGGCCTCGTCTCGTTACCAAAGTTTGGCTCGATCCGTACTTTTCAATAGATCCCTCCTCCATTCGGTCACCGGAGACATCATCGTGGTCTCCTTCCTTCGGTATTCGGTAGTCACCGAAGCCATCATGATAATGTCCTTCCTCCTCCATTGTTCGATCACCGAAGCCATCATTATAATGTTCTTCCTCCGGGATTCGGTAGTCACCGATGTCGCTGACCAAAAATTCGACATTACTACCGTCCCCGTGGATTATATCCCCCAAAATTTCTTGTTTTCCATGTCTCTTGGAACATCCATTGTTTCTGCAACTATTACAAAGTGGGGGAAGCCCTTTATACATAATCCCAAATATTAACATAAAAACTTAATTTGTAACTTAATATAATCTAAATATTTTTATAATTTTTATAACTTTATTTGCTACTGAAACTAAATCTAATCTAAATATTTTTGTAATTTTTATAAATTTTGTCACATTGGGGAGTCCAAAAATGTACCAAAAATATTTTAATATGACTATAATACACAGACATGGATTCGCAATTAGACTACGTCTTATCACACACATGGATTCACAAATAGCGAGATCAAGAGATCAATGGACGTGCTACCGGTGCGTCGACGGGCGACGAAGGCGGGCTTCGGAACGACGACGGGCGACGACGACGACGGCGATGGGCTCGGGGGCTATGGCAATGACGGAAACGGCGACGACGGGCGGAAGCGGGCGCCGACGCCGACGACGATGGGCTCGGGGGCGACGACGATGGCGATGGGCTCGGGTGTGACGTCGATGACGATGGGCTCGGGGATGACGACGAAGACGATGGGCTCGGGGGCGACGGCGACTCCGACGGCGACGGCGACGTGCTTGGGAGAGACGACGACGGTGATGGGCTCGAGGCGACGACAGGCTCGTGAGCGACGGTGACGGCTACGACGGGCTCGTGGAGGAGGCGCGGGCCGGCGGCGATGGGCTCGGGTGCAACGACGACGAAGAGGGAACATGGAGGGAATGGAAGTTGGTGGAAATTTCGACAAGTTCCGCAATATACGAACACTTTGTTCCGGTTGGTGGCTCAAACCAGGACCAAAGCACACCTTTAGTCCCGGGTTGTTACAATAACCGGGACTAAAGGTCAGTTTCGACAACTCCAGCACTATATGCGAAACCATTAGTTTCGGTTGGTGGCACCAAAACAACCGGGACTAAAGGTCAGTTTCGACAACTCCAGCACTATATGCGAAACCATTAGTTTCGGTTGGTGGCACCAACCGGGACCAAAGCCATACTTCCGCTGGCCCAAAAGGGCGGGAAGAAGAGTACTTTTGTACCGGTTGGTGGATAGAACCGGGACAAAAGGTCTGTCGGCCCATTTGATATTTTTCATACATTTACTGATTTTTGTTTTAAGCTAAATGACCCTTAAATTGAAAAGCACTACAAATGAACTCTGAAAATGTTGAAAGTTGGCATGGTATCATCATTTCACGCACATAGCATGTGCTAAAAAGTTGAGAGGGTTGCAGAAAAAACTGGACGCACATCGTGTACAAAACAAACAATCTCTTTCAAAGTATTAGGTTTTCATACAAAAACTCATCTGTTACAAAGGGATTTCATTTTTGAACTTATTTGAACTCCACACTTTTTGTGTGTTCAAAATGCACCATTCAAAGACACATCATCAATTTTCAACTATTTCTGACTTCATTTGGTATTTCCATGCATTTACTAAAAATTTTGAGCTAAATGACCCTTAAATTGAAAACCACTACAAATGAACTCTAAAAATGTTGAAAGTTGGCATGGTATCATCATTTCACCCACATAGCATGTGCTAAAAAGTTGAGAGGGTTGCGGCAAAACCTGGATGCACTTCGTGTACAAAGGGATTTCATTTTTATTGAACTTATTTGAACTCCGGACTTTTTGTGTGTTCAAAATGCACCATTCAAAGACACATCATCAATTTTCAACTATTTATGACTTCATTTGGTTTTCATGCATATACTGATTTTTTGAGCTAAATGACCCTTAAATTGAAAAGCACAACAAATAAACTCTGAAAAGGTTGAAAGTTGGCATGGTATCATCATTTCACCCACATAGCATGTGCTAAAAAGTTGAGAGGGTTGCGGCAAAAATTGGATGCACTTCGTGTAGAAAACGGACAATCTCTTTCGAAGTATCACGATTTCATACGAAAACTCATCTGTTACAAAGGGATTTCATTTTTTTGAACTTATTTTAACTCTAGACTTTTTGTGTGTTCAAAATGCACCATTCAAAGAAACATCATCAATTTTGAACTATTTCTGACTTCATTTGGTATTTTTCATGCATTTAGTGATTTTTTGAGCTAAATGACCCTTAAATTGAAAAGCACTACAAATGAACTCTGAAAAGGTTGAAAGTTGGCATGGTATCCTCATTTCACCCACATAACATGTGCTAAAAAGTTGAGAGGTTTGCGGCAAAAACTGGAAGCACTTCATGTACAAAACGGAAAATGTCTTTCGAAGTATCAGGATTTCATACGAAAACTCATCTGTTTCAAAGGGGTTTCATTTTTTTAAACTTATTTGAACTCCAGACTTTTTGTGTGTTCAAAATGCACAATTCAAAGCAACATCATCAATTTTCAACTATTCAATTGCACCATTCGAAGCCACATTGCGGATGAAAAGCACTACGAAAACTCATCTATTATAAAGGGCATTTCAGTTCTTCACTTTTTCTTCGCTTGTGTTCCTTGCTTATTGCACCGTAACCATGGATAATCTTCATCGTTTAACAGGGTGCTTGGGCCAGCCTTGACTTTGGAGGGAAGAATTTCATGAAACTTTTCATAATCTTCACACATGTCTGTCTTGCCCTTCAATCGCACGATGTCTCTTTTTCCTGAAAGAACTATGTGGCGCTTTGGCTCATCGTATGATGTATTCGTTTCCTTATATTTTCTTTTTCTCGGTTTGGTAGACATGTCCTTCAAATAGAAAACCTACGCGCATCATTCGCTAGGACGAACGATTCCTCTGCGTGCGCAAGATTGTTCAGATCCACTATTGTCATTCCGTACTATGGGTCTATCTATACCCCGCCTCATGAGAGATTGACCCATTTGCAATGAAACAGAGGGACCTTCAAATCATGTCCATAGTCAAGTTCCCATATGTCCACTATGTAACCATAATATGTGTCCTTTCCCCTCTTGGTTGCTGCATCAAAGTGGACACCACTGTTTTGGTTGGTGCTCTTTTGATCTTGGGAGATCGTGTAAAATGTATTCCCATTTATCTTGTACCCTTGGTAAGTCAATACAGTCGAACATGGTCCCCTGGACAACTAGTACAACTCATTAGAAATAGTGTTGTCACACATGAGACGTTTTTGCAACCAACTGCTGAAACTCCAGATGTGTTCAAATGCAATCCAGTCGTCACGCTGCCCCGGGTGTATGGAGCTCACAATATTCTTGTGTTCATTGACATACGGGGTCACCAAGGTAGAATTCTGTAGAACTATGTAGTGTGCTTGAGACCAAGAATGCCCGTCCGTACACATTATTGACTCCGCTCCTTGTGTGCCTTTTCCATTTAGTCTCCCCTCATACCGCGATTGAGGGAGGCCAATCTTCTTAAGGTCAGGAATGAATTCAACACAAAATCCAATGACATCCACTGTTTGATGGCCCATGGAGATGCTTCCTTATGGCTTAGCGCGGTTACGAACATATTTCTTTAAGACTCCCATGAACCTCTCAAAGGGGAACATATTGTGTAGAAATACACCGCCCAGAACGACAATCTCGTCGACTAGTTGAACTAGGACATGCGTCATGATATTGAAGAAGGATGGTGGGAACACCAGCTCGAAACTAACAAGAAATTGCACCAAATCACTCCTTAACATTGGCATGATTGCTGGATCGATCACCTTCTGAGAGATTGCATTGAGGAATGCACATAGCTTCACAATGGCTAATCAAACATTTTCCGGTAGAAGCCCCCTCAATGCAACCAGAAGTTGTTGTGTCATAATCACATGGCAGTCATGAGACTTTAGGTTCTGGAACTCTTTCTCTGCCATATTTATTATTCCCTTTATATTGGACGAGAAGCCAGACGGGACCTTTATATTGAGAAGGCATTCAAAGAAGATTTCCTTCTCTTCTTTGGTAAGAGTGTAGCTGGCAGGACCTTCATACTGCTCTTCATGCATGGCGTCTTTTTCATGCACACGTTGATGTTCCTCCCCGCCTCCGGTGTATCTTTTGTCTTGCCATACACTCCCAAGAAGCCTAGCAGGTTCATGCAAAGATTCTTCGTCACGTGCATCACGCTGATTGCAGAGAGGACCTCTAGGTCTTTCCAATAGGGTAGGTCCCAAAATATAGATTTCTTCTTCCACATGGGTGCATTTCCTGCATCGTCATTCGGAACAGATAGTCCGCCAGGACCCTTTCCAAAGATTACTTGTAAATCATTGACCATATCAAGTATGTGATCACCCGTACGGAGGGCGGGCTTCTTCGGGTGATTTGACTCACCTTTGAAATGCTTTCCTTTCTTTTGACATTGATGGTTGGTCGGAAGAAATCGACGATGCCCCGTGTACACATTCTTCCTACATTTGTCCAAATATATATTGTCGGTGTCATCTAAACGGTGCGTGCATGCGTTGTATCCCTTGTTTGTCTGTCCTAAAAGGTTACTGAGAGCAGGCCAATCGTTGATGGTTACAAACAACAACGCATGTAGGTCAAATTCCTCATGTTCATTCTCATCCAACACACGTACACCATTTCTATTCCCTAGCTGTAAAAGTTCATCAACTAATGGCCTTAGGCACACATCAATTTCATCGCCGGGTTGTCTAGGGCCTTGGATGAGCACTGGCATCATAATGAACTTTCGCTTCATGCACTACCAAGGAGGAAGGTTATACATACATAGAGTCACAGGCCATGTGCTATGGTTGCTCCGTTGCTCCCCAAAAGGATTAACACCATCTACACTTAAACGAAACCATACGTTCCTTGGGTCACGTGTAGAGTCGCTCCACTTTCTCTCAATCTTTCTGTAGTGCGAGCTGTCAGCGGGTGCTCTCAACTTCCCGTTTTGTTTCTGAACATACGTTTCAACCGTGGTATTATAAGAGCATACCACATCACCTTGGCAGGAACCATCTTCCCGGTGCGCTGGCCCTCAACATCACCAGGGTTATCTCTTCTGATCTTATACCGTAATGCGCCGCATACCGGGCATGATTTCAAATCCTCATATACACCGCGGTAGAGGATGCAGTCATTAGGGTATGCATATATATTCTGCACCTCCAATCCTAGATGGCATAGAACCTTCTTCGCTTCGTATGTACTGTCGGGCAAGTCATTATCCTTTGGAAGCTTCTTCTTCATTACTTTCAGTAGCAAACTAAATGCCTTATCAGATACCCCATTGTCTGCCTTCCATTGCAGCAATTCCAGTGTGGTATCGAGCTTTGTGTTGTTATCTTTGCAATTTGGATACAACCCTTTCTTGTGATCCTCTAACATGCGATCGAAATTCAATTTCTCCCTTTCACTTTCGCATTCTTTATGTGCATCAACAATGACAGGACGAAGATCATCATCGTGCACATCGTCTGGTTCCTCTTGATCTTCAGCTTCCCCCATTGCAGCATCACCGTATTCAGGGGGTGGGTAGTTTTCATCGTCCTCTTCTTCTATGTTGTCTTCCATCATAACCCTTCTTTGTCCGTGCTTGGTCCAAACATTATAGTGTGTCATAAAACCCTTCTCAAGTAGGTGGAAGTGAAGGGTTTTATAGTCGGAGAATTCCTTCGTATTCCCAGAGACAGTACATGGACAATGCATAAAACCATTCCGCTTGTTCGCCTTAGCCGCTTGAAGAAAATTATGCAGGCCATTAATATACTCGGAGGTGCACGGTCACCATACATTGATTGACGGTTCATCTGCGTGCTTTATATAATAAAGCGTATAAAAAACTACACAAATCTTGATGAAAATGGAGCTTGTACAAGGAGCTTCTAAAGGAGAAAGCTTAACTGTGGCTCGGGCATTTCATCGAACACCTCATGTGCATAGGAGGTGAGCTAGAGCACCACAAAGCTCTCCCACGGCTGGCCGAAAAAATAGAGCAGTGCACTATTCTGCTCGCGGGGGTATATGTAGGCCAACCGTTGGTCCCGGTTTCTGGCTGGAACCGATACCAACGGATAACCTGAGGTCTCGGTTCCAGCCACAAACCCTGAATACTGGTTGTGGGCCAGGAGCGAGGCACATTGGTCCCGGTTCGTGCCTGGAACCAGGACCGAAGGTGACAAATGAACCGGGACAAATGGCCCACGAGGCATGGCCGGTGCCCTAGCCTCACGAACCGTGACCTATGCCCACATGGGTCCCGGTTCGTGAGTGAATTGGGACTAATGGGATTTCATCAAGTGGACCAAAGCCCTGTTATCTACGAGTGGAGGCGCGCATCAGCGGGCAAGAGAGAGGGACACGGCGGAGCAGTGCATGCGCCTGCCACGAGAGGCAACGGGCAAGAGAGAGGGATGTGGCAAAGCAATCCGGGCGATGCCACCGTGGGATGTAGGGGGCGTCCAAAGAGTATGAGTGGATCCTCGCATGGGTGTACTACTGCTCGATCACGTGGCTGAGATGGATGCTCACCACTCACGAAGGAAGAATGCAAAGGCGCTCCGGCTTTCTATTTAGTAGTCGAACCTCATTGTCGGGCCTCTGGGGCAGGGGGTACCCAGTCCCATCGGCATGCGGCCCAAGCCACGACGCGGCTGGGCAAGCCTAGTTTGACCATCAACAAGCCCAGCAATTAAGACCCTCACGAGGGCCCTCGCCTCGCGAGGCGGGCATCTGAGGTCCGTCACCAAGGACCACGAGAGCACCTTCATCGTCAGGACGCGTCCGGAGGCTACCCATGAGACCCTCGCGGGGCGGACCCGTCGAGGGTGGCCTAGTAGGACCCTATGTCCCCGTGCCCCACGTGGGTGAGACGGGTTGCGCAGGCGGCACAGGAGCGGTGCGAGCGGGCACGGGCAGGAGAGCTTGCCACTTTCATGCTAAGGAAGCAGGGCCAGCTGGAGGGTTGCCAAGGCGACTCCCAAAGGTTTCTTGATCAGTGCAAGAGGACCAAGGCTGGGGGCTCGGAAGGACGGAGGTCACCCCCGATCCTACCAGCACGTCATGAAGAATGTCTTTTGCAGACGAAAGCCAGGTTTGTCAAGGAAGGCCGCAGTCCTCTCCCCATTGAAAATGGTTGTCGTGGTGACCCTTCCAGTCGAGTGTGTTTTCGAGGGGAAGAGGACCAAGGCCAGTATAAAAGCGGGGCCCGGCCTGTGTAGCAGGGGGATGGGGCTCATCCGATCCCCTTTGTTTTCCCACTAGGGCAAGAACCCGCCTTTGTACTCATCTTCCACCTAAAAACAATCCACACAAGGAGGAGTAGGGTTTTACACTGCAAGGGTGGCCCGAACCTGGGTAAACTACTTGTGTGTTCTTGTTGGCTTTCCTTATATCGAGTCGCCAAAGAGTCGCGGTGAAGCTGAGAGTTGGAACGGGGTAGGAAGGCGAGCGCACCCTAGAGTTTGAACCTTTCTGGGTCTGGGCAGCCCCGATTCCGACATTTGGCATTCTAAGTCGGGGTGCGCGGCCGTCCTCCAACTCAAGTTTCGTCTCCAGCTTCACCGACCCATGGCTGATGCTTGTCGCGCACAACCCGTGCGTTTGGTGCCCGATGTCCATTACCGACCCACTAGCATCGCGGCCATCACCGCACTTCCCCCGCCGCCCATGGGCAGCAGGGCTTACAATGGCCCCCGATGCAGCAAGGTAGCCACCCTATGGGGTCCCCTTTAGTGTCCCCTGTGGCGTCTATCTCATCCTACATTCACGTGAGGGACCTGAACCTGCAAGTCACGCTGCCCATGGCAAGCGAACTTCTTTGCGAGTGCTCGACGGATGGAGGGTACGGCGCGTGGGCGGACCACATCGTCGAGCTCGTCACCCATGCCAGGAGGTCCTTGGCGCCTTACGTCCCGCTTCGTCCCACGGTGTCGGCGATGAGGGGCTCGTCCAGCAAGCCGCCCCGCAGCCGCATGGTGGCTCGGTCGATCTGCAGCCCGACGGTCCTGAGCAAGTCCCGCCTCGCGCTGTGCTCTTGCTCCTCCGGGTCTCGGTGACCGGCTTAGCTTCACTGCCGGAATCCCGTGGTGGCGTGCCTAGAGGGGCTGACAGGATGTTCTGCACCCATCACAACATACACACCCACAACACAGAGGATTTTCAAGCGCTCTCGACCTCCCACACCAAGCGTTCCGCTCGACGTCGAGACCGCGCCCGCGCTGCCAAACATGGAGATGATCGCAACAGCGATGGAAGGGTCGACCTCGGTAGCTGCTCTTGCCAGCCCCGCGACGGCGGCGGAAGCGGTCTGCCGCAAGATGACGCTTGACGCAGGTATCCCCGCGACATGCACCACCAGGTAGCGCCTCCTAGCCGCCATAGCCATGCCCCCTCAGGGAGAGGGGTGTCGCACCAGACACTGGTGTCTTGGGCCTCGCACTCCAGTCCAGAGCCCGCCCCCTCCGACGTAAGGAGTCGCGTCCGGTGCCCCAGTCAGATCGGCCTCAAGGGCTCCACCCTGGAGCTGCAAGGTATGGACGGTACGATAAGGGGGAGCCTGGGGGCCCATGAAGGCGCGCCCTGGAGCGCACCCCCACATGCCGGGTGAATGGCGCTAAGCACCAAGGTCATGGGAGTTCGCTGCTAAGGACATCGACAAGCTGCACGGGGTGCAGGTCACGTGCACCGCGCAAGGTGTCGGGATCCCGCAGGCTCATGAAGCCTCATGACTCACTTGTCCCCGCCGACGGGGTAGACCCCCACAGTACGTAACGAAAGGCGTCCTTACGCACACGTGATGGTTGGGCCATCAGGTAGACCCGCAAAATTCTGGCGAGTATGCGAGCTCGGCCCAATTTTTTGGCCAGAACAGAGCCCACATACTCGCCCGGCCCGCAAATTTTTTTACCGCCGCCGCAAGCCGCACGCCCTGACCGCTATATCTATAGTTCCACGGCTCGTTTGCGGGTCGAAACCCTATCCCTCGCCACCGCCGAGCCCCCGCGAATCCCCTCCCCCTTCTCCACATTTCTTGCCGCCGGCGACCACCTCCCCGCCTCCAGCCGAGATGTGGGGCCGCATGTGGAGCTCCGGACGCGGCTCCGGCAGCAGATCCGTCGGCGGAAGCGACCTAGAGCGCGAGCGGCGCGTCCGCTCGGACAGAACAATGTAGCACGGGGCTTGGAGGTGGACCAACAGCAACATGTTGCCGGCGGTGAGCTTCCAGCGGAGCGAGACGAAGGAGTACGACCGCCGGCGCGCGTCCTTCTCTTCCGCGAGATGTTCGTACACCGGGAGCTCCTCTGCCTCCGGCGAGGGCCTTATCCCCATGAAGAGGGAGTGGTCAGAGGACGAGGAGGAGCCAGAGGAGCCGGACGAGTTCGACTTCGTCCCTATCAAGGAGGAGCCCGAGGAGCCTGCTCCGCTCAGCCGCCGCGGAGTCATCGGGCCGGAAGACTACGTCGCCGACGTCGACGCCATTGCGTCCGCCATCGCTGAGCGGAGCGTGCGCCAGGAGGCGAAGCACCGACGTCACGGCGAGGACCTCGAAGACCTCGAGTGGAGGCAGACGGTCGCCGCCAACATCGCCGCCAAGGAGAAGTACGAGGAGTGGCACCGCATTCGCAAGGAGCACAAGGCGAAGTACATCGACCGCAGCAGCTCCAGCGAGGAGGATTGAGCGTCCTTCTCCTCCACGGTGTCGTCCATTTGCCGCGACCTCGCAGCCGTCAAATTCGACCCCCTCTATTACTAGTATTAACGTAGTATGTAGTATGAACTATGTTTGTAGTGTGTTGATCATGATTTATGTAGTATGTGATGAACTACTCGCATCAACGAGGTGCAATTTCACCCGAGTAAGTGTTTTTTCAAATTATGCAGCTATAGATACGGTTTCTATTCGACCGCGCTAGTTTTTGACCCGCAAACGCGATCTTCTGAAACCGCAAACGCGTTTTGCAGATCAGGTTTTTGGAGGGTCTGCAAGAGTTGGTCTTAGCACAAAGCCACCACGGTGCATCTCAACTCTCCACGCCACATGAGGCATGACAACTCTCGTGCTAGGGCCACGGGAGCATTGCACCGACGAATGCGTTTCCACGCTGAGGCATGGGGATGCACCCAAGGTGAGCCCTCTAGGGGAGAACCCTTTCAGAGGTGCACGAGTCTCCAGGCTTGATGCCGCGTGCTTGGACACGGAGGGTGGGGGGTCCTTCAGAGTCGCCCATGTCCCTAGGCCTGACTTTGCACGCCTAGGGACAAAGGATGGCCCCCCTCAAGTTCGCCCATGTCTCGAGGCCCCACGACACTTGCGTGGAGACGGAGGGTGGGACCTCAGAGTGAAACACCCGAAAATCTACACATGACACTCTCACGTAAGAATAAGTGGGTTGTATACGCCCTAAGCCTCCTAAGTGGAAGCCCATGATGAGCCGCTTCATGGCTTCGCTAGAGGGTTCCTCCCATGCCCAAGTGGAAGTCCCTATGCTCAGCACTGTCGAACCGCGACTATGTCGACGCCCTAGTGGAAGCCCCTTGCATCCGGCGTGGGGAACAATCAAAAAAGACGTCATGCGGGCCACAACTAACACTTCTTTTAGGTTGACTCGTGTTGGATACGGTAGCCACATTTCTTTCTAGGTTGACCCGTGCTGGAATTGGAAACCACTTTTTACCTTTATTTCTTCGATTGATGAATGAGCTCACCAGGCTGGCCCTTGCTAGATACGGCGGCCACATCTCCCCTTTTTGGGCTCGCAAACAAGTTAGCTTTGAGTTTTCTGGTGAAGGTCTTGGTCTTCTGGTTTTCACGGAGTTTCCTTGGCTTTATGTCCTCTTACCATGCCCGCACCTCGCGAGAGACCCATTCTTCATGGTGGGGAGGAGACGACAAAGATCTTCCCCCGGGGCACGCACCCACTGGCTTTACATTGGCCACACGCTTGCGAGGGCTGGGCGCGGTGTTAGTGTCAAAACCGGCAGATCTCGGGTAGGGTGTCCCGAACTGTGGACCTTGGATTGATGGTTTGTTAGGGAAGAGGGGAGACATTATTTACCAAGGTTCGGTCCGTCTTGAGGAGGTAAAATCCTATGTCCTACTTGATTATATTGATGTGCATGATGATTACAGAGTTGATCTACCTCGAGATAATGTGAGCTAAACCCTAGATGAGATAACTTGCCTACATGGACGAGGACCCCTTGTTTATATAGCCACCACGGGATTACATGCAACCGACCTCCGGCTGAGGACCGACCTAGTCTACATTACTTGGACACCACACCAGTCCTCAGTGCTTTCCTCCCTGAATACGAGATCACCACACAATCCATCCTCCAATTAGTATGGCCCAGTATGTGCGCCTCTATGAAGTAAGCCGACTACCTGAGGACCCCTTAGTCCCAGACTCCCTCAGTACCTCCAGACTAGCCTTCTATGGCGATGTGCATGGTCTTTGGATGCTCGCGCCCAGATTTTTCAGATTGCAAGGTGAGTTCCCCTCCTTACTCCAATCACAGGATGATGGTTGAGTCACCGGCTCGCTCACGGTTATCGAAGCGTCACGGGCCCCATAGCTTTTAACTCTGTACAAAGATCAATAACAATTCTCAATTTTCGTGTGGTTTTATAAAGGCAAGAACTTTGGCTATCCCTGATGGAACCGCTCCCCATAGCCAAAGGAGGTAACACCCTTTATAAACAAATCAAAATTTGTTCCAAAGCTCCATCGCCTCCTAGTGTCACCAAGAAACCCTAGGGTTCCATCAGTTTGGAGTCACAGCAGGTTCCTCCTCCCGCCCCCTCAACCCCTTCCGGGAATCTGCGCTAGTTGCTGTGTTTCCCTTCTCCATTTCCGCGAACTCGAATCTCAAGGATATGTTCCACTATTGCACCTCACCCCCACTCGTGTCGGACTGGACTCTGCTAATGGCGAGGCCTTCGTAGAAAACTTCCCTTCCTCTCAAAGGGGAGAAAGGGTATGCTTCGTTTCTTTCCTATAGCGAGCGGTAGGATTCCCCGTTCACCCTTTCCTGAGGAGTTTGTTGGAGTTCTATGTATTGCAACTCCACAATATCACCCCTCGCTCCACCCTTCACATCTCAGGCTTTGTCGCCCTATACGAGATGTTTCTGGGTTGCGAGCCCCACTTTTATCTGTGGAGAAATACTTTTGTATCATTCCCCGAACTAGAGGAATGACAATTCGGGAAGTGGGTGAAGACAAAGTATGGCATGTAGCCTCCACAGGATACACGGTCAGGACACCAAAGAAGGTGACCTCGGAGTGGTTTTATATCGAGGATGTTCGCCTGTTCGAACCAGTTCGTAGAGGTCTTCCAAATACTCCACGACCCCTTTAAAGAAGAAATTCACCTAGCGGTCGAAGAGCTCTTCCCAAGAGGAGAGCTCCGAGGTGAAGAGCCTATCCTCCATGGTTAGGATACTTACTCACAGTGGGTTGACCATCATTGACGTGATGGCCGTGGCAATTATTTGGTGCGTCCAACTGCTCCAACAGTGTGCACACCCTTTTGTGGCACTACAGTGGGACGAGCGACTCTACCCAATTGAGACGACAGGCACTGGATGATCAAAAGGCCTTGGCGGCCGTTCTAGCCGATATTTTCAAGGGGGAAAAGAAGATTTTGCCAGCCACACCCGCAAGGATGGCTATTCGGCATATAACCCCATTGAATGGGTAAGTGTGTTTATATTCACAGCTTGGATATTTATGTCTACTATTGCTGACCAATAACCCCTACTGCCCCGTCATAGACTTGGAGGCACTGGATCGAGATGGTAAGTTGTCCCGCACCCCAGCCGGAGGACTTCGCTCGTGACGATGACCCCCTATTTCACGAAGACCCGAAGATTTCGATTATCTTTGAGGACATGTGTTTTATCAAGAGAGCGTTGATGAGCAGAAGGTGGCCCTTCTAGTTGAGAACCCGATGTCCCTTTTATCTTCAGGGAGCAAGAGGAAAATGACAACCCGACGAGGGGTCGTGCGAGGGATCGTCGGAACAAGCGTGGAACTGCTTCTCGGGATGTACCAGCCGGGGCTTCGACAAACGAGAACAGAATCCCCGAACAAGAGGTACTGGCTGAAAATACGTGAGTTGTCCCTTCGGCCAAAAGGTACACAGATCCATCCGTATCCCTTATGGTAGTGACCATCTTTTTAAATGTTCATGACCCTTAGCCCACAAATTCAGGAGACGTGCGGAACCCTCCCCGTCCGAGGACGACGTCGAGGTATTGGGTAGTCAACAAAACCCAAGATCTTCGGCTGACGCAGGAGTCCTGAACACGGGCCCGCTCCTTGATGGTTCTGAAGGGTTGTGAGTGACTAACTCTGAATACAAAAGAGCGGTCAATCATCAGCAATGGAAGGATTCACTACGTCCCCCTGTATTTTCCGAGCAAGTGTTTAACGCTCTCAACTCGGGTGATGCATACCATGAAGCTCCACGAGCCGACCTTAAAGAAGTGGCAAGGCAGATGTCCGCTCATCTGCACGTGAGTCATTGGTGTCTCTATATCCAAACAAAATATCGGACCGAGTAGCCCACGAGACTTAATTTGGACAGTGCGCTGAATTAGGGCGATCAATTTGCAGGCTTTAAAGCAGGAAGATGAAAATTTTTCCAAAGATTTTTTGGTAAGCCAACCTGATTTACAAGCCTGCACGGCCGAACTAGAGGATGTGCAATTTTTTACCAGGGAAGCACATGGTAAGGGAATTTATTTATGATATTCTAAATTTCAATTGGATTTAATAACTAAGAATTTTTCTTATAGCAGGCGAATCAGTAGGCCAAATGCAAACGGATTTAGATGCATATCGAGATTCTTAGCGGTGCGCCGAATCTCAGCTTTAAGCCGGTCATCGCGAATTGAAGCGATGCCGTGAGGAAAATAAAAATCTCAAAGAAGAGAATAAAAACAAGTTGAAGAAATTGAGAGTTTGAAAGCTTAAGTGGCGCCGAACAATGAAGAGAATCAGAAATTGAAGGGCGGCATATTTTTTAAGTAAAACTCCGACCTATAAGGGATCACGTCTTTATTGCGTTGATCATGAAAATGTGTGCCTCTCTTTGATTAGGTCAATTAATTAGGTGTCTTGAAGAGGAAGCAAGTTCTTTTGGGGGGACCTATTGAAGGAACTGTCCATTGTGCATGAGCGGGCTCTAAAGGCTATGGGGAGTATGATCCGAGCTTTATGACCAAACCAAATTCCTCCAAAAGGGATGATCGAGCTTGCCGAGCTGTTTAAAGGAGCCCGATGCCGCTTTGTACTGTGAAAGACTTTGGCTTGTCTAGAAGGAGCTTGGTAAGCATGGGCTACGGTGAAGACTCGCTTTGCCTGTCTAGATCCTGAGCACATGGCCCCGGTTGGGTCGGTGGGGTCGAATGGGAAAGAAATTCCTCTTCACCTGGTGTATGATCAAGTGATACCTGTCGCATGCCTTTCACAAGAGGACTGCACTTTTGATGCTATAATAGATCATCTCGACCAACTGCCAACCGTGTGATCATATGTAGTGTTATATTTGTTCGTTAAGGCGCTTCCCTTCATGTTTCGAAAACTCTGACGTTAACCGGCCAACGACTTCTTCCTCCCCTGTTAACATCTCGGCAGTGTTTCGTACATTTTATCGTATGATATTAGGAATTAATTTCTGATAACCATTCAATCCGGACATTTGGTGCTAACAGAAAAAGAGTACATGAGGGGATTATGTTATATTATGATGCGACGTAAGAAACATCTTTCGGAAAAAATTGTTCTGCGATGGGTTCCTTTTTTCGGGCTGCTGCATAGGTTGTATTCGATGTAGTCGTTTCTCCGTTTAGTTCGGAAAACTATTATATGCGACGAAAATTGCTGATTAGATGGACATCATTCATAGCCGACCAAGCTGTCTCTTAAGAAATGCTAGATTTTGGCTTTACCCTCCCGAGGTACGTATCCTGGCGAACCGGTCGTAACAATACCAGCGGTGCTCCCTTTACCCTCTAGACGAACATATCAGGAACGTAGAGGGTAAGCACAGGAGCTAGGAAACCCAACATTGCAAGATTCTTAAGTCCAATTGATGCATATAATGGTAGGAATGGATGTTGCGTCATGGTGTATATATAAACAAGTAGGTCTGCCAAATACATTGAACCACTTCTTGATGAAGCCCCTAGGTGCTATTTGATCATACGATTTAGCACGGATGTTCTTGTAAATGCTTGAAACAGTTCGGTTAAGCCGAGCACTCCTGGGATCCTCTAATAAGCCCTACAAAATAAAAAGAAAAACTTTTCGGAAAAAACAATTACGGAGGAAATGTAATGACGTCGGTCTAGCCATAGAAACATCGAAGATGAGCGACATGCCACGGGTTCGGCTCGAGGCGGTTGTACCCTGAGTTGCGTAGGAGATAAGCTCCTCCTGTTAAGACTTCTTCAATTATAAAAGGGTCCTCCCACTTTGGGTGAAGTTTATGCTTCTGCTTCTCTGGGAGGCGTAGGACGAGTTCGCCCACGTTGAATGCCTTTGCCCGAACTTCCCTACTCTGATAGCACCGAGCTTGTTCTTGATAGAAAGCAGATCGGGCCCGAGCTATGTCACGCTCGCCTTCTAATGCGCCTAAGTCGTCTAGTCGGTCCAACTCAACTTCTTTTTCCTCGTACACACGCACATGAGGTGCATCGTGGATAATGTCACACGGGAGGACCACTTCACCCCCGTACACCATAAAAACGACGTGTACCCTATGCAATGATTCGGGGAGGTACACAAGCCCCAAAGTACCGATTCGAGCTCCTCCCCCTATTGACAGTCGGATTCTTGAAGAGAGCAGGCCAGCCTAGGTTTAATACCGCTCATAATGAGACCATTAGCTCTTTCAACTTTTCCTTTAGTCCATGGGTGGTATATAGAGGCATAGTCGAGCTTAGTGCCCAAATTTGCACACAGATCCTTTACCTCCTCGGCGGTGAAATTGGATCCATTGTCCGTTATTATGCTATGCCGGACACCATAACGGTGTACGACACCGGATATGAAGTCAATTACTGGCCTGGCTTTGGTGGAGTTAATAGGCTTTGCTTCAATCCATTTGTTAAACTTGTCGTCCATGACAAGGAGGTATTTCTTTTTCTTGGTCCCCTTTTAAGTGGGCCAACCATATCAAGACCCCGGACCGCAAAGGGCCACATGATCATGATTGTCCGAAGAGCTGTTGGGGGCATGTGGCTTTGATTTCGAAGAGTTAACACCTCACACAACATTAAACGAGCTCGGAAAGACTTGGTGACTAGGGCCCGAGCTGCTGCATGATGACCGCCCATGCCGGTGCGTACTTCTACCAGAAACTGCATTCCCTCCTCCTCGGATATGCACCATTGGAGGACTCCTACGGTGCTCTTTTTATATAGCTCTCCCTCATGGACCTTGTAAGCCTTTGATTGGCGGACAATACATCGCGCCTCTGTATGGTAATCGAGGAGTTCCTTATGTAGGAGATAAGCAGGGAACGGTTCGGTCCATGGCGCGATTACTGCCATGACCTCATGGCCTGAGGGTGCTTTTACAATTCAAGTTCAGCCGATGATTTGATCATCCTGCTCGCCTGTAGATGGTATAACCTTCTCTACACCATCGGCTCCTGTGCTACCCACTTCGTCCTTCTATACTACGAATGGCTTGAACACCGTTCTAGGAATATGTTGGTGGGGACGGGGTCGTGCTTTGCGCCTAAGCGGACGAGAACGTTCATGGCTTGGTTGTTGTCTCTTGAGACGTGGTGGAACTCCAACACTTAAAATCGTGCTCATATCTCGAGGACGACGTTTCTATATGCTGCCATCTTCAGATTTTTAGCATCAAATTCACCGTTGATTTGTGAGATGGCGAGGTTAGAGTCTCCTCGTACCTCGAGCCATTGTATGCCCATTGAGTGTGCCATCCGGAGAGCGTGTAGTAGCGCCTCGTACTCTGCTGCATTATTCGAGTCGGCATACATGATCTATAGCACGTAACGAACATTACACTCGGTATGGGATGTGAGAATCACTCCAGTCCCCAAACCGGTGAGAGTTTTGGACCCGTCAAAATACATGGTCCAATGAGCATAAACGATATACTCTCCCGGGAGTTCGTCCTCAGTCCATTCAGCGATGACGTTGGCCAATACTTGAGATTTGATAGCTCGTCATGGTTTGTACATAATCTTAAATGGGACTAGCTCGATGGCCCACAATTCGGCCGGTGGCATCTTTATTGTTAATGATATCACTAGTGGTACTTTCGAAGTCATAGTGACCACGCATTCCTGGAAGTAGTGTCTAAGCAATCTTTTGGTAGTGCGGGTATCTGGTTTTGCATGGGGTGAGCACCACGGATATGTAATAGACCGGCCTCTGAATCCGTAGTTGTTGACCCTCAGCTTCTTGTTCTACGACGAGGACCGTGCTGACCACTTGATTGGTGGCTAAGATGTAAAGAAACAACGGCTCCCCTGTGCAGGGTGCTGCTAGGATGGGGTTGCTGGCCAGTATCACCGTGATTTCCTCCAGAGCTGTCATGGCCTCATCAGTCCATTTGAAGTTCTTAGTTTTAATCAGCAACCTATATAGAGCGGGAGGGCCTTGATATAAATCGGCATAAGTTCGCCACGCAGCCTGCCAACTTTTGTATGTGATGTAGCTTTGTTCGGATGGCGAGTTGTGACAATGCTCGTATTTTAGTCGGATTTCCCTCCATACCTCTTTGCGACACTATAAATCTAAGGACTTTGGCAACTGGGACTCTGAAGACACACTTATCCGGATTAAGCCATATATCATATGCCCGTAGGTTAGCAATGGTTTCCCTGAGGTCGTCTACCAGCTGGCTGACGTGTCTGGTCTAAACAACCACATCATCCACGTATGCCTCCACAGTTTTGCCGATCTGTTTCTCCAAGCATGTCTGGATCATGCACTGGTAAATGGCGCCACATTTTTTACCTGAACTGCATTGTTTGAAGCAGAATGGCACATAGGGTGTAATGAAGGCGGTTGCAGCCTGATCGGATTCCTTCATTTTGATCTGATGGTACCCGGAGTAGGCGCCACGGAAACACAAGGAGTCATGCCTAGCTGTTGCGTCGATAATCTGGTCTATTCGAGGTAATGGAAAATGATCCTTAGGGCGGGCTTTGTTTAGGTCCTTGAAATTGACACATAGCCGCCAAGATTTGTCCTTCTTTGGTACCATGACCATGTTTGCCAACCAGTCAGGATGTTTAATCTCTTTGATGAACCCGGCTTCCAGGAGCTTGGCAAGTTTTTCACCAATAGCTTGACGATTTGGTTGGAAAAATGACGAAGGCCTATTTAACGGGCTTGGAGCCTGCAATTATGTTCACGCTGTGTTCTGCGAGACCCCGAGGGACTCTTGGCATGTCTGAGTGGTGTCACGCAAATATGTCCCAATTTTTGCGCAAGAAGGCATGTAGTTCTTCATCGATTGTTGGCTCCAGTTGTGCTCCGATGAACGCGGTCTTATTAGGGCCTGTTGGGTGTACCTGAAACTTGACGATCTCATCCGTAGGTTTGAAGGATTTGGACTTGGGCCACTTGCCGAGGATCACATCGTCTTTGTGCACCATGGCACGTAGTGCTGTGAGTTCCTCTACGGCGAGGGTCTCAGTTAGTACCTCTATGGTTTTGCTAGTGTTGTGGAAATGGGGGTACCCAGACCTGCCTGCCTGTGACCTAGGGAAGGCTCACGTCACCGAAACAAACCGACGGGCCATACATCGTTGAGAGTAAGGCCCTCGTCAGGGGCCCAGCCTCACGAGGAGGAGCAGTGTCAAGACCCGCAGGGGGCCTCCTCAGGACCCCTCCGGAGTGGCGGATATTCCGAGGCAAGGCCGGGCCTCAGGAGTCAAGGGTAATGCCAGGAAAGGTAAGGCGAGCAGCAGATGGCAGGATGGGGCAGTTTCCCTTTTGGTGCAAAGGAGGCGGGAGCGTATGGGGTTCCAAAGGCATCTCCCAAAGGTTTCCCTTCTGGTGCAATGAAGCCGCCGCCGCCCGCCAGTAGGACAAAAGTCATCCCCGGGCCCGTTCCTGCAGCGCGAGCAGTTACTTTGCACGCGAAGACCACCTTTGGGTAGGGGAGCATCTTCCCGTGTTCCCCTTCAAAATTGGCTGTTGTGGGATCCCTTCCCGCACAACACTGAGGGAAGAGGACCCGGGCCTCCATTATAAATAGAGAGGGTAGGATACTTGAGTAGAGGGAGTTCATTAAAAAACCATAGGGCAACACACCTAGCCACTTGGCCTCTGGAGGCTCGAGAGCATTGTACTAGTTCATTCACCAACCTCCGCGAGAGGCAATCCACCAAAAGCAAGAGTAGTGTGATAGCCTGGCTTATTAGGGATGATAGACTACACATATCAATAAGGAATTCCTTCTTTTCCGGGAGCCCATTCGAACACAACTCCCAGGGTAAGCGTGCTCGGCTTGCGGTAGTTCTAGGATGGGTGACCGACTGGGAAGTTGATCCCGGGTGCGCATGAGTGAGGACAAAGTGCACAGAAAAGACAAGTATTGATATGTGGGGGCAGTCAAGATCCCACTAGGAGTAACGACCAGGTTAAGCGTGCTCGGCTTGGGGTAGTTCTAGGATGGGTGACGGACCCGGGAAGTTGATCCCGGGTGCGCATGAGTGAGGACAAAGTGCACAGAAAAGACAAGTATTGATATGTGGGGGCAGTCTAGATCCCGCTAGGAGTAACGACCACCGGCGGGTGTGTCCGGGGTGTTACAAGTAGGGTTTTACGCTTCGCACAGGCCTGAACCTGGGTTAACTGTTGTGTTCTGTGCTACCCTAGCCATCGAGTGAGTCCTTCGTCGTTTCCATCGAGTAGCGGGCTAGGTGAGGCTAAGCCGGTAGAGATCATTGTACACACCCCTGTGTTAGAATCCTTAGGGTTTTGCGGAGCCCGAAATCCAACATTTGGCGCGCCACGTAGGGGCATGTCGAGGTTTCCCCCAAGCTCCGTCTTCACCTAGCTCCGCCGCTCCGATGGCTAACGCTCGCCGAGTTCGCACAGAGCGCTGCGCCACCCGCATTGCCTAGACTGCGCCCGTCGGTGCCGCCGACGCGCGCTGGTCGCCGTTACCCGTGGTGAACGCTGCCACCGTCCCCGAAGTTCAAGATCAAAAAGGTTCCTCCCAGCCGGTGACCGAGCAGGCCGATGGCCGCACCGCCACTCCGTCACTCACCATGCCTGTAGTATCGGTATCACGTGCACAGCCAGAGATGCCCCACGGCCACCAAGCTGTTCCGCTACCAGCTTGCTCCTGACCGCCATGATGACTGGTTCCAGCGCATCGAGGAGCTCATCGTCGCCGTCGCAGAGTCAGCGGCGCTCTCCTGCTCATTCCAACCCCATCTGTCCCTGGCAAACGACGAGGAGCAACACGCGCCACCCCCACCCCTGCGGCGCGTCGTGGACCCCGAGGCCAGGCAGGAAGCGCGACCCCGCGACCTGCCTCGTGAAACCAGGGCGGTACCCGGAGATGAAGCAAGCTGAAAGGTGGTCCCCCGGCCCCACGACGATGTATGCGCACCCCCGGTGCTGCAAATTCCGCCGCGTGAGCGTGCCCCGCTCGAAGCAGAGCCCGTGGAGCAGCAAGAATTGACGGCTCCCGCCCGTTGGACCGGTGGGGTGCCTCGCTATCTCCCCCCGAGCTCCACCCCGCTGCATGGCCCTGCATGTTCAAGCCCGACCTGCCCCCGCATTACGATGGCACCCAAGACCCGACTAAGTTCCTGCTACTCTATACGCTGAGCATGAGCGCGGTGGGAGGACGCGTCAAAATCATGGCATGTTGGTTCCCCATGGCGCTTAAGGGCGGCGCACTCTCTTGGATCCTCAACCTCCAGAAGGCGTCCATCACATCCTGGGACGGCCTACGCGAGCGCTTCATCGCCAACTTCTAGGGCACCCGCGACCGCGCTCCCACGATGAACGACCTGCGGCACGTCAAGCAGCAGGAGGGAGACATCCTGCACAAGTTCATACAACGCTTCACGGTCATGTGCTTCAAGATCCCCAAGGCGTCGGACGAAGCCGTGATCTCGGCCTTCTCCGATGGAGTCAGCAACCTCAAAATGAAGGAGGAGCTCGCCATGAACGATGAAATGAGCACCGCACTGGAGATGACTTGGCAAGCAAATGCTCCAAGGCTAAAGAAGGACACCTGTCGCTCTTCGGACCCAAGGTAGCGGACCCAGAAGAGAAGAAAGCCAAAGCCAAGGAGGTGAAGCGCGAGGCCCTTGTGGTGCTCGCCGCCGAGCCCGAGGCGAAGAATGTACGAGGGGGAGAGCCCCCGTCCAGAGGGGGGCCTATGTGCATCTTCCATGGCACCAGCGGCCACAATACCTCCGAATGTCAAGAACTCCGCCTTGTCTGTGCCAAACACTTCAACGGGCGCCTTGGACGGTTCAATAGAAGCCCCGCGCACAGAGGGGGCCGCAATGGGGGTCACTGGGATGGTCGTGAGCCACGTCAGGGGGTGGCGTGAATAGCCTCAGGAGGACCCCTGGCATGGCCAGCCTCTCGAGGACCGCTGGCATGATAACCCTCAGGAGGGGCAACGATGCGGTCAGCCTTGTGAGGCTCGCCCTCGGCAGGCCGAGCTGCCCGCGTTGCCTCCGCCACCTAGGAGGAGGGATGAAGACACGCAAGATGATGGGGTTGGGGGGTTCTAGGAGTCCAAGGCGGTCGCCCCTATCCTGGGCGGCGCCCAGACCCGAGTGTCACGCCCAAGATGCGACCCTATCCTCAATTTGGCACGAGGGCCTCGTCAGGGATAGAAGCGCATCTCGTCGTGTTGCAAGGATGGATATCGTTACAAGTACATGTACTGAAGAGAAGAGTTAAATAAAGAGTTGGCTTACACTCGCCACAACCTACATCAGAGTCACATCAGTTCATTACATAAACATCAAGAGTAAGAGCAGGGTCCGACTACGGACGAAAACAAATGACAAAAGAAGAACGACGTCCATCCTTGCTATCCCAGGCTGCCGGCCTGGAACCCATCCTAGATCGATGAAGAAGAAGAAGAAGAAGAGGCAACTCCAAATGAACAATCAACGCGCTCGCGTCAAGTAACCTTTACCTGTACCTGCAACTGGTGTTGTAGTAATCTGTGAGCCACAGGGGACTCAGCAATCTCATTTCCAAAGGTATCAAGACTAGCAAAGCTTAATGGGTGAGGCATGGTTAAGTGGTGAGGTTGCAGCAGCGGCTAAGCATATATTTGGTGGCTAACTTACGAGTGCAAGAAGTAAGAGGGGGAAGATCTACGCATAGCGGACGTGGACTACAGAAGATCAAATGAATGATCCTGAACACCTACCTACGTCAGACATAACCCCACCGTGTCCTCGATCGGAGAAAGAACTCACGAAAGAGACAGTCACGGTTACGCACGCAGTTGGCATGTTTTAATTAAGTTAACTTCAAGTTATCTAGAACCAGTGTTAAACAAAGTTTCCACGTTGCCACATAACCGCGGGCACGGCTTTCCGAAAGATTTAACCCTGCAGGGGTGCTCCAACTAGTCCATCACAAATTTCCACAAGCCGCATAGAAATCCTCAATCACGAAGCTCGCGATCTCGTCGGATTCTCTAGTGGAAAACCTCAACTCTGAGATTACCCAAAGCATCACCGGAATCCCGATGCACAAGATATTCCGTCAAAGGTAAAACTAATCCAGCAAGGCCGCCCGGCGTGTCGACGATCCCGATAGGAGCCGCGTATCTCGTTCTCAGGACACGACGGATAAGCACAGCGTACGGCGGCCTGATAGAAATCTCCCGAGTTTCCCTGGGTTGGCCCCGCAAACGGCTCTAGTTTTGGACCAGCACCAACAGCACTGGCCCCCCTGTATTATGTAAAATTACTCCTCGGGTAGCGCTAACTCCCTATGCATTTCAGTATTATCAAAATTATTATGTTGGGCAAATGTAAAACCAATGTTGGTCCTTGCCAGACGAGCTTTAATCTAAAACGAATTATCAAGGGGGTCCCCATAACAACCCCGATCGTGTTAGGAGCGCTCGTTTATGGAACATAACACCGGTAGCCGAAAACTAAGGGGCAAAGGTGGAACAAAACACCAGGCTAGAAAGGCCGAGCCTTCCACCTTTTACCAAGTATATAGGTGCATTAAATTAAATAGCATTAATACGGTGATATAACAAGGAACCCATGCTTTCACATGGAAGCAACTACACCTGCAACTAGCAACGCTATCAACAGGGTTAAGCAAGCAGTAACATAGCCAATCAGTGGTTTGCTAGGTCGAACAGGTTGAAGGTTTCATGGCATTGTTGAGAGGCTGGTATTTAACATGTGGTAGGCAACGAGACATAAACGATAGAAGTGATAAACTAGCATGGCAATGATAGTAATGGTATCTAGGGAAATGATCATCTTGCCTAATATCCCGCTTGGAAGAAGAATGCCTCCGTGAAGCAGACGAACCGATGTGGTCGAATGGGTCCTCACATCCGACACGCTTGCGGAACTCTATCGAGACGGGGAAACCGGAAACAAGCATCAACACACAATATTCACCACACGAGGCACAACACATATGATGCATGAGCTACTGAATACATGCAAGCCACGACATGACAAATCACACAATCAAACACTACACATTAAGTGAAGTTCAATATGCACGAGTTGCATATTGACGAAACTCCACGTTAATTATTTAGTTCACTCCCGGTTATTTACACGGCAATGTTAATGTTGTTAAACATGCAAGAGGTGAAGCGGAAATTAAACTACATATCTAGACATTTTAAATGAGGTCGGAAATGACATATAGCACCTCCGAAACGACCTCACATGTTAATTTACAATTCTGTCCAGATCTGAATTAACACCTTTAATTAGTTGTAAAACAGCAAAACAAATAGGTTCACGTGATTCTATGCGTCAAGGCAAGCAATCTACACATAAAGAACATCTCCAACGGAGGTACGGATCAAAAGTTACAGGCACCGCAAGATATGATGGCATGAATGCAAAATGTGTGCAACGATGGTCACGAGCACTTCAAAACAAACAACCAGCAAGATAAAATGAAACTACACAAGATTCTAAGCAAGTTTCATGTAGGACACGATCAAATCGGAGCTACGGTTCAACATCTACGAGCAAAACAAGTAATCACTACAAACTGCCAAAATCAGCCACATAGCATTTTCTACGCCCCACAACTACGAGCTACACAACTCCGATAAACGCAAGCAAGGCATGGCACGAAAGAAGGCAAGACGCTCTACTACAAACAACTAACAACAACTAGCATGGCAGCAAGGAGCACTAGGAAAAGAAGACACAAAATGGCATCTCACACACTATTTCAGACTTAGTGAAAATAACACCTCCGGAAAGTGCAGTTTTCAGCCTGAAGCAAAATTGACAGCAGCAAAACTTATAGCTACAGTACTCCAAATGGCATGCAACTTCACAGCATGCTAGAGAAACACAAGGGCTACAACTTACTCCATTGGACCAACCTCAAAAGAGCTACAGATCACAAGATGCAAGCAAGACAAGACAGCAACAAAATTATAACAGATTCCAGACTTAGAAATATTCCAGCTCCTCTAAAACAGCACTATTTCTAGCAACTTGAGAGCAAGCAAACAACACCTAAACATGCATTTCTATTGCAACTAAAAATACCAGGGACTAAACAAAACATCCAAGATCAACTCTCTAGTTGACAACTAATTCGAACGGGGATCGGAATAAATCCTACGAATTAAACAAAAGGGCATCACGGCAAAATATCTCGCGAACTAACTTGCTCAAAAGCTAAAACTAATTGCACAGAAAAACCCATGGGATTTTTCTACCCCGGAAACATATAAAATACGTGGGGCTTGCAACACTAAATAATGCCACATTAATACGGGAAAAAAACCTATATACAGGAGAAAAAAAACTACCAGCAAACCTTACACGCAAAAATACGAGTGACCGCGCTAAAATACGTTGAAATATGGTACCTAAACATGGACATTTCTATCGTGGCATTCGAGCAATCCAAACACGCGCGAAAAATAAACTACGGACAAAAACATTATAGGCAGCACACTATTCTAGGCATACGGTGCGTTAACGATGTCAAATAAATATGCATGTTTCAAAATCATATTCTACGTGAAATTCTACACCAAAACGATATAAAGATCACCTCGATCCGACTAACGGAACTAAAGTTACGGCTGTTTTAATAACAATAACTTCCTGAATGGAATTAAATTCTAAATCCTAAAGGAAAACGCTATTGGGCCTAGACCATCTACGGGCTGAAACAGTGCACGTGCGCCACATAACCAAATCTCGCTCAGGCACACGTTAGAGGGGCCAGGGGGTTGGATCACCTTGGGCCGGTTGGGGAAGCAGCGCAGTGGTGGGCCGCGGGCGTAGGTGGGCCTTGCTGGCGAAGGGGAGAGAAGCTCGGCCTCGGGGCGCCACACTGCAGGAGGTTGACGGCCCACGCGGGAGGAGCTTCGACCGGCGGGGTCGCGGGGAGACCGATTCGGCCGAGCATGCCACGACCTCCCGTGGTCGAGCACCAGCCATGGCGGCCGGCCCGGCGAGCATGAGGAGATGCTGGGGTCGGGAATCGGCAGGGGAGGCCGAGAGTCGCGGGATCCGGCGGCGGAGGCAGCTAGGCGGCGAGCACAGGGCCCGGCGGCGAGGCGGGGATCTGCGGCGGTTCGGCACGGGCGCCGGTCGGCCTTGGGGCGATGGATCCGGGATCTGCAGCGGGCGGCGGCTGACTGCGCCGGCGACCGGCGGCGAGAGCGGCTTCTCCTCGGGTGACGGCGGGGCTAAGCAGGAGCCGACGTTGGTTGGGCATGGCGGCGCCGGGACCTGCGGCTGCGATTGCCTGGCCCGGATCGGGCCCGGGCGGGCTGCATCTGTGCCCACGCGGGCTGCGGCGGCTGACTGCAAGGGGGGAGGAGGAGAGGCTGCGAGGTGGCGGCTAGGGCAGGTTTGGCACGGGAAACGAGGTAGGGGATAGGGTTAGCTGCCTAAGATTTAGGAGGGGTCTATTTATAACAAATGGGGGGCTCGGTTAACCGGAATCGCACTCTGGATCCAACCGCGGGGTCGGATTCGGACGATTCCGAACGTGGTAATGGGTACGCGACCGTGTAGAGGGGATATCCGGAGACGAGAGGGAGAACGGGCGGCGCGGCACGAATTTTTAAAACACTGACATACGTCCGACGGTAGACCGAATACGGTGCCGCTACGGGCGATCGTTCGGGTACCAGACGGTCTCCGATCGCGACGAAATCCGACAGGCAGCCTCGCTATAACTAATCACGACCGCACGTCAAATCTCAACCCGATCAGAGAAAGTTTTACATGCACTTTAAAAACAGGGTTTCGACGGTGCCGCGGGCGCGTGCGTGTGCGGTCGGACTCAGAACGGGCAACCACGAGAACCGGCAACAACTAGCGGATGCAAGTTTTGAAAACGGGCGGCAACGGAGACGCTGATGCAATGCAGATGATGCGGATGATGCGATGATGATGCGACAACTGAAAATACCCACACGACGAAAGCGGAAAGAAAAGGGGAAGCTTCTAGAACGTCGGCATCGGGCTGTCACAACTCTCCTACACTACAAGAGGATCTCGCCCCGAGATCCAAGAATGAAAGGGGGAGAGGATGAGAAAGAACAAGAGGTAAAAGTTAGTCGCTTCTTTGGCAAACGAGTAAAACCAACGATCCTTGAAGGTAGCAAAGCGATGAGGAATGATATGAGAAAGAAGCAAGAATTCACGGAAAATTTCGGCAGCACTTCGGTAGGAAAAAGGGACAAAAAATTCGTAAAGGTGGAAGAAATAGACAATAATCACAACAAACAAGGAAATAGAGCAAGGGAACACCATGATCTTGACAGAACAACAAGATAGATCCAAAAGAGCAGTAACACAACGCCTCCGGAACAATAGAATAGGAACTAGCTCAAGCGGAAGAAGAGAATGAAGAAAAGAATGACAACTACCATTACCATAGAATACAAGAGCCTCCGGTCATAGAATTGACGTAGTGGTTAGAAAACCAACAACGAAAAGAACAAGATAGTAGTGGGCTTATGAAAATCATCTCAACAAATATGAGGTGACAAACAACCACTAAAAGAAACAAGGATAGATTGGGAGAAACAAGATATGAACAATCTCTTACACCAAGAGGATACATTGAGAACTTGGGTTAATGACAAGCACCATGATTGCAACAATCCATAGGAAAGGCATTAGGTGAAATCCAAACCAAGATAGCTCAATGAAGAAATCATGGGTTGAAAAATATCTCATGATCAACGAATTGGTGGGTTTAATTAACTCATTCTTGAAAGGAAAACTCTTCGAGGCTCCTACACTAACAAGAAAGCTATAATACCACCTCAAAGGATAAGGAAGAACAAATGCACTTGGGAATGCAAGAGAAGAAAACATGAGGAAAGAATTGATATCATGAGTCCTCCGGAAGAAGAATTGAAATCATTTGATGAAATAAGAATAAGAATTATGTTTTTCTTATCCTTCATCAAGTTTAATTGATGACAAGCAACGGAATTAGCATACAACTTATTCTTGTTGAAATGATTAAGGAGAGATATGAGCACAAACTAGAAGAAATCTTGAAAGAGGCACCGGTGAGAATTGAAATGAATGAGGCAACCATGCGTGACTGGAGATACATGAGAATGAAGAGATCACGAGCCACCTGAGAGAAAACTTGAACAAGGCACCGGATAATCGAGAGAGGAACGAAGAGACAACAATGGAGAAGAATTGAGGATGAAAGCTTAAAGCTGAGAACGAAGAATCTTCTAAAATGATGGCCTTCGGAGGATCGAGAATGAAAACAACTGAGAAGTGCACCGGATAGCAAGAAATAGATTACTCCTGATTGGAACAAATAAGATGACGACACCAAGCTGAAATGATAATCCCCACAAGAATGAACCAAGATTGAGAGAAACACTCCTTCGGATAGCAAGCTGAGAATGAGGAGGAGAACACCACCAAGAATTAATGAGACACTCCGGAATAAAGAAGGATGCAAGGTTGAGCCAAATAAGAGAATTAATTCAAATTGATCTTGAAGAAGGAATATGACTGATGGAATTTATACTTACGTCATTGTTGAAAAGAATTAAGGATCTCCCAAAAATATTAAAAGAGCCAGATAAGATCCTGGGAAAAACCTGTGGGTTATGGGCCCACTCAAAGAAATCACCGTTTGAAAAGATTGCTAGCAAGAGGAATATTGCACCGGTAGAATGAAAACTTGATGAGGATAACACCTCGAAATAATTAAAGAATTGAACACAAGAAACTACTGAAATATCTTTAACACTCCGGATAGGAAAGAGAGGAATGAATAACAAGAAGACTGATAAGAATTTCCAACATGGGAAAGAATTACAAGGACGAAAAGGATATGATGACACGGACAACTAAATTGAATTCACCAGGAAGGGACAAAATGAAGAAATGATGAACTCGACTCGTGAGAATCTTAACAATGAATCACCAGTTACGAAAGGAAGAAAAGATAGCGGAAGCATCACTGAAATGAAATGCAGTTGGATGAAATCCAATCACTGAAGAAAAAAGGGCGGGAGGGCGGGTAAAAACAAAGACAGCTTGGGACAGATGAGATGAACTCCGGAATAAGATGAGAGAATGATCTGCAAAAATTGGAGAGGATAGAATTCACTAGAGGAGAAGCACACCGGTTGAAAAAGAATTGATATGGAGACTCCGGTTGACAAAATTGATAAGACAACTGATTAAGCAAGAGGTTTAATTAGCATTCTCATATAAAAATATGAAAACCCCTCTTGGAAAGATCTGAAATCACCACTTGACATCGAAGCAACTGAATTACCATATTTCAACAAAACAAAGGGAGAGGCTTATGAAACAAGCCAGAACAAACTCATGAGAGAGATTTCCGTTCGATATTTTCATGGACAAGATCGCACGGGCTCGATCTACAGAAGCCATCAAGTGCAAGGCAGTGCACCCGACATACGAAGCGTCCTCGAGTCGTAGCAAGCTACAAGGACTCTTTAAGACACAACGTGTACCGCTGTAAGTCGACCGAGAACAAACGAATCCACTAGATGTCGAACCCCAACCTAACATCATGCATTTGTTGGAAGATTGTCCTATAAGCAACTACTTGAATTCCCACCTATGAATTCCCGAAATATCTGGTCATGCAATCTGGTACACGGATACAAGGAGTACTATCACACAACTCCTATGCTAAACCGTCACCTGTATCACATCCGTCAACACACAACCAGAATCTCGGACCTTCATCTACAACAGACCCTCGTGATCACAACGATACAAAGTACGGCAGTACTCCTGAACAATCTGCACCAGTACTGGGGACATCGGGGTTATCTCGCCACTACTAGTATTGAAGCAATTACGAACATCCTTCGTTCTTAGATACTAAGAAATCTGAATGATAACGATGTGCTCAAGAATCCCCTGGAGCTCAACTCCCCGGAAGAAAATCAAGTCAGACAGGAGGCACCAAGACAGAACTCCGTCACATCGGCATCATATAGATTCCAAAAATATCCGCGTGATCCTAGAAAAAATTTGAGTGAGAAGAGGAGTAGAATTAAATTATTACGTCAAGATTCCTCACCAGGGCATAGAAGAGGAGAAAAAAGAATCCTACTCTCCGATATATAACTAAGACTCAAAGTAGTTTTCCACTAGACTTGACTCGGCCAAGTTCGATCAATCAAGGGGGCTCCTAGGTTGGTACGGCTCTGATACCAACTTGTCACGCCCAAGATGCGACCCTATCCTCAATTTGGCACGAGGGCCTCGTCAGGGATAGAAGCGCATCTCGTCGTGTCACAAGGATGGATATCGTTACAAGTACATGTACTGAAGAGAAGAGTTAAATAAAGAGTTGGCTTACACTCGCCACAAGCTACATCAGAGTCACATCAGTTCATTACATAAACATCAAGAGTAAGAGCAGGGTCCGACTACGGACGAAAACAAACGACAAAAGAAGAACGACGTCCATCCTTGCTATCCCAGGCTGCCGGCCTGGAACCCATCCTAGATCGATGAAGAAGAAGAAGAAGAAGAGGCAACTCCAAATGAACAATCAACGCGCTCGCGTCAAGTAACCTTTACCTGTACCTACAACATGTGTTGTAGTAATCTGTGAGCCACAGGGGACTCAGCAATCTCATTTCCAAAGGTATCAAGACTAGCAAAGCTTAATGGGTGAGGCATGGTTAAGTGGTGAGGTTGCAGCAGCGGCTAAGCATATATTTGGTGGCTAACTTACGAGTACAAGAAGTAAGAGGGGGAAGATCTACGCATAGCGGACGTGGACTACAGAAGATCAAATGAATGATCCTGAACACCTACCTACGTCAGACATAACCCCACCGTGTCCTCGATCGGAGAAAGAACTCACGAAAGAGACAGTCACGGTTACGCACATAGTTGGCATGTTTTAATTAAGTTAACTTCAAGTTATCTAGAACCAGTGTTAAACAAAGTTTCCACGTTGCCACATAACCACGGGCACGGCTTTCCGAAAGATTTAACCCTGCAGGGGTGCTCCAACTAGTCCATCACAAATTTCCACAAGACACATAGAAATCCTCAATCACGAAGCTCGCGATCTCGTCGGATTCTCTAGTGGAAAACCTCATCTCTGAGATTACCCAAAGCATCACCGGAATCCCGATGCACAAGATATTCCGACAAAGGTAAAACTAATCCAGCAAGGCCGCCCGGCGTGTCGACGATCCCGATAGGAGCCGCGTATCTCGTTCTCAGGACACGACGGATAAGCACAGCATACGGTGGCCTGATAGAAATCTCCCGAGTTGCCCCTGCTTGGCCCCGCAAACGGCTCTAGTTTTGGACCAGCACCAACATCACTGGCCCCCCTCTATTATGTAAAATTGCTCCTCGGGTAGCGCTAACTCCCTATGCATTTCATTATTATCAAAATTATTATGTTGGGCAAATGTAAAACCAATGTTGGGCCTTGCCAAACCAGCTTTAATCTAGAACGAATTATCAAGGGGGTCCCCATAACAACCCCGATCGTGTTAGGAGCGCTCGTTTATGGAACATAACACCGGTAGCCGAAAACTAAGGGGCAAAGGTGGAACAAAACACCAGGCTAGAAAGGTCGAGCCTTCCACCTTTTACCAAGTATATAGGTGCATTAAATTAAATAGCATTAATATGGTGATATAAAAAGGAACCCATGCTTTCACATGGAAGCAACTGCACCTGCAACTAGCAACGCTATCAACAGGGTTAAGCAAGCAGTAACATAGCCAATCAGTGGTTTCCTAGGTCGAACAGGTTGAAGGTTTCATGGCATTGTTGAGAGGCTGGTATTTAACATGTGGTAGGCAACGAGACATAAATGATAGAAGCGATAAACTAGCATGGAAATGATAGTAATGGTATCTAGGGAAATGATCATCTTGCCTGATATCCCGCTTGGAAGAAGAATGCCTCCGTGAAGCAAACGAACCGATGTGGTCGAACGGGTCCTCACATCCGACACGCTTGCGGAACTCTATCGAGACGGGGAAACCGGAAACAAGCATCAACACACGATATTCACCACACGAGGCACAACACATATGATGCATGACCCACTAAATACATGCAAGCCACGACATGGCAAATCACACAATCAAACACTACACATTAAGTGAAGTTCAATATGCACGAGTTGCATATTGACGAAACTCCACGTTAATTATTTAGTTCACTCCTGGTTATTTCCACGGCAATGTTAATGTTGTTAAACATGCAAGAGGTGAAGCGGAAATTAAACTACCTATCTAGACATTTTAAATGAGGTCGGAAATGACATATAGCACCTCCGAAACGACCTCACATGTTAATTTACAATTCTGTCCAGATCTGAATTAACACCTTTAATTAGTTGTAAAACAGCAAAACAAATAGGTTCACGTGATTCTACGAGCAAAACAAGAAATCACTACAAACTGCCAAAATCAGCCACATAGCATTTTCTACGCCCCACAACTACGAGCTACACAACTCCGATAAACGCAAGCAAGGCATGGCACGAAAGAAGGCAAGACGCTCTACTACAAACAACTAACAACAACTAGCATGGAAGCAAGGAGCACTAGGAAAAGAAGACACAAAATGGCATCTCACACACTATTTCAGACTTAGTGAAAATAACACCTCCGGAAAGTGCAGTTTTCAGCCTGAAGCAAAATTGACAGCAGCAAAACTTATAGCTACAGTACTCCAAATGGCATGCAACTTCACAGCATGCTAGAGAAACACAAGGGCTACAACTTACTCCATTGGACCAACCTCAAAAGAGCTACAGATCACAAGATGCAAGCAAGACAAGACAGCAACAAAATTATAACAGATTCCAGACTTAGAAATATTCCAGCTCCTCTAAAACAGCACTATTTCTAGCAACTTGAGAGCAAGCAAACAACACCTAAACATGCATTTATATTGCAACTAAAAATACCAGGGACTAAATAAAACATCCAAGATCAACTCTCTAGTTGACAACTAATTCGAACGGGGATCGGAATAAATCCTACGAATTAAACAAAAGGGCATCACGGCAAAATATCTCGCGAACTAACTTGCTCAAAAGCTAAAACTAATTGCACAGAAAAATCTATGGGATTTTTCTACCACGGAAACATATAAAATACGTGGGGCTTGCAACACTAAATAATGCCACACATTAATACGGGAAAAAAACCTATATATGGGAGAAAAAAACTACCGGCAAACCTTACACGCAAAAATACAAGTGACCGCGCTAAAATACGTTGAAATATGGTACCTAAACATGGACATTTCTATCGTGGCATTCGAGCAATCCAAACACGCGCGAAAAATAAACTACGGACAAAAACATTATAGGCAGCACACTATTCTAGGCATACGGCACGTTAACGACGTCAAATAAATATGCATGTTTCAAACTCATATTCTACGTGAAATTCTACACCAAAACGATATAAAGATCACCTCGATCCGACTAACGGAACTAAAGTTACGACCGTTTTAATAACTATAACTTTCTGAATGGAATTAAATTCTAAATCCTAAAGGAAAACGCTATTGGGCCTAGACCATCTAGGGCTGAAATAGTGCACGTGCGCCACATAACCAAATCTCGCTCAGGTGCACGTTAGAGGGGCCAGGGGGTTGGCTCACCTTGGGCCAGTTGGGGAGGCAGCGCAGTGGTGGGCCGCGGGCGAAGGTGGGCCTTGCTGCCGCAGGGGAGAGAAGCTGGGCCTCGGGGCGCCACACTGTAGGAGGTTGACGGCCCACGCGGGAGGAGCTTCGACCGGCGGGGTCGCGGGGAGACCGATTCGGCCGAGCACGCCACGACCTCCCGTGCTCGAGCACCAGCCATGGCGGCCGGCCCGGCGAGCATGAGGAGATGCTGGGGTCGGGAATCGGCGGGATCCGGCGGCGGAGGCAGCTGGGCGGCGAGCACAGGGCCCGGCGGCGAGGCGGGGATCTGCGGTGGTTCGGCACGGGCGCCGGCCGGCCTTGGGGCGATGGATCCGGGATCTGCAGCGGGCGGCGGCTGACTGCGCCGGCTACCGGCGGCGGGAGCGGCTTCTCCTCGGGTGACGGCGGGGCTAAGCATGAGCCGACGTTGGTTGGGCATGGCGGCGCCGGGACGTGCGGCTGCGGTTGCCTGGCCCGGATCGGGCCCTAGCGGGCTGGATCTGGGCCCACGCGGGCTGCGGCGGTTGTCTGCGAGGAGGGAGGAGGAGAGGCTGCGAGGTGGCGGCTAGGGCAGGTTTGGCACGGGAAACGAGGTAGGGGATAGGGTTAGCTGCCTAAGATTTAGGAGGGGTCTATTTATAACAAATGGGGGGCTCGGTTAACCGGAATCGCGCTCCGGATCCAACCGCGGGGTCGGATTTGGATGATTCCGAACGTGGTAATGGGTACGCGACCGTGTAGAGGGGATATCCGGAGACGAGAGGGAGAACGGGCGGCGCGGCACGAATTTTTAAAACACCGACAGGCGTCCAACGGTAGACCGAATACGGTACCGCTACGGGCGATCGTTCGGGTACCAGACGGTCTCCGATCGCGACGAAATCCGACAGGCGGCCTCGCTATAACTAATCACGACCGCACATCAAATCTCAACCCGATCAGAGAAAGTTTTAAACGCACTTTAAAAACAGGGTATCGACGGTGCCGCGGGCGCGTGCGTGTGCGGTCGGACTCAGAACGGGAAACCACGAGAACCGGCAACAACTAATGGATGCAAGTTTTGAAAACGGGCGACAACGGAGACGCCGATGCAATGCAGATGATGCGCATGATGCGATGATGATGCGACAACTGAAAATTCCCACACGACGAAAGCGGAAAGAAAAGGGGAAGCTTCTAGAACGTCGGCATCGGGCTGTCACACCCAGCCTGCAACCGCGCCTCCAAGCAGTTTGTCCAGGAGGTGAATGCCACCCTCCCGAGGCGAGAAGCGATGCGCCCCCTGAGCTGGTCCTAGACCACCATCGCCTTCGACCCAAGCGACCAGCTCAGGTGCTCAGTCATGTCCGTCAAACTCCCAATGATGTGCACCCCGACCGTGAGCAACGTCATCGTCACCAAGACCCTAATTGAAAGTGGAGCAGGGCTCAACATCCTCTCAAACGAAACCTTCGAGAAACTCTAGTTGCTGTACGAACAACTCATGCCGACCAAGCCCTTCTCAGGAGTAACATAGGGGTCCATCGTGCCCATTGGGCTAGTGCATCTGCCCGTCACCTTCGGCGAGCGCAAGAACTACCACACTGAGATCATTGTCTTCGACATCGCGCACATTCACCTGACATACAATCAATCCTCGAATACCTGGCGCTCGCCAAGTTCATGGCAGTGATCCAGCATGGTTAAAATGTCCTCAAGATGCCAGGGAGCGGCGGCGTCATCACCATCCCCTGCGACGAGAATGATGTCGTCTGTACACTTGAGCGCGCCTACCGCACGGCGGCGGCAGAGCGCTTGGACAATGAAGAAGACGAGCTGCCTTGCGAGGACCCACGCAAGAAGAAGAAGGAGATCCTCCCCATGGAGCGCCTCTGGGCTTCGGGCTCCATGTCGGGGGACGGGGCCATGCCCCCCATCGCATAGGAATGCGCGCTCGGCGCCCCCCTTGGGTCAGGGGTGGGGACTCCCACCGGGGAGGTCCCTGGACTGACCAGTGAGGCGGGGGCGGCGTTCGAGCACATACCGAGGACACGCTCCAAAGCACGTCCACCCAGCTCCCATGAATCCGTCATCAGAGGAATCCAAGAACTTCGAGAATCCCAGGCCATGCTTCGCAGTGACTGCCCTTCACCACGAATCGCAGTCGCCGTCATCGGCTCGGTTGATTGGCCCCGTATCTGCAACAACGCGCCCGCAACCAACATAGCCGCGGATTACGGCCCCTTCTGGCCTACACAGCTGGCTACCGGTGGGAGTACCCGGACGCCAATGCCTTTATGCCCTTCGGGCAGGGGAACGCAGCCTCCACCTACCAGAGGGTCCAGCGGGCCATGTTCGCACCCCGCCAGCTATGGGTCTACGAGGAAGAGGAGGCGATGCTCGAGCTAGGCGAGTGCCCCGAGCCTCAGGAGACGGCGGACCAGTGAGGGTTGCGACTGTGGAGACAGGAGATCAAGCGACGACGGCGCCTTGGGTACTTCAGCGGCATAGTCTCCAGGTGACTTTTTGTTGGTTGTTGCCAGGTAACTTTTTGGCTCACCCCGTCTGATGGCGCCCCCAGGGCCATGCGGCCTCCCTGAGCTCAGGACACTCCCCCGACTGCTACTTTCATTTATGCATCTTTTGGTTGTTCAATTTCACCCATTCAGAATCCTAACGTTCTACCTTGCATATATTGTCGGGCGGTCGGCCCCCCGTTTGGGGGCTCCGGTCAAAGTTTGTCCATGCAGATACGCAGTCTTGCTCCCAAAGAAGATGAAGTCAGCAGGGTTTGCCAATGACCCAAACAAAATCAACTCAGTCCACCAATGACTCGGGGGTAGGTACACTCGCGAGGCCATAGCATCCTCACGACCTCCCATATACACCCCACCGTGACACTCTCACGTAATAACGAGTCGAGGCTGTATACGCCCACGACCCCCGAGGACGCGAAGGTGTCCATCCCACGCCTAGTGGAAGCCCTATGCTCCGCGCTGGGGAAAAGCTCAGTCCACCAATGACTCGGGGTTTGGAACACTTGCGAGGCCAAAGCGTCCTCGCGACCTCCCATATACACCCCCACCGTGACACTCTCACGTAATAACGAGCCGAGGCTTTATATGCCCAGGGGCCCTGAGGACATGGAGGGGTACACACCATGCCTAGTGGAAGACCTATGCACTGCTCTGGGTACAGATAGGGGCAATCAACATAGTCCGCCAATGACTACACGCTCATATGGCACCAATGCAGTCCGCCAATGACAGTGCCCACAGCTGGTACCAACACAACCTGTCAGTGGTTACACCCTTGGCCGGCAAGGAGATCAGCACAGTCCACCCATGACTTTTCCCATGCCTAGTACGTGGGGCAAACACCTGAAGGTACGGAGCCGCTCGCACGTCAAGGGGGACCCTTGAGCATCGCGACTCAAGGGCCTAACTGTTCCCGTAGCTCCTTCCCCCTTTGGGTCGTCCTTGGTCGGTTCAATCGTAGTAAGGTACGCGCGGGGCGGCCCCTGCCGACGCACAGCCTAGGGCGCTCGACAAACCACTTAGGATCCCTAGGAAGAACGCTGGAGTCACTCATATGTCAAGGGGGACTCCGCAGCATCGCGGCTCAGGAGCCTAAATTGCGTCCGTAGCCCCTTCCCCTTTTGGGCCGTCCTTGGTTTCCGGTCGGTTCAACCGTGGGGAAGTATGCGCGGGGCGGGCCGTGCCGACGCAGAGTGTCGAAGTAGTTCGAGAGTCTTAAATTATCGGCTTCTTAGGAGGAGCATTCGAGTCGCTCGCACGTCAAGGGGGACCCCTGAGCATCATGACTCAGGGGCCTAACTGCACTCGTAGCCCTCCCCCCTTTGGGCCGTCCTTGGTTTCCGGTCGGTTAGATCGTGGGGAGGTACACACGGGGCAGGCCTGCCGACGCAGAGTGTTGAAGATGTTCCAAGTTTCAAAATCTTCGCCGCGTTCTCCTCATGAGGGTAGCTCCCGCGTCAAGGGGGGCTCCCGAGCATCACGACTCAGGAGCCTAACTGCTCGTAGCCCCTTCCCCCTTTGTATCGTCCTTGGTTTCGAGTTGGTTCAATCAAGGGAAGGTACGCGCAGGGCGGGCCCTGCCGATGCAGAGTAACACAACAAACATGAGAGGAGCAAGGCGGGGAAAACATTCAAGCATTCAGTTATTACAAACCATGACCAAGTTCACAAAAACACAAATAAGTTTAACGCCTCCACGAGGCACAATGTGCATTGCAGGAAAATAACAGGAATAAGAAATCAGGAGGAGCCGCCGCTAGTCGCCCCCTCCGCAGGGGGCTGGTCGTCGATGTCGGAGGCATCACCTTCCCCATCGTCGGCTTCAGCGTCACCTCGAGATGAAGGAGTTGTGACGCGAGCGAACCTCCTCAACAGTGTGTCCACGGGGCCCTTCACCGCCTCCGCGGCGCGATCGCGGGCCTCGGCGGGGACCAGCAGGATCACAGAGCTTAGATCGAATCCTGTCTCGCGAAGATGAAGGTGGCTGAAGACGCGAGTCGCAGCCGCAAAGAAGAGGTCATGGCACTCACTGTCCAAGATCTTGTCCACCTGCACGACGGCAATATCCAGTGCCGCGACGAGCCCCTTCGCGAGTCCAGCCAATCCATCCTCCGGGGTGGCCAGAGGCTCATAGAACTCGTCCCGACAGAGGGAGGAGAGCGTCGTGTGAAGCTTGAGCTCAACGTTAGGGAAGCAGGCTAGCTCCGTGGCTTTCCTCTCCTCGGCCACAGCAAGAGATTTCTCCTGGGCGTCAAGGAAGGCCTTCCTCGAGGCAGCCTCCTTCTCCTGCTCTTCCAAGCACGGTTGCTTCATGCTCAGGCTACTCGCTTCTTGGGTCATCTCTCCCTTTTAGGCGGCGAGCTTGGTCTGGTGGGACTTAAGTTCCTCTCCCTACAGGCAACGCTCCTCGGCCAGCTTCGCTTGTTCTTGTTGGAGGACGTTCACGCGGGCTTCCACCTCTTCACAGTGTTCGACAGCCACCTTGGCCTCTTTCAGCGCCTTCACATGCGCGGCACGGGCGGCCTCGGCCTCCCTCTCGGCCTTTCCCATCTCGACTTCGACATTTCTCAAGGCGGTGAAGGCCGCATTCAAGACACCTTGGGTGAACACCAAGGTCTTCTGGACCTCCTCCTATAGAGTCTTGATACGTCTCCATCGTATCTACTTCTCCAAACTATTTTGCCCTTGTTTTGGACTCTAATTTGCATGATTTGAATGGAACTAACCCCGACTAACGCTATTTCAGCATAATTGCCATGGTGTTGTTTTTGCGCAGAAATAAAAGTTCTCGGAATGACCTGGAAATTTACAGAGAATTTTTGTGGAATATATAAAAAATACTAGTGCAAGAATCAACGGAGGAAGTGGAGCGTGGAGCTCAGAAGCCCACCAGGCGCGGCCCCCCCTAGCCGCGCCTGGCAGGCTTGTGGGGCCCACGTTGCTCCACCGCCTTTAATCTCAGGTCTATCTAGTCCCTTTCGTCCGGAAAAAATCAAGCAGAAGAGTTCATCATGTATTAAGATACGGAGGCGCCGCCACCTCCGGTTCTTCATCTGGAGGGTAGATCTGGAGTCAGTTCTGGGTTCCAGAGAGGGGAAATCGTCGCCATCGTCATCACCAACCTTCCTTCATCACCAATTCCATGATGCTCTTCACCATTCGTGAGTAATCTCATTTTAGGCTTGCTGGACCGTGATGGGTTGGATGAGATCTATCATGTAATCGAGTTAGTTTTGACGGGGATTGATCCCTGGTATCCACTATGTTCTGAGATTGATGTTGCTACTACTTTGCCATGCTTAATGCTTGTCACTAGGGCCCGAGTGCCATGATTTCATATGTGAACCTATTATGTTCTCATCAATATATGTGTGTTCTTGATCCTATCTTGCAAGTTGTAGTCACCTACTATGTGTTATGACCCGGCAACCCCGGAGTGACAATAGTCGGAACCACTCCCGGAGATGACCATAGTATGAGGAGTTCATGTATTGACCAAGTGTTAATGCGTTGGTCCGGTTCTTTATGAAAAGGAGAACCTTAATATCCCATAGTTTCCATTAGGACCCCGCTGCCACGGGAGGGATGGACAATAGATGTCATGCAAGTTCTTTTCCCTAAACAGGTATGACTACATACGGAATACATGCCTACATTACATTCACGAACTGGAGCTAGTTACATATCTCTCCATGTTATAACGGTTGCATGATGAATAGCATCCGGCATAATCATCCATCAGCGATCCAATGCCTATGAGTCTTTCACTACTGGTCCTTGCTATGTTACTTTGCCGCTACTCCTGTCACTGCTGCTACTGTTACTCTGTTGCTACTACCGTTACTTTGCTGCTACTGTTGTCACCTTGCTGCTACTGGTTACTGTTGCTACTGCTGCTATCATACTACCTTGCTACTGATACTTTGCTGCAGATACTAAATCTTTCAGGTGTGGTTGAATTGACAACTCAACTACTAATACTTGAGAATATTCTTTGACCAGTGCTGCCAAGGGTAAAAATGAGAGGGAGTTACAAAGGGACCTTCTCCAATAATTGACCAGTGGCCATGGGAATGTTACTGGAGGTGAAATGTAACTATGTGAGGTTGTGGTAGAAAGTTGAGCTCAAGGAATAAAGTAGAAGGGGCAATAGAAGCCAAATTAGTGAGTGCACACAAGGTATTTGACCTGTGGTTAGGCTACCAGATGGATTCCAATGGCTATGAAACTTAACAGGATCAAATAAAAGATGAAAATAGGCTTGCACACCAAATTTGGGATTTGCTGGATAAGTTTCCCAATGTATACTTGGAAAACCCTATAAAGGGGCAGAAATGGGTTTCTGCTTAGAACCCTATTCAAATAAATTCCCGCAAATCCAATATTTGGTGTAGAGGCATTATTTGAGCATTAAGGCATGCACAAAAAGTTGGAGGTCAATTGGACATACTTTATAATGTAAAGTTTGTCAAAGTCAGAAATCAACAGAGAGGGTTTTGAGGGTTTTAGGACAAGTTCCTCTATTCTCCTTGGTGTACCACTTGGTGTGGATGCCTAATTGGAGTACTGGAACATGTCCACCAAATCTGAGCACAATTGGAGACACTTCACAATGTAGAGTTGCTCAAATTTGATTTTGAACCGATAGGGTTTTAGAGTGATTAGGGGAGTCAAATCAACTTTGATTGAAATGAAACTTGGCAAGATCATCAAGAATATCATAGATGACATGCTAGAATTTTACTCGAATTTATTGAGAATATTTCTTATAGAAATATTCCAAAAGCTTGAAATACATAGGAATGGTTTTGAAGGGGTTTGTCCAATATTTTGAACATGACCATGTGTTGAAACTCATAAATATGGGATAAATATGTCCACTGAGTTTCCCTAAATTTTCTTAAGTATTTTGAAAGCAATAAAAATAACTTTCCTTCATAGGAGACCATTTCTGGCCTTACAGAAAGGCTTTTAAATAAAATAATAAAATAACTTTTAAAATAACAGTAAGATGGTTTTTGGAAGTCATTTTGATAATAGGTTTTAAATAAAAGTTTTGGTGCAAAAGAAATTCCCTAATTTGAGGACTTGTAGTACAAACCTCATCTGAGGGGTTTGAAAGTGTAATTCAAAGAAAAGCTTTTTGGTGAAAATAATATTTGGTAAAAATAGATATATGTCCTAAACACATGGTATGATCATTAGGCACGAGATCATGGAGTGAGGAGGTGATTAGGAGGATGGCAAGAATGAATGGGGAGCAATCACATGCATTCAAGCAAACATGCAAACAATAGTCACTTCAAGCATCACAAGCATTCACAAAAAATTTAATTGGTCCTAAATTTTGAAATAAGTTAGTTAGTCAGGAAAGCCAAAACTGGGATGTGACAGACCTTACCTTCTTAAGAAAATCTTGTCCCCGATTTGTTAAGACAGAAACAAGGGTCTGCTCCTGTTATGCTGCAAGACTTACTAGCAGCGAAAATCCAAATGCAGTCTCATGGGGTCACCTCAATAATACCACTTATTGGTGCCTCCGCGTTCTACGAGGATGTTGGAGAAAGGGGAAGTTCTCATATTTGGTTGCTAGCCGTACCTGTTGCCTGCCACTTGCTCCGGCTAACAAGTGGGCCCAGGGTCCGCCGTCAGCCTCTTCTTCTACCTCTGGTTCTTCTTTCTAGGGTGAGCCCCGGGTGTTGTCTCTTCTTGTGGTGCCTAGGGCGTACGGTGTCCAGGGCCGCCCTACGATGGCGTGCGGTGAGCCATCTGCCGGCGCAGCAAGCACCCACCTCGCGGGCCTGGTATGTCGGCACTGCTTTGGGATTCCCAGCGAGCACCGACGGCCGAGAAGCAAACGAGGCTGGTGGCCTGGCTAGTGGCTCTCCGGTCCTGGCTATAAATTGGCCAGGGAGACCTTCTCGTTCTCCACCCAGCCTCACCTCTTGCTGCTGCTCCGGTCCTCTTCTCTTCTGCTGCAAGTGCTCGAGGAAGGATGCCAATGGCGGACGAGACTCCGGGATGGCTCATCATCTTCTTGTCCGGGATGGTGGCGTTGTTGTTCGGGGTCTCGGCGTTGTACTGTGCGATTGTCCACGATGATCGCCAGGATGCTGCCGCCCGCACGGTAGCTCTCCGCGGTGGCAGGGTTCATGACGATTAGGCGCCTGCTCGGCGCAAGCCGGGTGTTTGTGTGCTAGTGGTGTCCTTGCGGTCTCTTCTTACGAAGGAACCGAGGTGTGTCATAGTGGCAAATGGTTAAGCGCGGGCGTGTTGTGGTCGGCGTAGTCGATGTTGGAGTTGCAATAAAATGTGTCATTCTTCTGTGCCGTCGAGGCTTCTTGTCGTCGTTGATGTAGTAGGCGCGTGGTCGGTGGTTGACTTCGTGTTGCTTCATTGTCGTTGTCGTGGCTTCCCCGTCACGGCGGTTCTTTGTCTTGTCTCGAGTAGGATAGACTTCCGTCGTCTTGGGATTGCTTCGAGAAGTTCACCTTCTCGAGATATCACGGTACCCTCGAGAGGCATAACAATCGGTGTTCCTGGGGTCGACCAAACACGACTAAGGTGTTATTCCTCTTACTGGGTGAGTAAGTATGTCATCAGTGAGGATGACAACCTACCTTCCCAAACATGACGTAAGCACAGTGCTCATGGGTCAGGCGAGGAGAACGGGACTTGCTATGGGCGGGTACTGGCTACCTTTCAACGACTTAGAGTCGTCTTCTATGGTCGTAGTCCGTCCATATTGTAGCTCAGCGAAGCTTTAGGGTCTTAAGGAACTTAGGATGTGGGCGAACAGTTATCATCTTATCTATAAGCACATTCCTTAGATGCCAGTAGTTCGACCGCTAACTTGAGACAACATCACCTCATCTCATCGAGGGTATCATCCTACGTGGGTCAACTCCACACCGCTCAAGCTAGTCAACTCCGGGTTAAGGGAAGAACTAACCCAAACACTTACAAGCATGACGTAACCCCAACTGTACATGCATTACTATGCAAGGACCTTCGGGAGACATACAGCTACCACGATTGAATCTGAGGCACAACAAATCCAATTGTCCACCTAAGTCATCCAATGGACACGGTATTATACTACTATATTAAGGAAACACGTAGTAGACCAATCAAATATTTTGTTTCCTTCCTAAGAATCCGATCAAGTAATCCATCAATCCGACCAACCATGACTAGACTCACCACTCCTACAAATCCAACATTGACGAGGTTCTACATAGCCTCTTAGAGTCCTCTGAACTCACATATTACTACAAGAATTACGTCATAGTATATCCACCAACTTAAATAATCATGGCCACCTAATCTCCAAGGCCGAACTACATAGGTTGTAAATCAATTGACAACTCCAAGTATACGCACTCTATATCCACCGAGAAACATGGTATCATGATCGAGATTAACGAGCTAAATCCAATTTACACCGAACCATGTGGTCTTTGTCATTCTGAATACTCTATTAAGATTACCTATTTAAATCCAAGACTCGATCCAACAAGAAGTCTACTTGATACTCCAAGTCATCACGGTAATTATCTCCAAACCATGCCAACTACTGGCTAAAGTCATGTATACCACTAAGAATAGAGTTCACGATCATAATCATCCTACTAAATCCAATCTTACTCCAGATTATGCAGGTTATACTATTGTATCAACTCCTTCCACTAAATCCACCTACTGTATAAGGGTCTCATGATCCACCAAAATAGTCTAGCTAAATCCTCAAGACATCTATTATCATCACAACAATCTTAGTCTAATGCTCTCATATCGGAGATCGGTCCTCTTATGGCATCAAGGTTACAGTGCTATCTTGAGATGGAAGGATACTTGTTCACGGTGATTACTCGTTCCACAAGGAACCCGGTGCTAAGCGGGGTTTATCGGGGACCTACACATGTTCTGGCAAGTACGTGTACTAGACACGTGACCAGAAAATTTGAGTTGGAAGGGCTTGTGGAGGTTAGTCTGGTCTAGTGTGGTTTTCCAATCTCGAGGGGAAAACACACTCCTACGGTCTGTGGGTGGTTAAGCGTAGCACAGTCAGTGTCCTCAACGTCATCTGTCCTTCGAAGTGGATCCTTGGTGCATCTTGCCTTATCGTCTTCAGTTGCCGAGAGAGGTGAGAGAGAGAGAGCACAGAGGGGAGTGCCTAAGGGTCTTGTGCAATCAACAAGCGTTGAAAAAATTCAACTCAAGCAAGTGCAAAAATTATTTTGAACATAAAAATAAGACAAGTGATATAATCGCATGCTTGTTGCCTGAGCAAAACTGCGACTTATATCAAAGCACAAACAACAAAAACAAAAAACACACAACATGGTCCATCCGAACCATTTCACGGACTCGACTTCGCATAGGGGATTCATGACTCATCCTATCCTAGGTTCAGGGACTCGACAGTCGTGCTTGCTTCTTGCTCCGGAGAGGAGTCTGCTAAGTCTTCTGGACCTTCTCAGGGTGTTGTCACGCCTCTTGTTGTTGCTTGCCGAAGCGATTCGCTTGAGCTGTAAGGAACTCTGGTTTTCTTCTCGTCTGGGAAGTTGCTGACGAAGGTGGTTCTTCATAGCTGTCACTGACAGGGTCTTCTGTTGTCTTAATGATCTTGTCAGCGCCTTCTTGTCTTCCGAGGCTTCGAGAGGCTCAAGTGGACATCTTCATGCACCGATATTTGCATGACATGATAGAGTTCTGATCTGTCAATCATACTAATTGCGATATCGACACCTAGAGCGGGGGATGAAGAGAATCGTTTTCCTGCTCACTAAGGTGAGGCGGACCAAATGGCAAGATTCTCATCCACCCGCGGTGGTTGACACAATTATTTATAACTGACACGGTCGCTCTATTAGTGATGCAGCTCAAGGTTTGCATATATTATGTCCAGATTATCGTAGGCAAAAGTGGCATCACTCTGGAACACTGCCCAGGGTTTCACCATCTTCTAAGCCTCGATGACCTTGTTTCTCATGGAGGTACTACTGTTGGTGTCGTCTGGTCGTAGAGTTGTTTTCTCTATCCTTCAGCATAGGTGTTTGCCTGGAAAGGTTACTTCCTTCCGGGCTGCCCACGAGGATTTCAATTTATCCCGTGGTCAGAAGGGCATAAGGTTCTAGCGACCATTAGCAAGTTTTGAAGAAGTAGACGAGGAGTGTCAAAAAAAAAAGTGGAAGGCTAGAGCATAACCTTCAATTTCTTTGAAGTTTTAGAAGAGTTGGGAAATTATATAAGTTTTGTAAGTATTTTTGAAGAATCTGGAAAGCGGTTTGTCCTAACTAACGTCCATGCTAACTAAGGGCTTCCTACAGTCAGGATGGCTCTGATACCAGCTCTGTGGGGACCCCGACTAGTAAGTCGAGATCGCCGTGCCCAGTGATCCCAAGGATCAATGCTCACTGAACACAGATACTGAATAATAGAGTCTTACATCCATACATACCATTTGATACAATAAATGACCTCTTCGGTCGAGTCTTACATACACGGGGCCTTAAAGGCCTACACTTGAAACTGAACCAATAGCGGAATTATTGGTTGAAAGTGTGAACCCATGCCATCAGCCTTAACCTACAGGCATTCTGACTGGGAAGCGTCCTAGCTCGCAAGTACATCTCCGAGTTAATCTTCACCATATCCTGTCTTTCACACCTGGTCAATGAAATAACCAGTGGCAAGCCAATGAGTACTTTGAATGTACTCGCAAACAGCCCATGATATGAACAATGAAAGTGAAGGATAACAGTATCATGCATCTTTAGTATAACTCATCTGGGTGGAATGATCATGTGTATGCATCAGGTTAAAGAATTACTTCCGAAGAACAGGTTACAGATATTAACATATCTGACAAGGGTTGAACACACCGGGTTCACCCTGTATGCCAAGTCATCGGACTTGTCATAATCTCAAGGTATTAATGAGGGCTAAACCATCCGGGTTTACCCTATATGTCAAGTCACCGAACTTGATCATATTATTGTGATTATCATAACAACACCTTTTTAACACCACGCACACACACTTGGTTTATGCGGAAACTCATGACGTAGTTTAAGCAGCACCACCCAACTGTCCTTGACCGTGGACACGGCTATTCGAATAGTTTACACTCTGCAGAGGTAGTACGCTGGACCCACGAGAAACGGGAAACTTCCGTGTCATCCACGACTCGCGGTATATCACATATACCCGAGGTAAGTACTCGATCATCATCTTTCCCCTGACGATACTAGACAAAGAGGTCCACTCGATTGGTACCCATCCCACATATTGTACGTCTTACGAGCACCGACTCTGGACTGTAACAACCATGCAGGGACCAACGGTGTGCCTGGAACTCATAATAATGGCATAGTCGTCCTACCTGGCACGACCCCATCACGAGAGTGACACCGATCACTCCCGCCACTAGTAATGTGGCTCTTTTCTAGCACCGACCAGAGTAATCAACAAAGCCCCGTCCCATAAAGGGGTATCGTGGTCGTACTGGTAAGGTTGGGACGGTCGACACATCATAAATCTAATCCATTTCCGAAACCATACTCACACCAAAATCACCGGTGCATCACTTCACCTAAAGTGATCACCAACTCATCATCACCCTCGGGCATTAGTGGCACCCGACGGGGTTTTCATAAACTCTTTATTTAACTCATCATTATGCTTGAGATAATATGCCTTAACATTACTTGTCAACATGATAATATCATGACCCTCACAGGGTAGGGTCAAGTTCAATGCAGTGATTATACTCTACTAGTCAACATGACAGTAGCATGATCCTCGTAGATGGTAGGGTCAGCTCATCATGTTTGTGCTCCGAGGAGCCATGTGAATATCATTATGAACATGCAAGTGCTTCGAAGAAGCCTCCGGTACGATCACATCAATGATGAACCGGCATCGTGATCACATGCAACAGAAAATACTTGCTATTCTAGCATGCATCATTTTATTTACTTAAGTCATGGCAAATGGGCTGCTTGCCTTGCCCACGTAAGTTCTCGGGGTCTTCGAGGTCTTCCGCTCCGTCCCCGAATACTCCGTCTACCGTCAACTACGTCGGAAATAACCATAGTAAGCCATATATCCAGCAGAATAAAAGTGTTCTATAAATAGATTTATATTTTTCTTGGACCTCTCTGGTCATAAGAAAAATACTTGAATCCTTGCCAAGGGGTTTGAATCATCAGGGGTGTCTAGATGGAAGGAAAGGAGGGATAGGTGACCTTTGAAGAGGTCACCAGAAAACATTCTGTTAAAAATGAGTAGAGGCACCCATTTAACAGAGGATGATTTTACAAATATTTAGGAAGTGGTTTCACTGGATTTGGAGTTGAAATGATTATCCTAGAGATTTTACACTGAGGAATAAATAGCAAAGAGAGCTATTTATTTATTGCAACAGAAAGAAGTCACACAAAAATGATGACCATGGTTCTAAAAATGGATAGTGATTTTAGAAGGCTCTGGGGATTGGAATCACTCCATTTGGAGTTGATTTGGAACCTATAGGAATTTTGAAAGGTGGGACATTTGTATCCAGATTTGGATTTTGAGTAATAACAGTACAGAAAATCTTCTTGGAAAAATGTGCAAAGCACATATGTGGATAGAGCTTGAATTTAGGAACGTGCAGAAATTTGAATCATGCAATTTGGAGTCAGAATGATTTTATGGTGGAATTTATAAGTTAAGGAGGGAAATAAAAAGGAAAAGAGCTCATCTCTGGGGGGGAAGGCTATCTTGCGCACTAGGCGGCAGCTAGGCCTTCGGGCCGACCCAGTGGCTCGGGCCACCAGCGAGGCGCCACGCGGGAGGCGTATTTGCTGGAGTGCGCCTTCGGCACTTGAAGGCGCCCACAGCCAGTGTCGTATCCACTTAGCCCGACCGGTGGGCCCAGTAGGCCGATCCAGAGGCTTACTGGTGGGGTAGACGGCCCCACTGGCAGGTTCATCTCCTTCCGTGCGCTGTGTTCACTAGAGGGAAGGGGAGCCATGGTTGAGCGCTCCTGGAGCTAGCTCCGGCGACACGGGCCGTCTCTGGTGAGGCCAGGCACACCGACGGGCTCGGGCGACCGTGCCGCATCCAACTATGCCCTGAGCACCGGCGAGGAGGGGCTATAGCGGCGTCGGCTAGGGCTGGCCGCAGGAAGAGCCGCGATGGTGACCGTGGGGAGAGGAGCCCTGGCCACCTGGAGGGAAGAGGGGGAACAGGGACTGGTGCCGCAGGTTAGGGGGTCCTCCTGGAGGCGCTAAGGAGGAAGAGGAAGCTCGGGAGGGGCTCTGATTCGAGCATGGCCGAAACGGCCATGGCGGCCATGGAAGAAGAGCGGCTGCTCAGGGCAGCCTTTGGCTGGTTGGGGAGGTTTGCGAGATTCCAGGGAAAGAGGGGAAGAAGATGTGAGGCAGGAAAGTCTTAGAGGAGAGGTTAAAGGAGAGGGGAGGGCCGAGAGAGCTTGAGAGCTCTCTGGAGCTCTCGTGGGCATGGGCTCCACACGCCCTAGAGGGGTCTTGGAGGCCAGCTGATGGCGGGGGATGGTTTGAACGGTCAAGAGGGGTTGCTCTGACGCTCTGAGACATGGTGCAGCTGCGGGACATGAGCTAGGGAACAAGGAAATGGTGCAGAGCACCATTAGTGCAGGCTGACAGCGTGGTCACCATGGCCACGCGTGTCCAGGGTGTCCTTTCGGCCTGAAGAAGATGTCTCCTGAGCAAGGCATGCTTGCCATGATGTACTGGTGAAGTTTGGACCAAGTTGGAGCTGTCTAGGTGGGGTTTTGACTGCTGTTAAGTTTGCAGCAGCAAATTTAGGGCTACTAATGAGGGCACATACATGAGACAAAATGGGGAAAATACATGTCTAGCAGTCTTAGGCATGGAAGGACTTTAATACTGCAAAGTTTCAGATCAAACAAAGGAGGATGGCTACTACTTGCTGTTCAAAGCCATGATTCAGCCAGAAATCTATTTGAAGAAGTGTTGCTCATTTCCCACATGAGCATGCCATAACTTGGTTCTAAATGAAGCCTTGGCATATATTAGGTGCTCTGGAAAGAGTTGGGGGTGATAGCTTAAGCAAAAGAATGGGGAGATGGGTAAAACAGTGCTGCCAAGGGTAAAAATGAGACGGAGTTACAAAGGGACCTTCTCCAATAATTGACCAGTGGCCATGGGAATGTTACTGGAGGTGAAACGTAACTATGTGAGGCTGTGGTAGAAAGTTGAGCTCAAGGAATAAAGTAGAAGGGGCAATAGAAGCAAATTAGTGAGTGCACACAAGGTGTTTGATGTGTGGTTAGGCTACGAGATGGATTCCAATGGCTATGAAACTTAACAGGATCAAATAATAGATGAAAATAGGATTGCACACCAAATTTGGGATTTGCTGGATAAGTTTCCCAATGTAGACTTGGAAAACCCTTGAAAGGGGCAGAAATGGGTTTCTGCTTAGAACCCTATTCAAATAAATTCCCACAAATCCAATATTTGGTGTAGAGGCATTATTTGAGCATTAAGGCATGCACAAAAGTTTGAGGTCAATTGGACAAACTTTATAATGTAAAGTTTGTCAAAGTCAGAAATCAACACAGAGGGTTTTGAGGGTTTTAGGACAAGTTCCTCTATTCTCCTTGGTCTACCACTTGGTGTGGATGCCTCATTGGAGTACTGGAACATGTCCACCAAATTTGAGCACAATTGGAGACACTTCACAATGTAGAGTTGCTCAAATTTGATTCTGAACAGATAGGGTTTTAGAGTGATTAGGGGAGTCAAATCAACTTGGATTGAAATGAAACTTGGCAAGATCATCAAGAATATCATAGATGACATGCTAGAATTTTACTGGAATTTATTAAGAATATTTCTTATAGAAATATTCCAAAAGCTTGAAATAGATAGGAATCGTTTTGAATGGGTTTGCCCAATATTTTGAACATGACCATGTGTTGAAACTCATAAATATGGGATAAATATGTCCACTGAGTTTCCCTAAATTTTCTTAAGTATTTTGAAAGCAATAAAAATAACTTTCCTTCATAGGAGACCATTTCTGGCCTTACAGAAAGGCTTTTAAATAAAATAATAAAATAACTTTTAAAATAATAATAAGATGGTTTTTGGAAGTCATTTTGATAATAGGTTTTAAATAAAAGTTTTGGTGCAAAAGATATTCCCTAATTTGAGGACTTGTAGTACGAACCTCATCTCAGGGGTTTGAAAGTTTAATTCAAAGAAAAGCTTTTTGGTGAAAATAATATTTGGTAAAAATAGATATATGTCCTAAACACATGGCATGATCATTAGGCAGGATATCATGGAGTGAGGAGGTGATTAGGAGGATGGCAAGAATGAATGGGGAGCAATCACATGCATTCAAGCAAATAGGCAAACAATAGTCACTTCAAGCATCACAAGCATTCACAAAAAATTTAATTGGTCCTAAATTTTGAAATAAGTTAGTTAGTGAGGAATGCCAAAACTGGGATGTGACACTTTCTGCGAATGCGTTTGACAGATATGATCAAAATGTCTCCCTATGCCAAGTACATGAAAGATATTGTGACTAATAAGAGGAGGATACCTGAGGTTGAGATTTCCATCATGCTTGCTAACTACACTTTCAAGGGTGGAACTCCTAAGAAACTAGGTGATCCCGGAGTGCCCACCAGACCTTGCTCCATTAAAGGAAACTACGTTAGAACTGCTTTATGCGACGTTGGAGCCGGTGTTAGTGTTATGCCTCTCTCTCTTTATCGTAGGCTTGAATGGGATAAGTTGACACCCACTGAAATCTCTTTGCAAATGGCCGAAAAATCAACTGCTTTCCCTATCGGCATTTGCGAGGATGTGGCTGTGGTGGTTGCGAACGTCACTATCTTAACAGACTTTGTTATTCTGGATATTCCTGAGGATGATGCCATGGCGGTCATCCTTGGAAGACCCTTTTCAAACACTGCAGGGGCTGTTATAGATTGCAACAAAGGCAATGTCACTTTCCATGTCAACGGTAATGAGCATACGGTGCACTTTCCGAAGAAACAATATCGAGTACATTGCATCAATGCTATCGAAAAAACTTCATCGATTCTTATTGGGAGCTTTGAATGCCCTATACCTCCTGTCAAGATGAAGTATGATTTTCTTGTTGGGGAGATTCACATCCCCATTGAGGTAACCTAGTGACTATTTGAAAATTCTCCGTCTTCTTTTGCGATTCGAAAAAGTTTGTCAAGGAGACTTGATCAACCTCATTGACGGATTTCTTTCGATGACCATGAGATGGATGAATCGAGGAGTCACAAACCTCTGTTCCAAGCTTTCACCTCCGGTTGCTTAGAAGAAAAATGATAGATTTAGTTTAGTTTTCCCTGTTTTCTGTTTTTGCGTCCCGTAGAAAAGTACCCCGAAAATAAAAGTTCTCCGAACATCCTGAAAATCAAGTATGGTTTTTTCTGGAATTTTTGAAAAATACTGAGACGAAGAGCTAGTCAGGCGGCTGCACTAGCGGTCCACAAGCCCTGGAGGCGCGGGCACTCCCCTGGCCTCACCACCCAGGCTTGTGGGGCCCACGTGTACCCCTTCCACTCATTCTAGCTCCCATCTGCTTCTCCTACCTCCATAAAAATCGTTTCGCAGCTCAAACCCGTGTTCTTGCTCTTCTTGCTGGGATTTTCGATCTCCTTGTGCAAAGCCCCATTCACCAAACTGTTTTGGGGGAAATTGTTCCTTGGTATGTGACTCCTCCATTGGTCCAATTATTTTTTTCTCTAGTGCCTTATTCGTTGCGTATTTTTATTGCCTTGGTGACCCTGTTCTTGAGCTTTGCATGCTAATTCTAGCTGGTACTTGTAGGAGTAATTGCTATGAGTTTCGTTGAGCCTGGTTCACTTTTCCTTTGAGTCACTAAAAATTTCAGAAAAGGTACATGTTCAAGAGAAACTATCATGGTGGTTCCTCAAGCAAGAGGGGTCCCCGTCTCGCGATTCAAGAGCCCAATCCTTACCAACCAAGGAATGCACAGGTAAAACCATGTGAATGGCCTTCTAATGAATTCATGATTGAGGCAGGTTTCAAAGACGAGTTTGATACACTTGTTCACAACGTCGGACTCGAAGAATTCATCTCTGATAAATGTGAACAATATGTCACTCTCACTGCCTCTTTTGTTCGTAGATTCAAAAATTTAGTTGGCCGTGACACATCCGTACTGTTTGATCTCTATGACAAATCGTATACCATGGATTTAGAGGATTTCAATAGAATTTGCAAGATACATGTTTGGGGTAGTCTCAATGATCCTCCTAAACCTTTGGTTAGAGATTTTTTTTCTCTCATATAACTGTCGGAGAAAATAGAGATATTACACAGGCTACCATGGGGAGCATTCATTTTCCTGCCTTGCATTATTTTGCCCTCTTCATAGGTAGATGCATTAATGGCAAGATTGAGCATTGTCACCTCTGCGCACCCGACCTTAGTATTCTTAAGAGCGCAGTAACGGGTGATAGAAGTTTCAACATGGGAGCTATAATAGCAAGGAGGCTGAATAATAATGCTAATGGAGGGGATTTCTTTGGTGGGATCTATGCCACTCGCATAACAAATTTTCTTGGAGTACCCATCCGCGAAGGAGATCTCCCGCTCCATACAGCTTTCCTTGATCGCGCTGCTTTGATACGCTATCAGTTCCTTGAGAGGGATGATAAATCCCTCCTATTCCGTTTAATATTTAACCGGCAGCGTGTTTTCTATATTACCCTTCCTGCTCCTGCCTTCTTTGAATTTCACATAAAACGGAGATATTACATAACCACAGGAGAGGCAGACGAGTATGAGAGGGAGGCAAAGGTTGCTCGTCTCTGTGAGGCAGCTATTCAGGAAGTGGGTGCAGCACTCCCGTATAATCCCCATTATGATTTTGGGTATCGCCCGGACCCTCGATGGGAGTATACCAACTTAGGCCAAAAGCCTAAGCTTGGGGGAGTATGTGTTTCTCACCACCTTTATATTCTTGCTTACACTTTTACTTTGTTAGTCAGTGTTCACACTTTGCCACTTTATCATCCATGCTAGTTTATTTCTTTTTCTCGTTTTCTTCGCGTGTGTTTGTCTAGTTTGAGAAAACCCAAAAAGATTTTCCGTTCTTCTTTTGCTTGTTGCAAGCTTTCCCGTGTAAATAGTTTTATTTTTCTTTGGGTCAAGGTAGAAGACCATTGTTACAATGTTTAGTGGCTCTCGCATGCATATCTGTTTATCTGTTAAAGAGCCATATTACTTTGTCTTCTCCTTTGTGTTTGCTTGCAGATTCCAGCTTAGTCCAATGCACAAGCACTCTTATTATTGTTCACACCATTCGGTCGTGCAAGTGAAAGGCAATAATGACGATATATGATGAAGTGACTGAGCCTGGAAAAGCTGGTATGAAGTCAATCTATTTTGTTTTTGTAAATATGACTAGCTCATCGTTCCTGATTCAGCTTTGTTGTGAGAGAAACATGTTTGCAATGACAACTTGGAGATCCTAGTTGTTGATGCCATTCTTAATTAGCTAGGAGCTTATAATGGTTTGCTTTGGATGCCAACATGAATTTTGAAATGACTATGATGTAGTATGATAGGATGTTATCCTCCTCTGAATGATTCAAGTGGCTTGACTTGCTGCACGTTCATGCATGTAGTTGAAACAAAATCAACATAGCCTCTATGATATTCATGTTCATGGTGATTTATGTCCTACTCATGGTTGCACTCAATGTTGGTTAATCTCAATGCATTTTGATGACTGTTGTCGCTCTCTAGTTGGTCGCTTCCCAGTCTTTTGCTAACCTTCACTTGTACTAAGCAGGAATACTGCTTGTGCATCCACTTCCATAAACCCAAAGTTGTTCCATATGAGTCCACCATACCTACCTATATGCGGTATCTACGTGTCGTTCCAAGTAAATTTGCATGTGCCATTCTCTAGATCTTCAAGAAATAATCTGTTTTGCATGCCCGAACCACTCATGTGGTGACAGGGGGCTATCAGTATCTTCCAAGCTAGGCGTGTTATCCTCGATATGTGTTTATTCACTATCACTCACGAGAAAGGGGCCGGTAATTGGAATACCCAGTTCCATGATCAAATCGAAAAGATAATTGCAAACAAAACTCCTGTGGATTGATGTTGGTATGGACGGCACCCGAGTATTCGGCTAGTCATGGAGTGTGATTGATTGGTGGTGGGGGAGTCAAAACTTTACTTTTGTGTTTGGGAACCACCTATAACATGTGTAGCGTGGAAGATGGTGAGAACTCTTAGTCATTGCGTTGACAATGAAATCATGCCACCCAAAATTATTATCTTTGTTTTCAAAGCTTGAGCTCTGGCACCTCTGCAAATCAATGCTTCCCTCTGCGAATGGCCTATCTATTTATGTTCGTGTTGAGTCATCCTCTTCTTATAAAAGCACCAATTAGAGAGCACCTCTGTCATTTTTATGCTTTGCTTTTAACTGTGATTGAGCATGACTGTGACGGGATCTTCTTTCCCATGAATTAGAATGTTTAGTCAGCCCTTGGTCTTTGAAGGTGCTCTGCATTTATGTTTTGCGGTCTCAGAAAGAGCTAGCGAGATACCATCTGTTCGTACTGCTTCATGATTGTTTTGATTGAAGTGTTGACGTTTGAAACTTATCATTATTGCTCGCTAGTTGTTTATGTCATTGATATGAGTTTACCGTGAGACCTAGATGTCATTTGCTTCTGCGGTCAGCTTGTGATCTTGCTGAAATTCTGGATATGAGTTAAACATAGTTGCAACAACAAGATCAAACAGAGTTCGTAAAAGTTTTTCTTTTGTCTCTTTCAGTTTGACAACTGAATTGCTTGAGGACAAGCAAGGTTTTAAGCTTGGGGGAGTTGATACGTCTCCATCGTATCTACTTTTCCAAACTCTTTTGCCCTTGTTTTGGACTCTAATTTGCATGATTTGAATGGAACTAACCCGGACTAACGCTATTTTTAGCAGAATTTCCATGGTGTTGTTTTTGTGCAGAAATAAAAGTTCTCGGAATGACCTAGAAATTTATGGAGAACTTTTGTGGAATATATAAAAAATACTGGCGCAAGAATCAACGGAGGAAGTGGAGCGTGGAGCCCACAAGCCCACCAGGCGCCCCCCCCCCCCCCCCCTGGTCGTGCCTGGCAGGCTTGTGGGGCCCACGTTGCTCCACCACCTCCAATCTCAGGTCGATTTAGTCCCTTTCGTCCGGAAAAAAAATCAAGGAGAAGAGTTCATCGCGTTTTACGATACGGAGGCGCCGCCACCTCGTGTTCTTCATTTGGAGGGTAGATCTGGAGTCCGTTCTGGGCTCCGGAGAGGGGAAATCGTTGCCATCGTCATCACCAACCTTCCTTCATCGCCAATTCCATGATGCTCTTCACCATTCGTGAGTAATCTCATCGTAGGCTTGCTGGAGGGCGATGGGTTGGATGAGATCTATCATGTAATCGAGTTAGTTTTGATGGGGATTGATCCCTAGTATCCACTATGTTCTGAGATGGATGTTGCTACTACTTTGCCATGCTTAATGCATGTCACTAGGGCCCAAGTGCCATGATTTCAGATCTGAACCTATTATGTTCTCGTCAATATATGTGTGTTCTTGATCCTATCTTGCAAGTTGTAGTCACCTACTATGTGTTATGACCCGGCAACCCCGGAGTGACAATAGCCGGAACCACTCCCGAAGATGACCGTAGTATGAGGAGTTCATGTATTCACCAAGTGTTAATGCGTTGGTCCGGTTCTTTATTAAAAGGAGAACCTTAATATCCCGTAGTTTCCATTAGAAACCCGCTTCCACGGGAGGGATGGACAATAGATGTCATGCAAGTTATTTTCCCTAAGCACGTATGACTACATACGGAATACATACCTACATTACATTGACGAGCTGGAGCTAGTTACATATCTCTCCGTGTTATAGCTGTTGCATGATGAATAGCATCCGGCATAATCATCCATCACCGATCCAATGCCTACGAGTCTTTCACTACTGGTCCTTGCTACGTTACTTTGCCGCTACTGCTGTCACTGCTGCTACTGTTACTCTGTTGCTATTGTCGTTACTTTCCTGCTACTGCTGTCATCTTGCTGCTACTGGTTACTGTTTCTACTGTTGCTATCATACTACCTTGCTACTGATACTTTGCTGCAGATACTAAATCTTTCAGGTGTGGTAGAATTGACAACTCAACTGCTCATACTTGAGAATTTTCTTTGGCTTCCCCTTGAGTCGAATCAATAAATTTGGGTTGAATACTCTACCCTCGAAAATTGTTGCGACCCCCTATACTTGTGGGTTATAAAGTCTCCAGCACAGGCGCGGGTGGTGCCACCAGAGGGGCAACGCTGTTAAGAACAGGGAGCCCCGAAGACTGCTCAGCGATCGCGAGCAATGACGCCTCAGGAGCCTGAGGGCCCTCGCAGGCCTGCCCCCTAGGCAACAGCGTCCCCATGGTCGCTTCAGGATGCTTCCGGGGCTCGGGGGGCTCGATGACCAAGGTCAGGGAGACCATATCACGAGCCTCCTATTCCCCACCTGCAAACGGCGAAGCGCCAATGAGAGCAGGCGGGGTGCCGGGAGTCACCTTCGGCTTGACGACCATCTTCTTCTTTTTCACCCCGGCGAGACGACATCCGTGGATGTCAAGTAAAGAGGGGGATCAGCCAAGCGCGAACAATCGACATGTAGGGCGTGCCCAGGCAAGTAACTTGCTCTTCGACATCGCGCCATCACTTCCTCCTATCCCCCCAGTGATAGTTGAGGTGACAGCCCCCCCCCCCCCATGGAGGGAGGCGAGCTTGGCGCCTTGGATCTCCCGCTATCAGAGGCGGGGTGTGCCGGGGATGGCTCAACCCCAAATTTCCGGGAAGCAAGCAAGCACGCATGCATACCGAGTGGCGTGCGGGGTTGACACGGCCTCTTGGAGGTGCTGGCCAGGCACGAGGACGTCCCGGCGGGGATGTCACCGATGGCATCATCATCCCCGAGCTCGCGCAGAAGGACGAATTGCGACAGGAGAGGCACGCTCATCGGGCGGTCATCTACGGTCTTCTCCGAGTCCCCTTCACTGGAGGTGTCGCCGGATGACACCTCCATCGGACCGGAGCCCTCAGCCGGGAGGATCCCCCGCTCGTTGAAAACAGCATCGCAGCGACCTGGTCAGCCGAGTCATCGTGACAGTATAACAGACCCAGGGCCTAGGGAAGGTCACCAGGGTGGCCGCCTAGCAAGATCACCACGGCCCTACTCAGGTCCTAAGTGGGGAGGTCCTGGGACCGGAGCCGGAGTTCATCGTCACCAGCCCGGTACTCCCACAGGGGCCTGGAGTGTGCATGGAGAGGCACCAGGCGCTGCGCCAGGAACTCCTTCACTATCATTCCCCCGGTCACCCCCTTGGCGCTGGTGTCGCGGGAAAAGCGCTCCAGCACGGGCGCAGCCGAGGGTCAGACAGCTTCGCCGAGCTCCACGCAAAAGTCTTCTCCGGCAACTCCTTCGGCTCCTCTAGTCGAGGGTTGGCATCCTTGAGGTACATAAGGAACCAACGGTGCCTGAAGTTCTCCACCTTCTTCCCGGACTTCAATAGCACATTGCTGCTCTGGGCCACCACGAAGGAGACACACGCCAACAAATGAGCGGCGTCGTGCAGGCGAAAGCTGAAGAAGTAGCAGAGGAGGGCAACCGAAGTCTGCACGCCAACAAAAGCTTCGAAGTAGAAAGCAAAAATAGACAGAAGCAAGATGGAGTTGGGCTGGAGATGAAGGGCTTGGATCCCATAGTGGTCCAAGACGGCGATGAAGAACCAAGAGAAAGGCGGCACCAGTCCAACGTAAATACTATGAAGGAAGAAGGGGTATATTTCCCCCGACGCGGGCCGCTTTGCTACGACGCTAGGCCAGATCAGGGTTCGCATGTGCTTGCTGGACTCGGCCACGGTCCATGGAAGCACGGGGACAAGATCCGTGTCCTTGGAGAGGGCGCACTCCAGGAGCGGAGAAGCCGGGGCCGGACCATGCCCGTCTGGCTTCTACTTACCGGTGGGCGTCATTGCTGAACTGGCAAGGAACGATGCAGTGTTGGATATGGGGGACGCCGGTTGGAGTCAGTGACCAAAGAGGAAGGGCGACTAGGGAAGAAGGAAAGTTATAAGGCACCAAAGCTACAAGCAGGGCACCTAATAATGAGGGCAGAGGTAGAGGACAAGGAGGACCCGACACCAGCCACGTGACACGCGCCGACTTAGCCTATTTGAATAGCGTGCCTTTCCATTGGTATGGCTCTCCCAACAAAGCGAAGGCGACAAATCTCTAGTCGACCACCAATAAAATGCACCGATGCCTGATGCATAGTCACGGAGTCGCTGATCTTGTGGCGGTAAAACGTGTACTCAGTGCGAGTGGTCTGTCCAATCGCGATCTTAATGATGACGGAAAGAAGTCACGAAAATCCCATTGGCTCATTGGCGAACACCTGTGACAGGCAATCATTGCTAGCCATCTAAAAAACAAAATTTCATATAGTCAAAACATAAATATATGCTAACTAACAGAAAATTGCTGAACAAGAAGGAATTAATAACGACTAATCCGGTTAGCTATCATTCCTAGAGGTTTCCTACAGTCAGCCTGGCTCTGGTAACATGTTTGTCACGACCGGTTTCCAAATAAATGAATTAATTGGAAATCTGTCATGTGCGTCCTTACTGAAGAAAATATTTCTCACTCGCACACTCATCTTGATACAAAAAACGACTAGTACTTAATATTATACAAGTAGAGCAAGGGGCTGCTCTACAATTATTACAAAAGGTTTTTCTCATCTAAAACTTATTTGGTGGAAAAAGAAACTCCAAAAGGTTTTTCTCATGAAGGTTAGCAGGAGATCTTCAAAAACCTTTTGCAGTTTCTTTTTCCACAAAATAAGTTTTAGATGAGAAAAACCTATTTGGTGGAAAATTTTGAAGCTCTCTTTGAACAAGCTTTAGATGAGAAACCGTTGACTCATCTAAAACTTATTTGGTGGAAAAAGAAACTCCAAAAGGTTTTTCTCATGAAGCTTAGCAAGAGAGCTTCAAAATTTTAGTCAAGACAAAATTTTAAAATCCAAGAAAATCAAGAAATAAAAATAAGAAGAAAATCTTGGGTGTTACAACACCTACCACCTTAAGAAAAATCTCGTCCCTGAGATTTCAGCCATTCCTCAAGAAGTTGCGGTTGCTCTCTCTGTAGGTAATCCTTTCTTTCCCACGTGGCCTCATCCTGTGGGTGGTTAGTCCACTGTACCCTGAATAGCTTAGTGACCTTCTGTCGAGTCTTTCTTTCGGATTCCTCTAATATTTTCACAGGGTGTTCCTGATAGGATAGGTCTGGCTGCACTTCTATGTTTTCATGAGCTACCTGTTGCTCGGGATTCCTCACGCACTTTATTAGTTGAGAAATGTGGAACACATCGTGTACGTATGGCAATTCTACTGGTAGGTCTAGCTGGTAGGCAACTTGTCCTTTACGAGAAATTATGTGAAACGTTCCGATGAAACAAGGTGCAAGTTTGCCTTTGACTTTGAATCTTTGTACCCCTCTCATGGGTGATACCTTAAGATACAAATAATCATCAGGATTGAAACCGACATTCCGATGTTTTTATCGTAGTAGCTTTTCTGATGGCTTTGGGCTGTTTTGAGTTTCTCTTTTATGACTTTCACCTTGTCCTCTGCCTCCTGGAGGAACTGCGGGCCGAAGATGCGGCTATCTCCTGTCTCTGACCAATTTAGAGGAGTACGACATCGCCTTCCATATAAGGCTTCAAAAGGTGACATCTCCAAGCTCGTTTGATAACTGTTGTTGCATGAGAACTCGACGTAGGGCAAACTGTCTTCCCAACTATTCCCATATGTGAGCACACAAGCCCTGAGCATGTCTTCAAGGATCTGATTTACACGCTTGGTTTTTCCTCCAGTCTGAGGGTGATAGGTTGTGCTAAATACTAGTTGTGTTCCCAAAGCTTGTAGTAGATATTTCAAAAATCTAGAGGTAAACCGGGTGCCTCTATCGGATACAATAGTCTTGGGTATCCCGTGTAAGCACACAATACGGGCGAGGTATAGTCTGGCTAGCTTCTGAGTGGAGTACGTAGTCTTGATTGGTATGAATTGAGCCACTTTTGTGAGCCGATCAGTATGAGTGGAGTATGTAGTCTTGACCCATATAGCATCGTATCCATGTCGTGACCGGGGTAGTCCGACAATAAAATCCATTCCTACCTTATCCCACTTCCATTCGGGTACCTTCATAGGTTGTAATAGCCCTGCTGGCTTCTGATGTTCTGTCTTAATTCGTTGACATGAATCACAGCGGGCGATGAAAGAGGCAATATCTCTCTTCATTCCGTGCCACCAATATTTTGTCTGGAGGTCCGTGAACATTTGGGTGCCTCCTGGGTGGATAGAATAGGGCACGTTGTGGGCTTCCTCCAGAATTTGAGTTTTGAGGTCCTCTTGGTCCGGTACGCACATTCCGTCTCTGTACCATAGAATCCCTTGCTCATCAATAATAAACTCGGGGGCCTTCCCGAGGTTCAACTTTTTCCTTATGCCTTCAATGCTAGGGTGTCCTTTCTGAGCTTCCTTGATATTCCTGTCCAAAGTGGGTTGTACTTCTGGTTGTACCACTGTACCTTCTGGAATGAGGAGCAGGTTTAGCGGAGCGAACTCTTTTGCAAGCTCAGGACTCATCTTTGGCACGGGTTTCTCGCCTGAGGCGGGGTTCCGGCTAAGAGCATCTACTACTATGTTAGCCTTACCCGAATTGTAATGAAGACCCACATCATAATTCTTAATTGACTCCAACCATCGTCGTTGTCGTAGGTTGAGATCTGGCTCTGTGAAAATATACTTGAGACTCTTTGATCCGTCTATATTTCACAGTGATTTCCAAGCAGAAAGTGTCTCCATTCCTTGAGAGCGTGAATCACAGCGACCAACTCCAAATCATGAGTGGGGTAGTTCTCTTTGTGTCGCCGGAGTTGTCGTGAGGCATAAGCCACGACCTCTCCTTCTTGCATGAGTACGCATGTGAGGCCTTTCCTGGAGGCATCACAATATATGTCAAAATCCTTGTTTAAATCTGGCACAATCAATACTGGGGCTGTAGTCAATCTCTTCTTCAATTCCTGGAAACTTTTCTCATAAGCTTTTGTCCATTCAAACTTCTTTTCCTTCTTGAGCAACTAGGTCATATGTCGGGCAATAGTAGAAAAAATTTCAATGAACCTCCGGTAATATCCAGCTAGTCCAATAAAACTCCAACTGAGTCATAGGTCTGTCACATTGGCTGGTTGCGTGCATTCACTGATGGCCTTGACCTTTTGTTGGTGTACGGCTATGCCATCTTGTGTCATCACATGTCCCAAAAATCGAACTTTTTTAAGCCAAAAGTCACATTTGCTGAATTTTTTATACAGTTGATATTTCCGGAGTTCTCCCAACACAATTCTTAGGTGTTACGCATGCTCTTTGGGATTTTTTTGAAGTAGACAAGTATGTCGTCGATGAAGACTACGACAAACTTATCCATATACTTCATGAATACCTTATTCATCAAATGCACGAAGTAAGCTGGTGCGTTGGTTAGTCCGAAAGGCATTACTGTAAACTCGTACAATCCGTATCTCGAGGTAAAGGGTGTATTTGGAATGTCTTCTGGACGGATTTTGAGCTGATGAAACCCTGACCTCAAATCGATCTATGAAAATACCTTTGCTTCAGCCAATTGATAAACAAATTATTTATTCGAGGCATTGGATATTTGATCTTGATAATGGCCATGTTGAGTGCTCGATAATCAATGCATAGTCTTAGTGTTCCATCTCTCTTCTTGGCTAACAGTACTGGTGCTCCCCAAGGTGAAGAGGTTGGTCTAATGTACCCTTTGTCCAATAGTTCCTTTATTTGCTTCTTGAGTTCGACTAACTCAGTTGGTGCCATGCGGTACGGCTTCTTATATATTGGGGTTGTACCAGGTGCAAGCTCAATAACAAATTTTATTTCTCGATCTTGCGGCATACCTGGCAGTTCTTCAGGAAATACATCCGGAAATTCACATACCACTGGAACGTTCTTTAACTCACTAGCGTCTGTCTGATTTAATCTGCCTTGCTTTATTTTTTCCTCCGTAGGGCTCCAACTGTTACTCTCTTACCTTGATGGTGAGTGACAGTGACCATTCGATCGAAGCAGTCAATAAATCCCTTGTTGGTGTTTAGCCAGTCCATTCCCAAAATAATATCCACTTTGTTGCTTTCAATAACAATAAGATTTGCCCAAAACACAAAATCTTTGATTTCAATAGTAACATTCTTGCAATATTCTTGACTAGTCTGTTGTACTCCCGGGGACTTGATAGTCATTGAATTTTCCAAGCGGAGGGTTGAAAAGTTGTGTTTCGAAACAAATCTTTTCAAAATGAACGAGTGGGAAGCTCTAGAATCAAACAAAACCAGGGCAGGAATTTTGTTGACAGGAAACTTACCGAGTACAATTTCAGGTGCGTTCATAGCATCTTCCTTGGCGACAAGATTTATGTGACCCTTCCTGTGATTGTTATTGGGGTTGAAATTGTTGCGCTTTGGTGCTGAGTCAAAGTTGGAAGTGTTGGTCTTGGCTGCACCATTTCCGGCCTTTGGGCATTGCCGAGCGTAGTGTGTTGTTTCTCCACATGCAAAACAAGTGATGCTGGTACGAGGAGTAAAATCTTTGTTCCTTACGTAAGAGTTGTTGTTGAATTTAGTGGTTGGTGCTGGGGTACGTGGTGCTTGAGTCTTTGAGTCCTCTATCTTCTGCATGGTGTTGCGTACGGGGGCAGAATTATTGCGACGACGTTTGTGAATGTCATCCAGGCTACGACGTTCGGCTTCTAGCATATTGGCTTTGTCCACCAGTGTCTTAAAATCTGGAAACGTGTGAACGACGAGTTGGCACTTTAATGCTGGAGCAAGTCTATCCAGGAATTTCTCCATCCTTCTTTCCTCTGTCTTGTAGTCTTCACTTCCATAGCGGGAAAGTTGATTATATTGATCTAGGTATTCCATAACGCTTGAACTTCTTTTCTTCAAGTCTTCAAATTCTCTCTTCTATACTTTCATGACACTATTGCGTTTGTGTGCTCCAAACTTTCCTTGAATTCAGCCCATGTGATGCTATTCTCGTCTGGATGTACGCGGAGGATACTTTCCCACCACGAGGCTGCGGCTCCAGTCAAATAGTGGGGAGCTAAAGTACTTTCTCATGATCTGAACATTGTGCAAATGTCATCTTTCTTTCAATGTCACATAGCCAATCGTCTGCTTCCATTGGTTTGTCGGTGTGCAAAATTGTTGGCGGACGTTTCTTTTGTAATTCAGCCAATCGGGAGTGTTGTGGGTGCGGACCACGCTGATTTCCGATATTCATCAGTTGATTCATCATTTCGTGATGTTGTTGTAGGCTCTGCTCGTAGAAACGACAAACTTCTCAAAGTGTTGGGATGCTTTCATGCTGGCTAGACTGACCTTGAGTGAAGTTGTTCCCTGTCTCAGCGGATTGATTTTCTACATTTTCCCTTGGCATGGAGCGTGTCCAGGGACGGCTCATATTCTCAAAGGTGTGTTAATGTTGCAAGAACCAATAAGAAAATGAAGCTCGAATAAAAGTTTAGAATTATTTTTATAAAGAAACTCTGCAAGGATTTTTCATAAAATAACTGTCATGTTCGTAGAAGGACCGTGGTACATCTTACATCGAGCATAATTATACATACCACTCAGGTCGTACTCTCGTATGCCTGACTTGTTATTTAAGCTAGTGCACTTCTTGTGTCCTACATGACGCAACACGACTACTTCTCTTCGGTCTAGGAGCACATCATCATACATATCATACATGCGTACTAGCGATCTGCTACACCATCTCTAGGCGGAGTCGGAAGGAACCTGGATTGGCTGACCCAGGGAAAGTCCTAGATGTGGAGCTGGGGAGTTCACTTCCTCCTCTACTGGCTCTAAGCGGACTACGCGAGATGGCGAAGCATGCACATGACTAGCAGGCATAGCAGCTCTAATGGGGGCAGGAGCAATGACTTGATTGAACTCCTCAATGGTAGGCAGCTGACGGCGGAGCTGAGCTGGCGGAGTGCATGAGGCAGAAGAAGACGAGCATGACTGAGGTGGTGCTGGGCGAAGGAGCTCGGTCCTGTGGTGAGGACGAGTAAGGTGCTCCATGCGAGCAGCCACCAAGTCATCCACTGAGCCATCAAAGGCTGACTCCAATGCTCGGACATACTGCACGAGCATCCCAAGAGCATCATCTTCCTGTCCTCCAGGGCATGCAAAGGCATAGTGACTGGTGTACGGCACGTGGCAAGGCAGGTAATAATAAGGACGAGTCTTCATTGCTGGAAGAGTGTCCCAGAGATGAGCAATCGCCTCCTTGGCTGCCATCCGAATAGCCTGCCTCTCCATAGGCATGGCTCTCCCAACGAAGAGAAGGCTATGAATCTCTTATCGACCACCAATAAAATGCACTAACGCATGATGCATATTGAGGGAGTCGCTGATCTTGTGGTAGTTAAACGTGTACTCAGTGCGAGTCGTCGGTCCAATCGCGATCTTAACGATGACGGAAAGAAGTCGCGAAAAACCAGTTGGCTCGATCAGTATGAAGTGAGAAAAATTTAGTACTACTCCAAAATTTAGTACTACTTCAAGAGAAAAACCTTTTGGAGTTTCTTTTTCCACCAAATAAGTTTAAAATGAGACTACGCTGCCAAGGCAAAACCATAAGACGGGGAGGCTCCGACCTCGACTAGCATGGGATCAGAAATATTTATACCGCGCGCTCACGGGGAGTGCCCTCCCTTCCGGTCCCAGACCGGAAACATCCATGCCCCCTGATCGGATGACTGGATTTAGTCCATGGCCATGGATACCTTCATACCGGCCCCTCTAATGGTGTGTGACTGATAATAGGTCTACAACAGGCTATACCGAATCAATTATCCAAGCAATTGTGGTAGCACGATATAGAAGTATGACACGTACAAGACTCGATCTAGGTCGATACTGGAGTTTAACCAAGTTTTTACCAGCACCATCATGCACATGTCATGACGAGGCCATAGCCTATCACGTTCCACATGACTAGGCTATTCCACGACCTTTCATAACTACCACTTGCCATCATCATATTTTATCAATGTTGAAGTATGTATAACATGTATAAAATATGCAAGGTGATGAGTATTAAATATGAGTTAGGTTAGCAAACAACACATCATAGAGTTCAAACATGCTTGCCTGGTTCCACGTAGTCGGGATCAAGCTCGATGCAGTTGACGTTGGTGATCTCGGTGTCCTAATCTACGGTATACATCAAACAATGGCATAAGTGGCACTACCTAGCTACTGGCCTCAAATTATTTTTAGAAAAATCTTAAAATAAACTATGCATTACCAGGATCAATTTGCAAAAAGAATCACTGAAAATAATTTACGGATCAAAAGTTATAGCCAAAAAAGTTTTAGGTACTAATCTGTAATAAGTTTTATTTGAAACACGGGCTAGCTTGAGATTTATCAAAGCGCCCGAGGGAAAAAGTGTTTCCCCGAAAGGAACGCAGCTTCTGGCCGAATACGTTTACAACAAAACGCTTCGGAGGGAGAGGGACACACTGGCAGAGTGGGTCCCCTGTCAGGTTTGAAAGCTTCACTGGCGCCAGAAGCTTCCGGTGATCGCCCATGATGATAGGAGGGAGAGGAGAGCGAGATGAGGGTGCGGCAGCACTAACTGTTGACTCGCCCGTCTGGTGGAGGAGGATTGTGCTGCAGGGGAAGCTTCACGTCAACGGCAGCAAGTCTCAGGCGGCAGGAACTCCGGTGATGCGTGGTGATCGAGGACAGAGAGCTCCTGTGATCAAATTGAGCATTGGGTAAGAAGGGGAAGAGCTCCTAGATGCAAACAAAACCCTCAGGGGGTCCTACCGTTACTTACACGGCTCGGGAATGGCTGGATCCCGAAGTGGATCGGGGTGGCCGGAGTTGGGGCACAAGGCCCCTCGAGGACCCCTTCCTAGATCGGCTGGTGCTGTGGTGTGGAGATGGAGTGTAGAGAGGAGCGAGGTGAGGTCTAAAGCTCGGGGGAGGGGTTCTATTTATAGGTGCCGCGGGAGGAGCTTGGGCATTAACTCCGGCGAACGTTTCCGGTGATGCAGAGGCTCGGGTAGGAGATTAGGTGGCGCGGAGCGAACCTAACCACCACAGGGTTCTCATTTTTGACCAAAGGGGAGCTAGTCATCGACTGTGGCAACGCGGCAACGACCCGACCATTGCTGAGCTCTGCGGCTGCAGAAACTGTGCTTTGAGCAACTCGGTGTGTGGCGACAGTCTTTGCGGCGTGCACTGTCGAAGGGGGACACGCGGAGGCAGTAGAGGCAAAGGGCGGTGCCGGGCGGCGCGGGCTTGCAGCAGGGGGATGCTGCGGCTACTGCAGAGCCGTTGCATGAGCATTGGTCGGCTCTGTCGGCTAGCAACCAACGGGGAGAAGCGTCCAAGCTGTGGGCGGTGCAAAGGATATGCTTGACACACAAGATCGACATGCAAAGCGATGATACTGAAGAGATTGGCGAAGGGGGGAGATGCGGCTCTGTCTGAAGTTTAGTCTGAATTTAATTCAGACAGGGTGCAGATGAGGTGCTCGACAGAATGAAAAAGGTAGCTGCAGGATGAATTTGGAGATGAAATTTTGAGGGGGGCACTCTCATTGGAAGGAAAGGCACTGCAAAAAAATTCAGAATTTTTGGAGGGCTTTAAGACGGGTTTGAAAAGAAAATAAGTTTCTGGAGTCAAACTTCAGTCAAACATAATTTGAAATATTTGAACTTGTCAACTCAAAGTTTGTGGTGGATTTGATGGAGGAGTTCCTTTGTAAAATGGTAGAGGTTAAAACTGATTACAGAAAAACCCTTTTATTCAAATAAAAATAATCAAGGGTGATCCATCTCTTCTACAGTTTTGGAAAACATTCAAAATAAAACTTTAGGGCTAGGGAAGGTGTAAAAGATTTAAAACAGAATTTGGTGCTTAATTTCTTTTGCTAAAATAATAGAAGGCTTACTGAAAATTTCCAAATTTGCAAAAGAAAGAATATTCTCTCAACCAATTCATTTTGGGAAAGGGCCAAAAGAATATCTCTAAAACTTATTTGGTGGAAAATGAAACTCCAAAAGGTTTTTCTCATGAAGGTTAACAAGAGAGCGTCAAATTTTTTGTCAAGCCAAAATTTTAAAATCCAAGGAAATCAACAAAATAAAAATAAGAAGAAAATGTTGGGTGTTACACCAAGCCTCGCGAGGAGGAGGAGCGTCAAGACCCACAGGTTGCCTCCTTAGGACCCCTCCAGAGCGGCGGATATTCTGAGGCAAGGTCGGGCCTCAGGAGTGAAGGGTGACGCCAGGAAAGGACAGACGAGCAGCAGATGGCAGGACGGGGCAGTTTCCTCTTTGGTGCAAAGGAGGCAGGAGCGTACCGGGGTTCCAAATGCATCTCCCAAAGGTTTCTCTTCTGGTGCAACGAAGTCGCCGCCGCTCGCCAGTAGGGAAAACTTCATCCCGGGGCCCGTCCCTGCAGCGCGGGCAGTTACTTTGCAGGCGAACACCTCCTTTGGGAAGGGGAGCATGTTCCCCTGTTCCCCTTCAAAATTGGCCGCTGTGGGATCCCTTCCCGTGCAACACTGAGGGGAGAGGACCCGGGCCTCCATTATAAAAATATATGGTAGGATACTTGAGTAGAGGGAGTTCATTAAAAAACCATATGGAAACACACCTAGCCACTTGGCCTCCGGAGGCTCAAGAGCACTGTACTAGTTCATCCACACCTCCACGAGAGACAATCCACCAAAAGGAGGAGTAGGGTTTTACGCTTCGTAGTGGCCCAAACCTGGCTAAACTATTGTGTTCTATGCTACCCTCGCCATCGAGTGAGTCCTTCGTCGTGCCCATCGAGTAGCGGGCTAGGTGAGGCTGAGCCGGGAGAGATCGTCGTACATGCCCCTCTGTTCGAATCTTAGGGTTTTGTGGAGCCCGAAATCCGACAGGTTTGGGATGCCATTTTGTATTTAGCTCGGAGGGCTCTTTTGGGGTCACTGATCACTGTGATCATGCTGGTTGGCCCTCGCAATTTAAGCTTCATGTACCCGTAGTGCGGTATGGCCTGGAATCTTGTGAAGGCTTCGCGTCCTAACAAGGCGTGGTAACCACTGTAAAAGAAGACGATATGAAAGAGGAGCTCTTTGGATCGTTAGTTCTCGAGTGTACTGAATACTATGGCGAGCGTTACTCGTCCAGTGCAGTGGGCCTCTCTCCCGGGGACAATGCCCCAGAAGGTGGTTGTTCTTAGCTCGATTCAAGATCGGTCGAACTGCATTTTTTCAAGTGTGTACTCGTAGATGAGGTTGAGGCCACCACCCCCATCCATTAACACCTAGTTGAGTCTGAAGCTATCGACTATGGGGTTCAGGACTAGGGAGGCACGTGTCCGGCCTGTGCTAGTCATCGGCTCGTCGTCGTGGTCGAATGTAATGGGTGTGTTCATCCATGGGTTTGCCGCCACTACATGGTCGATTTGATGGAGATCCCGAAAGGCTCTCTTTCTCTAATGCTTTGAGGTAAATGTTTGATGGATCGTTAAGATCTCTGTGTTGTTATCCAGCAGCACCCCTGACCGGCCCTCCGCGGATGTTGCCTTGAGGATGCCTTCCCCGCTTTTTGCGACCTCCATGATGACCCAGCATGCTCGAAGGCTATAGGTGGAACTTAATTCGGGCGGGGCAGAGTGTATGGTGCATGGATTATCCACTAATACATCAAGGACTGACCTGGAAGTTGTCCATGTTCTCCTTGTTGAGTGCCCGAAGGTAATCGACCCCTTGAGAGGGCATTGAGGATGCCCTCATCGCGGCAATGATGTTGGAAGGCGCTAGTGAGCTCTTGTTCGTCCTATCCCTCATTCTTGTTATTGAGAAGGAATCTATCCCAGAAATGGTGTACTGATTCCCATGGCCGCTATGTGACTTCACGTGGGACTGATGAACCGAACTCTTTCTCTTTATGGTCGAGTCGGGTGGTGGGTGGGAAATGATTTTGAGTTCCCATGAGTTGTGGGTTAGAAATCTCTGTGGCTGCATCTACGGCTGGGTCGCGCACCGGATCATCCACTGGCCTCAAAACATTGCTGGGGCGAGATGGATACTTCAAATCATCGGCTAAGTCCCGATGATGAGTGACCGGGACGTATACCGTCCTTAATTCCAGCAGCTGGTGTGGGAGTCCTTAACCGGGCACTCGACAATGTTGATCAAATGCGTGATGGGCGGGACGTGAATCTCCCTATCGTCGCGTCTGAGCATGGTTTGATTGCAGATCGTAGCCAGATTGTTTATCATGCCCATGGCTTGGATCTGGTTGAGTAGTTCATGTAGTACCCGGTTTCCGCCGAGTTTGCGCTGCCTGTGATTTCAGCGTTAGCCCGTGTCATTGGTGCCCCGGTGGCGCTCAAAGTCGCCCATGGGGTGTAATGGGCCGAGACGAGTTTGGGTGTGTTGAACATGTCGGGCTATAAGGCCGAACTAGGGGTGAAGGTCGTCCCAATGGCGAGATCCACGGTTTCCTAAGACGAAGCTTCGCGACCCGCGGGATTCTTGAAAGGAGCTAAAAGTCTTGTTAACACAAGGTCTCCCCAGGGGTCAGTGGTGAACACTAGGTTCGTGAACCTCACTTCCTTACCGGGGGAAAAATTGCAGACCTGGCCAAGGCGGCCGGCCGGATTGGCATGCACAATGAAGCTTCCAAATGCGAAGATCTGTACCGGGACAAAAACACCCATGTTGAGGATCTCCTCGATGATGACTACGCGTGCCATCGATCCTTTCGGCGATACAATCAGTGGAACTCTCAATGAAAGCACCAGCGTCGGTATCGAAAGCAATAGATCTCGGGTAGGGGGTCCCGAACTATGGACCTTGGATCGACGGTTTGTAAGGGAAGATGGGAGAAAGTATTTACCGAGGTTTGGGCCCTCTTGAGGAGGTAAAACTCTTAGTCCTACTTGATTGTATAGATGTGGATCATGATTACAGAGTTGATCTACCTCGATATCGTGTGAGCTAAAACTAGATGAGGTAACTTTCCTACATGGACGAGGACCCCTTGTTTATATAGCCATTAGGGAATCTAGGGTTACATACAACCGACCTGTAGCTGAGAGAGGCTAGACCGACCTAGTCTACTTTACTTTGAAGCCACGCCCGTCTTTGGTGCTTTCCTCCCTGAATACGAGATCACCACACAGTTAGTCTGCGAATTAGTATGGCCCATGAATCGGCCTCTACGAAGTACGACGACTACACGAGGACACCTTAATCCTGGACTACCTCATGGGGTCTTGGCCCGGGTCTGCCGTGGCGGTGTTGGGAGCCTAGAGAACTGGCTCTAGCTCGCTGGCACACCCCACGCGTGTGTGACCTCATCAAGGCCCGAGGGGCCTGTACTTCTCGTGCAATGCTCAGATGCTAGTGGACAAGCGTGCACCATCTTCCCGGCAGGTCCTCCCTCAAGGGGCCTTGCAAGGCGGGCCCTGCAAGTAGCAGCGGCTCACGCGAGCCGCTCGCGCGAAGAATGTGAACCCCTGAGCACCGTGCCTCGGGAGCACTCACACCCATGCTCGGGGGCTGGGCCCTAGTGCCAGGAGGCATCAAAGTGATAGCGGAGGAGGTGCAAGCTCAACAAGGATTACCAAGGAGAAGTCTATTTTCGACCCAAAATAACGTTCAAAATCAGTATGAGGCGTGAAGGACGTAACCCCTTTTGCATGCCACCACGGAGCCAGCATGTTGCATTGCAGGAAAAAGAAGGCATCGCAAAAGAAGGAAGATCGAGTTCCTGAAGCACCACCGCGAGGCGGCTAGGACGGGGCCCTCAGGAGGGTATCAGCCTCACGATGCCCGCACAAACAACCATTGTCGAGGGCTTCATGGCGCGCCCGCAGGGCCGTGTCGAGAGGCTTCCCTCAGGGGCTTTGCGGTGTAGGATGGCCAAGAGAATTTGAGGCTGGCCGGCGCTCGAGGTTGGCCAGCCTTGAGACATGGGCCATGGCCCGTGGGCCTACCTCCGTGCCCGGCATCTTATAGGGGCCTTCAGCCGCTTCAGCAAGGCCTCCGGTGGTGGGTCCCTCGTGCGGGGCCCAAGCTCAAGCCGACGAGCACATGAAATCTGGAGCAGGGAGCCTCGCGGCGAGGCCCCTCAAAGCAAGGCGTGGTGCAAAGAAACTGCCTAACTAGGTGGGTGTAGACACTAAAAGTGCTCAAGGGCTATCGTCCCGCGACCAGGGCGCACATCGAGAATGGGGCCTCAAGGGCAGCGTACAGTGGTCCTTCGTTGGCCAGAGCACAAGAAACGCACGAGGAAAAACAGAAGACCTCACACAAGAAATGAAGGAACCCCAAGCATAACTAGCAACCACTACCCGAGGCAAAAGTATGCCACGGAATGTCTGACATCCCCCGGGACCAATGGTTCTTTGGTGAAACAAGAAAATGTTGGGGAAGATTAAGCAGAGGAGGCATCGTCCTCGCCGTGGCCCTCGAAAGCGGCAGCTTCGAGGTTGTCGCCCACCTTGGAACTCATCGCTTGGGCGAACCGCCCGACCGGGGACTCCACATGCTTGCGCACTTCCTTCCTCAAGGGGGTACAGAGCTCCATAGGAACCGGCTCCATCACACGAGGAAGGTCAAATCTAGGGTTGTGGCGGCGCAGGTTCGAGAAGACGAGCGTCAGCGCATTGCCGAGGAGGTCGCGCACGCTGGAATCGATGTGTTCCTCCACCTTGGAGGCTCCAGACTCCAGCACCTCCACAACCTTGAGGATGAAGTCGGGGTAGCCTCCGTTGCCATGCGCTCGCGGCAGCGAGGGGGCATCCCTAACGAAGTGACGGAGCACGCAGCCCACGCGACGGTCGAGTTCCACGGAATGTTGGGTGCGTTGCGCCTCCATACGCTGCGTGTGCACCGCCATACGCCTCGCATGCGCCGCGTCATCCTTGGCAACGACGGAGAAAAGTAATCGATAATCCTCGTTATTTCTCCCTGGCAACGTCGCGAGAGAAGTAAACAACCATACACGAGAATATTAACACCACGTTATTGCTCCCTAACAACGGCGCGGGAAAAGTACCCGATAATCCCCATGTGCAAGGAATCATCATAGAACTTTCCAAAGATGGAATTGATAAGTATGGAGTATCGGACCCAAAAGGAGCTAAAGTTAAGATCAATACTCTCACAAGTCCTATCTTCTACGGATATGACTCTACGTACATCGGGCATTTGCTTTTATCTAGAAACAAGCAACAAAACTACGGTGTGGGTATAAAGAGGATGGCTTTGCATGATATCCGATAATTAAAATATAAAAATGGTTGTTTCCAAAATAAAGTTATAATATATTACATTATATTACAAATAGGGAGTATGGAATAATGTTGGTATGGTGTGCGGAATTTTCCTACGAAATTGATAACAAGATCGGTAATCATTATTGCAATTTTATATGAGGAAGAGGCATCAACTAAGATAACTACCGTACTTGGATCATATGAACTTATGATTGGACCTCTAAAAAACATCCTCGACTGCTAGAAATCATTAAATTAAACCCAACCATAGCATGAACACATGAAGTCTCCTTACTCCCATAAGTGAATAACCCCTTTACTAGGGTGTAAGATTTTGTCACCCTAACCACCCACTATAAGCGAATCATGAATGTATTGCAACATCCTTCAATGGGAATCCCCCATGTGTGCACAGAATGGTGGGAAGCTTAGGACAACACCAAAATTAAACATGCAACTCAAACCAATAAAGATCATCAATCAATCCAAGGGACAAAAGAAATGTACTCAAACGTCACAGGATGGCAACACATTATTGAATAATAATACGTGGCATAAAACACCATGTTCACATAGGGAATACAGTGGGGTTAGGGAGAGTTGACCACTGAAAAGAGATGAGGGAGCTGATGAAGACGGTGAGGTTGATGAAGACGATCACAATGGAGATGGTTCCCCAGGTGGCACTCCGGCACCACTGGGAGAGTGGGGGAGAGAGTCTCCCCCTTGGGATTCCTCCTCCATGGGCTCTCCCTGAATGGCGAGAGGTTCTCTGGCCCCTCCGAGATTGGATCTCTCTCCTTGTTTTGTTCTCTGTTTTTCTTCTGTTTTGTGGCTTTCCACTATTTCTCAAATACCCAGAGATCCGTAACTCCTATTGGGCTTAAATTTGGAGGAGATTTTTGTCTGGAAAATATGTTTATTGTGTCAAAACAAGGGATACAACCGCCCAATGTCGTGGTGATATCCCTACGAGAATCTATAGGGCTAGCAAGGCCCCTTGGCTACGGTTCTGTGGGGACTATGGGTGCATAAAGAGCATCACCAACGGCTACTTGCACGGTGGTTTAGACAGGTTCAGGCCACTCAGAAGCGTAAAACCCTATTTCATGTGTTCCGGTGGATTATATGGATGTTCACAGTACAAGTGAGCTTGCCCGGCAAGGACGCTCGAGGGCGGCAACTATCCAGGTAGAATGAACGGAGTTTCGACCTTTCTAAAGCTAGCCCTCGACCTCTTTTTATAGTCCAAGGAGTTACCGTAGTGGTAAAACAGTCTTTTTGTGGGAGAATACTCTCCATGATAGCTGTCAAAACGACTAAGATAAGCTATAGTGAGAAATACCTAACTATGATGAATAGAGACACACACACTAAATGCGCCATGAGGTGGCATGCTGGCGATGTTCCCTAGCAAGAATTGCCTCTCCTTCTGTGTCATTCTCACAACTACCTTTTATTTACTTGACACGTCGTGGGATGGATGTCATTAAAAGTGTTGCAAGTCTCTGACTGTTTCCATAGGCATGTGACTATGTCCACCTAAACGCCCGTCCGCTCGACACCTTGTTGATGTTAACAATCAGATGGTGAGGTGTAGTGGGCGGAGATGCGGAGGGGTCCTGCCGGACGTGATGGTTATCAGCTCCTCTTCCTCCTGACAAGGTGGCTTGGTAGGGCCTTCTTTGTGGTCTTCGCTTGTTTTTGCTTGAAGATAGATGTTGCCCAGCATGGTCTTGCTAGCTTGGAGGTTGCGGCTACCTGTGTACAAGTGTGGCTAGAAAATCCCCCATATATTAGTAAAACAACAGTATCCCCCGGACCTAGGCCACACTTGTGTTCGTGACGTTGTTGGGCTAGGCCCAAAAAATAGTGCAGATGCACACGTGGCTGCAATATCCTACGGTTATGATGATTTTTACTCGTTGACTCCGGGTTGTGGGAATGGTGGAGCGAGGCGGTGCTTGCAAATAGTTTATTGGGAAGAGGCGGGCTCGACGAACAAGGAGGGGTGGCCTCTACATCTCCCGCGAGCCGGGTCCCTCCCATCAAGACGTCTTGTCCGTTACTATCCCCTTCATGATGCATGTCATGTGGAGGGCCTGATCTATGTGAAGCTCGGCGATTGTTGTTAACCCACAAGTGTAGGGAATCATGACAATCTTCATAGGTAGTATTTCACCCTAATTTATTGATTCGAGACAAGGGGAGCCAAAGAATATTTATAGGCCTTGATAGTTGAGTTGTCAATTCAACCACACATGGGATATCTCTCTGCAGCAAAAGATTTAATAGCACGAGAAGTAATAGTAGTAGCAGTAATAGTGATATCAACAATTTTACTAACAACAGTAAGAGTAGCTACTGAGTACCAGGTGTGATAGTAAAAGCAGCAGTAGTAACTTAGCAAGATTCAGTATTTGTAAAGCGTAAGCACGTGGATCATTGATGGAAAGATATGTATGGCATCAATCATGTAACAGTAACACGCTAGAGCGACACAGAACTAGTTCCAGTTCATCAATATAATGTAGGTATGTATTCCATATATAGTCATATGTGCTTGTGATAAGAACTTGCATGCCATCTTTTGTCCTACCCTCACGTGGGAGTGGGTTACTATTGGAAACTGAGGGATATTAAGGCCTCCTTTTAATAGAGAACTGGAACAAAGCGTTAATACAAAGGGAATACATGAACTCCTCAAACTATGTCAATCACTAAAAAGAATTCCAATTATTGTCACCTTGGGGTATGCGGATCAAGACACATTAAACGTGCATACAACTTGCATGATAGTATCAAAATACTTTTCATATTGAGAGAGAATATAATAAGTTTAGATCTGAAAACATGCACTTGAGCCCTAGTGACAATCATTAAGCAGAGCAAAGTCATAGAAACATCATTGTGAGAATATAGTGGATACTAGGGATCAAGCCTTATCAAACTTAACTCGATTACATGATCAAACTCATCCAAACCTCATCACCATCCAGCAAGCCTACTAAGGAATTACTCACATCCGGTGGTGAGTGTCACACCATGTGTTTGTACCACTTTTGCCACCTGATGGTTTTGTAAAAAAATAGAGCCAATTAAAGAAAATTCATGTTTGTGGTGGTTGATTTGGTTGCTACTTGCTTGTATGACTGATTGAGTGTTGCATCACTATAGTTATTCTCGTCTTGAGAACTCACCTCCTTGACCCCAAACCCTTGCCTAATGATTGTGCCATGTGAATAGGACCAGAAAACTATTTCTATAAGTTATTATTTCAACAAAGGGCACTTATTTATTTTAAGCTTTCTAAAAACCCTGATTTGAGATTTGCACTGCAAGTCCCCAATTTAGGAGAGATGCCTTACCCCAAAGTTCTTATTTGCAATCTATTATGAAAAAGGTTTCCCATAACCATAAAATAATTATTTAAAAAGTTATTTTCCTCTATTTAAACACATCTTTTTGGAGCCAGAAATGGTATTTCATGGGGAATAATTATTTTCTCACTTTAAAAATATTTGAGAAAATTTAGGGAAACTCAATGGACACATATTTTCCATACATAAGTGTTTCAACACATGGTCATGTTCAAAATATTGGACAAAACCCCTTCTACCTATTCCAAGCATTTGAAATGTTTCCTTAGGAAATATTCTGAATAAGTTCCAGGAAACTTCTAGCAAATCACACATGATAAATGTGGTGATCCTACCAAGTTTCATCTCAATCCAAGTTGATTTGATTCACCAAAGTACCCCAACACCCTCTTTGTCCAGAACTAAATTTTAGCAACTTTACATTGCCAAGTTTATCTTGTTGGTCTCAAACTTTGCAGAGGTGATACAGCCCCCAAATAAGGATGCTACATCAAGTTGTGCATTTATGGGAGTAGATTTGGTCACTTAGGTTCAAGTGAATCCGATTCTGTCCATTTCTAAGGATTTTCATGTCTACAGTGCCAACCTTGCTTAGTTGATCTCAAACTTGGTGATCCCTATTGATTTTACCCCCAATAACATGCTGTTAAGTTTCACAGATTTTGGCTAAGTATCCTTGCCCAAAATCCCATCAAACACCTTCTGCTAGATTATCAAAACTGCTCCTAGAGCATCCAAATCTTTTCCCCTTCACCCCACATTTTTACCACAGCTCCGTAGGAAAATCTAGCACCCCTATAAGTTTCATGGTGCCCAACTCCATGAATGGAGGGGTGAAAACCCACCTACAATCCCCTGGACAAGCACTTATTTTACGCCTCTCTCTGCTCTCCTCCACCCCTGGCTTTTCCAAGGCATCCCATGCCTCCCCCACCTTTGTTTAATCTCACCAAAGCCGATGGACACCGTAGGACACGCCATTATGCCGACCAAAGTCGCGCTTTGGAGCGTGCAACAATGACGGTCGAGCACGGTCTCTACCGCGTCGTCGAGCCGGTGCCCGCTGAACCCCGGCGCATGCTCCGGGACGAGGTGCGCCCACACGTCGATGCCCTGGTGGAGCAGTACGTCCTGAGGCCTGTCTCCAGTGAGGAGGAGGGCTCCGACGCCGAGCCCACACGCGCCAAGGGCGGCGTCGGCGGCCTCTCCCCCTAGGCATCCCCCAGCTTCCGTTTCCTTCCGTGTAACATGCACTACTGGAATTTATAATTTTACCGTCTGCCATGGCTGACGGCAAAGGGGGGAACCACGGACGGCAAAAGCTTTGCCGTCGGTCAGCAGACGGCAAAGTAGACGGCAAAAAAATCCGGTGAAGAGGTTATTTGCCGTCTGCTTTTTTAAAGCGGACGACAAAGAATCTTTGCCATGAGGGGGCAGACGGCATATTAAATGGGACGACAGATACACCAACGGTCCCATTAAGTGTTAACGGCATGCCTCCTCTCTTTGTCGTCTGTCATCCCCCCTTTGCCATGTGGGGGCAGACGGCAAAGGGGTAACCAGGCCCCTCTCTCTCCCCTCTTTGCCGTCTGCCATCCCCACTTTGCCATGTGGGGGAAGACGGCAAAGGGGGGAACCAAGCCCCTCTCTCTCCCCTCTTTGTCGTCTGCCATCCCCCCTTTGCCATGTGGGGGCAGACGACAAAGGAGGGAACCAAGCCCCTCTCTCCCCTCTTGCTGTCTGCCATCCCCCCTTTGCCATACATACATTTTCATACCACAAATATACATACATACATACATACATATATATTTCATATTCAACACATATATTTCACAAGATATATATTTCATGAAATATTTAACAAGCTAGAGAAACATAGGATAACACAATATGTAGTTCCACATAGGTCATCTATATATACATACATAAGTTTTACATTGTTCATCAATACAAATAAAAAAAACTAAATACTAGCAGTCCATTAATGCCAGCTTCCATGAAATAAATCAAATCTGCAAAAAATAGAGTATTTAAGAAAGTTAGAAGAAGAAGAAGAAGAAGAAAGACTAATTAATGCTATAGTATAACCCAACCAACACGTATATGTTGATTAACACGAAAAAATCTACCCTAACAAACCACGTATTGGATCCTGCAAAAAAAAAATATATGTGGTTATAAAAAAACCCTCCTAACAAACACAATCTGATCCACCCTACATGTACATAATGAAATTCTCTAAAAAAAGCGCTTGCATAATGCTTAAGAAAAAACAAGGTATACCATCCTAACAAACCACGTAAAAGTTCTCCCTCCTAACAAACCATGTACAGAACTCTCCAAGAAAAAAACAAATACGAGTCCATATCGTCTTCCTCTTTCCATCTCCAACCTAGACGTACATAATTACTAGCATGAAGCATAGATAATTCTCAATTAAAAAACATACAGAGTCCATACCATCTTTCTCTTCCAATCTCCTATGTTGTTGTTCAACCAATCGACCACATGTCGAGCTTGTGTAAGAACGGCAGGAACAAAAGCATCCTTTGTTTTGGCGATAACATCTTCCCGGTCCAGTGATGTTGTTTTCATGTATCTTAGGTAAATTCTCCTCCTCGGTTTGGATGAGAAGATTTGTCTCCGATAGTGGCTATATGTGCCTGTGTGGCTCAGCAATCAACAACGAAAATTCATCTTGGGTTGATGAAATCCTCGCTAGACAAAACAATTTTCTGTGCATGTGCTGCTTTATATGGTTCCATGTATAATATTTGCAGACTATATATATTTTCAGATTTGCTCACTAGATGCTTGATGAAATCCCCGCTAGACAAAACAATTTTCTGTACTACCAGCAATACGAGTTGAAGTCCAAGATCATGATGATAAGGTCTGAGTTCAAAACAATAGTATACATTCTTTTTTTGCGAAAAACAATAGTATACGTACATACTGATCTACATATGAGTATGGGATCCCAGATTATTTAGAAGTTGTACCGAGTGTGGGATCCCAGATTATTTAGAAGTTGTTAAATACCAGCTCAACGGACCATTCCATCAGAAATACAAATGCATGTATATTGAAGAAGACACATGTGAGTAATTTTACGTGCAGATGGAAGGCCCTGACCTTGGGTTGGCGTCGTGGTGTTTTGTCTTCGTGAGCCGCCTCTCGCGTATGGCAGCGATTTCACAGGAGGCCCGTGAAAGCATCCTATGGTCCCGTTGGCAGCACAAACCAGTTCTCGGGCAAGATACAACCAGTCAGGCGTACTCCAAGTGTTGGATAAAAGAACTCCTTTTCTTTAATTAGACACCTCTACTTTGTAAGGAAGCAATGAAATAGTGACTAGTTTTTTAAAAATCATTCATTATTATCTCGATGATGAATTGATGATAGAGTAAACAATCAAAGCTACAGAGGGCATGAAAAACATTCAGGTTTGGCGTTTGAGGGGATGAAAAAGATTCGAGTTCGCCAAAGCTTAGCTTAGCGGACGAACTCCACACTCGCAACCTTGATGCAATAATGCGAGGTAATGTTTGAACCGTTAGTCTCGACAAGTTCTGTTTGTAAATAACTGTAGTTATTATCTTTTCACAAAATGATATACGATTCGAAGTACACATATATCGTACTAAGGTAAGGAAGACCCGCCTTGAAGAAAATCCATGATGTTTTGTGCCTTATCTACTATTTAAGGCTAAACAATTAATTTATAGCATTGTGCAACTTGAATTGTACCAAATGTATCCCTTCTAATTAATAAGCGTACTCATATTTGTGTCAGGTAACGTACTAATATTTATAAAACTTTTCTTTTGGCAAAGCACAAGAAATCAATATTTAATAAAATGGATGCATACATCGTCCAGATACAGAGACCGGGGGTATATCCTCCTTTTCAAACAAAAACAAGAAATCTATATTAAATTATTGCGTGTGTAATTTGAAATCAATAGACAACATGTCAACAACATATCTCCTTATAATCACGATTGTCAAGAACTTGGCCATATTTAATAAAATTAATCATTCTTTTGTATAAATAATTGTTATTTAGTGGAAAAATACAGTTACTGAAATTATACGCAGCATTTTCTCTATGATCAACCCTGGACGACTCCACCGCGTGTGGATTTTCCAAATACAAATACCAATAATGTTTAGAGTTGTCGGACTGCACAAAAGTTTTTGTGATGAAATTTCCATGTAACATGCATGGATAATAACTTTTTACTTCAAACGAGTGACTATCTCAAGTTGATAATGGTTGTATTCCCAAAATGGCAAGGGACATTGTACAGGCAAATTTGACTATTGTAGGAAAACAGGACTACAATTCAACAAAATTGTTTATCTAATATCTTTATAATTATTTTCTTAAAGTGTAACCAAAGAAAATGTCCATTCATCTAACCTTTGTCGATGGAGTACCATGTATTATTATTACTAAAAATGAAGGTGATTTTATAAATTTCCTGGTCATGTAGGACTAACCCATGCAGTAGCACGGGTTGATGACTAGTTCTAATTAATTGTCTACATATCAATCAGCGAATAAGTTGAGGGAGAATAGGGGTACTTTGCCTCACCTATGGGAGTATCTTCATAGATAATTGGAGTGACAAGTTGAGAGTCCAAGTCCAATACAGCTATGCTAACTACAGTTGTTAAATTTGAATGCTAAAAGAGCAAAACTAGGTTGTACAAAGAAGGTAAAGCCATAATAACTATTATCAAGAACGAAAATGGCTCATACTTGTACATCTGTCCTACCAAAACCGTACTATGGTAAGAGACAAAGGTTATTACGGCAACTAACAGAGAGCCGATGGCAGTGCTACATCATTTCTTAACATGTATCTATCTACCGCGAAATAAAAGGTTCATTTATTTGTGCCAGAGGTAGTAATCTCCTCAAACAAACTTACACACGCAAACACACAAAACCAACCTCAGGTCAACTAACCAAAACATATTAGATAGCAAGGAACATTAAAGTTGACAAGTGCCATTGGTACAACAGATAAGTTAGTACACAAACCTGATATCCATATAAATTAGTAGCGTCGACCTTAGCTCCTTCTTTGAGAAGTAGTTCTGCAACTTGAATATGACCGCGCACTGCACTCCACTGAAGCGTTGTTTGCCCTGTATGGTCTATAGAATTTACATCTGCTCCGTGTTGTCTAGATAACAAGCGAATAACCATCACCACACCATATAGAAAACAAAAGGAGCATAACAGTACAGGTGGAGCTCGGGGAAATGGCGGACCTCGAGGATGTACTGGGCAGCGGTGACGCGATTGTTGAGGGTGGCCCACTGGAGCGTGCGGTAGCCGAGGCCATCGGGCTCCGTTACCGACCGACCCTTCAGCTCGACGAGGTGGTGCAGAGCGTCTCCTCCGCCGCCTCCGCCTCCCCCGCAGTGGTTGCCCAGCCGGCCCCGGTCTCCGATGCCATGGCGAGATCGAGCTCACGAGGACCTAGATATCTGATGCCGTGGCGGGATCGGGCTCTCTGGATTGGGTCGGGGAGGGAGGGAGGGGGTTGGAGGACGCTAGACGCGGAGGTTCCCTGAGGGACCTTGTAGTGGGGGTGTTTTTTACTCCGGTGGACGGGGGAGCCGCCGGGAGGGGGGCGGCGCTGTGGTGGTGGTGTGGCGGTGCGGGGAGGAGAGGCATAGAGGTGTGGATTGGGGAGAGAGAGTAGGGACTGAGGGGGAGGGGAGATGGGGGTGGGAAGATGGGACGCCAGCCGTGATCGGCCGTCCTCTTTGCCGTCCGCCTAGATATGAAGCTGAGGGCAAACAGGTCGAAGCAGACGGCAAAGCGGGTTTGTGCAGATGGCAAAGAGTCCCAGGCAGACTGCAAAGGGGCGGGGTGGGGGTGGGTTTTCAGCCGTTTGGGGGGGGCTTTGCCGTCTTCCCACCCTTTGCCGTCCGCATAGGGATTCTTTGTCGTCCGCCAGCGGACGACAAAGAGGTGGCCGACGGCAAATTAAACCTTTCCCATCAGCCACCTCTTTTCCGTCAGCATTGTAACAGCTGACGGCAAAGAGTACCTTTTCCATGCGTCAGCAGACGGCAAAGGCAAGGCGAACAGCAAAATTCTGAATTCCAGTAGTGATGAGGCCAAGATCTCTGGCCTATTGGGCGTTAAACTTTTGTTCCTTAGCTGCGTCATTCTCTGTTTTTCATTTCGCTCGTGTGTTGATTGCTCACTTGCTGGTAGTCGTTGTGGCTCGGCTTCCTTGCATAGGGCTTGTTGCTGCCCCAGCCATCACTCGGGGGTAACGAAGGCAAGGGCCCTTAGGAGGCCCCGTCCTCCCGTGGTTCCGCCCGTGTTGCCGCACGCTTGGTCGATGTCCTTCTTCCTCGCCGCAGATGAATCCTTAGGCTCTGCATCCTTTCGTTAATACGCATGTTTTTAATGTATTGTCTCTTCACATGACACCAGATGGTCCCGGTCTGGGACTGCGGGGTCCTTAGCTCGTGGGTTTGTGTCGGTCTCTTACGTATCCCCTCCTGAGTAGCTCCTGCTTTGTAGGTGGGATGTGGTGAAGACACTTTCTGCACTCTATATCTGCAGGTCCTAGTCCCGCATATTTCCCTGCCTCCGTAAGGCACAACCCATTACCAAGGTTGTTCCTCACGGGGCAAAGCCCCGGCGCCCCAAGTGCAGACGTAGACGACACGTGGGTGGCCGAGTGGCCATGCGACCAGTAAGGCCCCTAAGGCATGTTGCTCAGGAGCTGCCCTTGACACTCAAGCCACTCTACGTTGACAAGGCCCGGTCCCGCACATTTCCCCACCGCTGTTAGGTTCACACTTCACAGGATGGGTCCCCGCCACTCCTGATGCCCACCGAAGCTCTGGGACGACACCAACAATGGCGAGTGGCATTATGACTGGTAAGGCTCCTCAGGCGGTGCCCAGGAGCCCCCTTTTGGCGCTCGAGCGATTCCGCACTCCTTTCCTTTGGTCATCGCCCCAGGGGACCCTGAGGCCTCCCGAGACTCTTTATGGTGGTATCAAGTTTCGATCTGCACCCCCGAGCGGGGGTTGACCACTGGGGCGGCAAGTCCTTGCTTTCATGCTCCTTGACTCCTAGAGGCGGTGTGGAGCGTTCATCTCCAAAAAATGTCATCCCGAAAAAGAGGCTTTAAAGTCAGCGAAACGAGAAAGCACAACATAATTTTCCCCCATTTTTTGTTTTTCAAACGTCGGGTACTGAGAATTAAAAACCATCTTTTGAAATCGGCAAGTTTAAGTTCGGCAGAAGATAGTTCAAGACCCAAGAAGAAGCAAGCAAAACGCCACGTCCGGCACCTAAGATGGCATGGTCATTGGCGGACTGAGTTGGTTCCTTTGCCAGCTGGGGGCATAGTCATTGGTGGAATGGATTGGGTGCCCCCATCCCCAGCACTAAGCGTAAGGATTCCACTAGGCGTGGGATGTACCCCTTCCGCATCCTCAGGGGGCCCTGTGCGTACGCGGCCTCGGCTCGTTATTACGTGAGAGTGTCATGGTGGGGGTTTATATGGGAGGTCGCGAGGACGCTTTGGCCTCGCGAGTGTCCCTACCCCCGAGGCATTAGGCGCCTGATTCCGGAAGTCATTGGTGTACTATGTAGATTATCGATGTCTTCTCCCCAGCGCGGAGATAGGGCTACCACTAGGCGTGGGGTGGACCCCTTCCGCATCCTCGGTGGGTCCTGGGCGTATACAGCCTCTGCTCGTTATTAATTGAGAGTATCAGGGGATGAAGTAGGTTTCGGAAGGATTGTAGGACGATGCAGAGTTGCCGTGGGTTGATGCAGGTCCTGCGCGCTTGTTCTCCTAAGACCGGTTGAGGGCTTTTCTATTGCTCTACGTCGGCAGGATCGAGTCCCGCACATTTTCCTGCCATCATGAGGCGCCTCATGGGGCAAGGCCCTGACCCAGAGGCCAAGTGGCTTTGTGACCGGTAAGTCTCCTAAGGCGTGATGCTCAGGAGCCCCCTTGGATGTTTGAGCGGCTCTATGTCGCCAAGATCGAGTCCCGCACATTTCCCAACCACCGTTGCATGTGACCGATTGAACAGATGTAGCTACGGGGTCAAGCCCTACCACCCCTGATAAGGACCGAATGTCCGTGGACGATATCAAGGGTGGCAGGTGGCCTTATAACCGGTAAGGCCCGTGAGGCGTAATGCTGAGGAGCTCCCTTTTGACGCTCAAGCGGCCCCCATCTCTTCCTGTTGGTTGTGGCCCTAGGGATCCGTGAGGCCTCCCAGGTCCTGTGATGGAGCACCGTTCACCGGCCGGAGCCCCGAGCGGGGTGGGGGTGGGGGGAGGATCGCCCAAAGATGAAAGATGTCAAGTTTAATGGATGCAACATAAGTTATGGAAGCTTGCACAAATGATATGATGGGTAGAGGCATGCCATGAATATTTGAAGTCCCTGCGGTCAGCACACGCTTCCTAAGGTAGTGAACCCAAAAAATACCTCGAATATCTTCTTTGTGCCTAAGGAGCGCCTTGCGAGGCCTAGCCCTCGGCTCCCACGCCTACATCGTGGTTGCCGCGGGTGGCATCCGCCACCTGTGCCTCGTCGCTGGATCTGACTTGTCCTCCTGAGGCCTGGGGTTTGGCCCTTCGTAGTTCCTACACGGGGGAGGCGGCTGGCGCCATGCCCCACGGCTCGAGGGCACCTCCCTGCCCGCGCTTCTTGGGACTGGCTCAAGGAGGGGCCACAAAGCATTGCTCACTCCCGAGGAAGATAGGCGCCCGGGGTGGACGCTTGAGGCTCTTCCCCATTGTGAGGGTCAGGTGATGTCGCATACTCCGGTACGTACGGCTCCATGTAGGCGTTCGATCATCCTCCGAAGCCATTCAGCAGCGCGATGGTGGCTGCCGGCGGGGCGAGGTCGACATCTATGGAAATCCACGTGAAACCCTTGTGATCGTAGGGGGGAGAGGTGACGTCAAGAGCACATCTAACGATCGGTACCCGGCAAGCCTTTTTACCCAGGTTCGGGCCGCTTACTCCTAAAACCCTACGTCCTGCTTGTGTGGTTGTATTAAGTGTTTTGTTGTTGATTGTTACAGTGACTGTTGATAACCTTCTTCTGGCCAATGTCCAAAGAGTCTAACCCCTTATGAATGAGCTAAGGGCCTCCTTTTATAGTCAAAGGGGTCACCTACAGTGCTCGGTGGTAGGTTCACGAGAAGATACAATGAACCTAGGGCGGTGTTTATCCATGTACCGCTGTCAGGTGCATTAAATGCACGTCTTGTCCTTGTCAGCGAGGTGCTGGTGAAGACACATATCCAGGTGTTTCGACACATGGACGTTGTGCTGGCGCATGGGGAATGCGCTGGAACTTGGGGGGTGGCACTGTGGCAAGGGCGGTCGACCTCCAGTGCCTAGCCCCGTCATTCCGGCAAGGGAGCTTGCCGGGGCCTTGGGTCCTCGTCCCGGCAAGGGAACTTGCCGGGGGCTTCGGTCGTCATCCCGGCAAGGGAGGCTTGCAGAGGTCTTGTACTTAATGAGTTCATAACGCCCACCAAATGGGCATGGCCTTGGTTATCTTCCCGGCAAGGGAGGCTTCCCAAGGCCTTGGTAATCTTGCGGGTTGTACCTTGTCTGGGTCCTGCCATGCCCTGCCGGCAGGGGCACTTTTTGCCCGTGCACAAGTCTGGGCACTAGGGACCCGAGTCTTTAGTGCACTGATAGGAGCCCCCGGGCCTAGGCCACACACGTGTACGAAGCGTTGTTGGGCCAGGCCCAAAGTGGTGCACGGGCCTTTGTGGCTGGATCTTGCTGGCGGTTGCTTTTCCCCACGTCGCGCATCGAACGCGCGGAGTGAGGAGTCGTGCGTGCAATGGACTAGGCAGTCGCGAGCGTGGGGAACCGTTTGGTTGACTAGGCAAAGGGTCGGCCCGCGTCCCCATAAGAGGGGAAACGCGTGCCCTCCTAGCCCACTATTCCCGGTTCTTTTCCAATCTCAAACGTCGCCGTTGTCGCCACCCTCGGCTAGAGCTTCCCCATGCCTCCCTTTCCTCCCTGAGGTTCCGCTTCGGGCGACAATGTCCGTCTTCCGCCGTCACTATGCCACCGAAGGCCTCCATGGGAAAGGGTGCTGCCACGGAGAACGAGTTGGCGAGGCTGCAGAAGAAGTACGCCTACTTCCCCAAGGGTCTTGATATGGCCACTTTGAAGAGCTGCTACCAGATTATATGGGTTGTCGAGACGAAGGCGCATTCGGCCACCCACATGCTGCGAGGACGGGAAGCAGGGGGGCGGACTAGTTCCCCTTCTTCAACGATTACTTCTTCTACGGGCTTTGCCCGCCATTCTTAGAGTTTTCGCCGACCTCATGCACACCTACGGCTTCTGCCTCCCCGACTTCACGCTGAACATGCTGACGTGCATGTCCATCTTTGTGCACCTCTACGAGAACTTCGTCGGGATCACTCCCAACACAGCTCTCTTCCGCCACTACTTCACTCCTCACATCCAGGGCGGGGAGGCCCTTTCGGGCTCCATTGCCTGGGTCCCAAGGACCGGGTGCAAGGAGGCATACCCGGAAGGTACCCTCTGCGAGAAGTGGGAAGAGTGGTGGGGGAAATGGTGCTGCATTCGTCAGGAGTGGTACCTGCCCTGTTACGAGCCCAGGAACTCCAGGATTGGGTCCTGGGGAGAGGGCTGGAGCGATCTGTCCCCCGATGATGATCAGCTGGCCATCGCCACCACCAGGATCCTGTGCCTCAGGGCCGCGAGGGTTGACGTTGGACATGGTGGCCGCCGATTTCATTCGCAGGCTCATCGCCCCCTTCCAATACAGGGGAGGGAGGCTGGCTTCGGCCTTTGTGAACGCGGCGGATTTCATGCGGCTGCGACTAGGGGTGGACAAAAATCTGACGACCATGGAACATGGGTACTTTTGTCAGAAGTTGTTCAGTTCTGACCTGAAGATACGGCTGCTGCGGGGGGTCTTTCTGTTGTGCAACAACTCGGCCCTGAGTGGTCTCACGGCGATGATAGCGAATTGCAATGCTCACGGCATGGTCATGACTTGGCTAGAGCCCGCGGCGGAGGTAGTCTCGTCTTTCTTAGACGGATTGTCGGAGGTCTCCATCCGAGAGGAAGCCGGCCTCGTCCGTGAGACCACCGCTAAGGAAGAAGCTCACATCACCCGCCGGGTGGAGGAGCATACCCTCGCCCTCGAGGCTGGGGACTTGGGCTTCCACGGCGGGGAAGCCATTAGTGACAAGGTGCCGCCGCAAGCGGAGTTTGCCGAGGGGGCGGCAGCTCGACTGTTGGTGGATCAGGCGGCCTCACCGCCGGGGGGGGCAGCGGCTCGGCTGTCGGGGGCAGCCTGGAGGAACGGGCGCCCATCGTCGGGGTGCAGGAGGAGTGGGAGGAGATGGAGGAGCGCTTGGCTCGCCGGAAACTGAAGTGAGTGCTTCGCCGAGTAGGCTCCAACATCTCGGTCCTCCAAGGTCCACCTAATGCACCGCCAAGCGTCTGAGGGCAGCGCCCCCCTTGACGAGCGCCGCGGCAGAAGTGGATTATGATATCTCGACTCTGAGTTCGAAGGAGGAGGAGGACGAGTAAGAGTTTGATCTCCCGTCTCCCCCTCATCCTTGCTTGCTTGGTGCTTTTGCTAACTTGAAGGTGTCGTCTAACCGCAGAGACTCCCAGACGCTGGCCCAAAGGTTGGCGAAGAGGGCCAGGTGAGCCATCGGCGAGAGCAAACACATCGGCTGGTGGGGTGCCCCCGGCAAGCCCCAGGTAGCCAGCTGATGGCGGTCCCTTGGTGGATGCCGATGCGCCGGCCGATGATGGGCCCCCGACAGGCGCCACACAGCCAAACAGCGACAACCCCTTGGCGGACATTCCGGAGGCTTCGCCGGCGCCTCCGGCCACTCTCGTGGCAAAGCCCCCAGCGTGCATCGCCTGAGTCTGCGGAGCACGAGGACCGGACCCTGGCAACGGACGTCGCCGGGGAGGGGACGATTACCGTCCACCAGCACGAGGAAGGTGATGTCTGTCTAGGAGCATCCGCAAGTTAGGCATTGATTCTTCTTTCTGATTAATTCGTCTGATCTTGATTATTCCTCTTCTCTTCCTGTCCCACAGATCCTTCTCTCGCGGAGGATATGGACGTTGACGCTGTGGTTACGGAGGTTGCCCGCGAGGCGGCAGCTGAAGCCTCCGACGCCATGGCGCGCGAGGCCGCCCACGAGGAGCAGGAGGAGGAGCAGGATATCCAGGAGCCTGCAGACGGATCCGTCGAGGGCCCGAGGGCGCGTCCTGACGACCCTTCGCTTGCCAGGGGCGAGGAATCCCAGCCCACCGGAGGAGAGGCGGGCCATGGTCAGCCTCCCACGCCCAAGGATGTCTCGGGCAGCACGTACTTCCGCGTCAACGGGGAGACGTTCATCGTCCCGCCGGAGGAGTAGCGATCGAGGGACTTGGTGGAGGGGGAGAGCATCAATGCGTAGCTTTCCGTCGGTGTTGGTCCTGATGCCTCGGCGGGGTCGAGAGCCGGGGGTGAAAAACTCAGTGAGGAGCAACTCTTGCTGTCCATGAGGGACCACGTCGGCTAGCTCCAAGCCTTGTATCGCGCCAGGAGGGAGAAATTGGACTCCTGGGAGGTAGTCATCAAGGAGGCGGAGGAGGCGTTTGAGAAGCGTTTCGAAGAAACGTGGGCTCACTTTGACAAGGCCTACAAGGCGCTGCAGAACGAGCGCGAGAAGCTGAAGGCCTAGGACCAAGCGCTCAACCTTCGGTCGGATGACGTCCACAAGGAGGAGGAAGAGTCTCATCGTCGAACTTCTGCCGAGGAAGCCTGCCTCACCAACATCCGGATCGGCCTAGAAGACCATGAGAAGGAGCTTGCCGCTTGCAAGCGCGCGCTCAGTGAGTGGCTCCGTGCCAAGGACGAGGAGGTCAATAAACTGGTTGCGCAGCATACTCAGGAGCTGGCAGACCGGTTCAAGAGCGACCTCGATGCTCAGGCTTCGGAGTATGTCGGCAAGCTCCAGGAGGCCACTGTTGGAGCGTCTGCCACCAAGGTTGCCAAGTATGGGCTCACCGGGATGGTGAAAGAGCTCGAGGAAGAGCTTGATGGCCTCCGTGACGAGGTATTGACGCTCTCTTCTGCAAAGGACAAGGCCCTTGCGAGCTTGAGGGATGTTCAGGCTGCTGCGGCTGAAAAGGCCGCCCAGCTGTGTAGCGTCAACGTCACCGTGGTCGTCGTGCAAAACAAATTGGCTCATATGGAGGAGGCCCTCAAGGAGTGTGCGGCGGAATAGCTCGACGCCGACTCCGCCGTTCACGACGGGTACGTGAATACCGTCAAGCTGTGGACGAAGCGCCTTGTCCATGCTGCGTGCACCATTGCCGATCAGCTGGCCACCATGGATCTACAAGGCCCCGGGTATTCTCCTTCTCCAGGGGTTCCTCTGAGCGTCAATTTGGCCTTCTTCTTCGAGATTCTGACCGACGCCCTGAAGTGCCTTCAGAACGAAGAAGCAACGCGACTGCCGAGCGAGGCCCGACGGTTGTGCCGGAACGTCCTCCTCAAGGTCCGCACCAAGCTGGCATACAGGAACCCCGATCGGAACCTCTCCATGGTACGCCTGCCGAATGATGTGGACCCCAAGCCTTTTGAGGAGAAGGTCATGCCTATTGTCGACAGGATAGAGAATGTTAAGAGAGTGCAAGGTTCGTGTTCGGACTAGCCCACGTGCCCCTTGTTACTGCATTCTGTGTTTTAAACATAATTATTGTTATTTGTAGTATACTCAGTGCTTCGCTTGAGAGGGCAGTGCTTCTCGTCCTCTACAGCCCCTTCCTCTCCGTCCTCCCTTTTTTACGGTGGTCTGCCATTGTGTGTTCGCTGGGGAATTGTTGGCACGATCGGCCTTGTCACGAGCACCTTGGGGGAGGGCAGTACGTTGTCGGAGTCGTCACTACCGGCAGGGCGTTTAGCTCCCTTACGGGCTTTGCCATGAGTCGTCGAGCATGCTTTTTACAAAAATGGGGGTGTGCCAGACAAGCCACCTTGGTTGTTGAGCGCGCTTCGAGACGACGTCTGGAAGGCTTATGACAGTGATGCCCAGCGCACAGGTTTTCCCACGTGAGAGAATCGAGGACGCTTAGAGAGGAGAGGGATGTACTTACCGGACGACTTATTCCAAGTGTCTGCAACTTATCTGCCAGCTGCGCTTACTTCTTTCGGCCTCGAGTGGATTATCTTGGCTCTTGCTATTGCTGTGGGCGTCCCCACTATCTTCCCCCTCGCAAACTTGTGCGCGGGGTTGTGCATGTCTTTCAAGAGAAAGAAGAAAGGGACGATGTCAGTCGGGGCTATGGTCCCCTTGTTAGTTTATGCATTTCACAAAATCATAGATGCATGCATCTTTTCTATCATGAGGATCTATATGATGATGCAGAACGCTATGCTTTATTTAACTGCACTCAAGGTCTTCGCCTGGCTTTGTACAAAGGATTACATGCAACTTCGGCAAGACTTTTACAAAAGGTGGCGAAGATGCTCAATGTTCCAGGAGTTGCTCACGGGTAAGCCGTCTTCAGTCTCCAAGCGGACAGCGCCGGGCTTGGTGACTCAAGCTACCCGATATGGGCCTTCCCACTTCGGCGTCAACTTGTTTGTAATCTTGGCCGACTCAACGTTCCGAAGAACAAGGTCGCCTTCCTCAAGACTTCTGGCTCGTACCTTGCGGATATGATAGCGGCGCAAGGCTTGCTCATAGCGAGAGGCTCGCACAGCCGCCTGAATCAGGCTCTCCTCGAGGGGTACTGCGTCGTCCGGATGCAATTGCTCTTTCTCAAGCTCATCATAAGCGAGCACCCGAGGCGAACCATAAATGAGTTTCGTGGGAAGAACTGCTTCTGCCCCGTAGACTAGGGAGAAGAGTGTCTGGTTGGTGGCTTCATTTGGTGTCGTTATGATCGGCCAAAGAACCGCCGATAGTTCATAAATCCAGTGCTTTCCATGCCTGCGCAGCCTGTCGAAAGTTCTGGTCTTGAGCCCGTGCAGTACCTCGGCATTTGCTCTTTCGGCTTGACCATTGCTCCTTGGGTGAGCGACGAAAGCAAAGCATACTTTGCTGCGAGGTCTTGGGTGTATTGCATGAAGGTGCAACTCATGCATTGGGTGCCATTGTCGGTGATGACCCTGTTCGGGACGCCAAAGCAATAGACTATCCCCTTGAAGAACTTCACGGCTGATTGCACTTTCACCTTTCTCACAGGCTCCACTTCTGGCCACTTTGTGAACTTGTCGATTGCGACGTACAAGTACTCAAAGCCCCCAGCGGCACGGGGGAAGGGCCCGAGAATATCGAGCCCCCGGAACGAGAATGGCCACGAGAGAGGGGTCGTTTGGAGAGCTTGTGTTGGTTCATGAAGCTTTCTTCAATGGAACTGGCACGCTTCACACTTGGTTACCAGTGCAGTTGCATCCTGGAGGGTTGTGGCCCAGAAGAAACCTTGCCAGAACGCCTTGCCGGCAAGGGCCCTCGACCCTATGTGGGATCCACATATTCCTGCGTGTATTTCGGCCAACAGCTCCAGTCCTTCCTCTCGGGGAATGCACTTGAACTTCACGCCGCTCAGTCGTCTTCTACAGAGGGCATCATCTACGAATTGGTACATGTTTGACTGGCGGGCTATGTTTTCTGCTTCTTCGGTTTCTTCGGGCAATTCCCCAGTTTGGAGGTATCGGACTATGTGTTGCGCCCATGCCAGAGCATGGGGCTCGACGGCGAGGACTAATGGCATGTCTTCTGCCGGGGTGGGATCCTCCCCGACAGGATTTGCTTCTGGTCCGTCAACTTCTTCCGCGGCAAGGTTCTTAGACTCATGGGTAAGACCCAACCCGGACCCCTTCACGAGAAGCCTTCCAAGACCACTGCAACGCCCTCAAGGATGAAAACCATTTGCGACCATAGTTTGCCTACCGTAAAGGAGTCAAAGACTTCCCTGTAAGCAGGGAACTACATGAAGACTTTGGCAGTGAGTTCTAACACGAGACATCTAGATGTCACAAACCGGCATGCGAAGCCCCGGGACCAGAACCCAAACACACCATCTTGCCACGTATTCTGACTTTGGAATACACCTGCAAGCCAGAACCTTGCACAGACTTAGCTCACCAAACCCTTGACCTCGGTCAAGCATAACTTATTGCCAGACCCGCCCACGATCAGTCAAGGACATGCGAAACATTCGAAGTTGTATCATCAAGCACCTCAAGATCACAACAGCAACACGGGGACATGAAGACTACCTCCGACTCAAGATTTTGTATCTCTCCAACCCCTAGCCTAGAAATCTCGGGGACGAGATTTTCCTAAGGGGGTAAGGTCTGTAACACCCTCTGTTTAGCTTTCCTGACTAATTAACTTATTTCAAAAATTAGGATCAATTAAAAAAAATTGTGAATGCTTGTGATGCTTGAAGTCACGATTGTTTGCGTGCTTGCTTGAATGCATGTGATTGCTCCCCAATAATTCTTGCCATCCTCCAACTCACCTCCTCATCCCATCTTCTCCTCCCTAATGATCATGCCATGTGTTTAGGACCAATATCTATTTTTACCAAATATTATTTTTTTCCCCAAAAGCATTTCTTTGAATTAAACTTCCAAACCCGTGAGATGAGATTACAAGTATTTTATTTGTTCGGAATCATGCCATGTGTTTAGGACCAATATCTACAAGTCCTCCAATTAGGGAATTTGTTCACGGCCAAATATTTTATTTAAAACCTATCATCAAAATGTCTTCCAAAAACCATAATATTATTATTTTAAAAGTTATTTTATTATTTTATTTAAATGCCTTTCTGTGAGGCTAGAAATGGTCTCTTATGAAGGGAATTTATTTTTATTGCTTTCAAACTTTCAAGAAAGTTTAGGGAAACTCACTGGATATATTTATTCCATATATATGAGTTTCAACACATGGTCATGTTCAAAATATTGGGCAAACCCCTCCAAAATCCTTCCTGCCTATTTCAAGCTTTTGAATTATTTCTATTAGAAATATTCTCAATAAATTCCAGTAAAATTCCATCATGTCACCTATGATATGCTTGATGATCTTGCCAAGTTTCATCATCAATCCAAGTTGATTTGGCTCCCCTAATTATTCTAAAACCCTATCTGTCCAGATTCAAATTTGAGCAACTCTACATTGTGAACTGTCTCCAATTGTGCTAAACTTTGGTGGACACGTTCTAATACTCCAGTAATGCATCCACACCAAGTGGTGCATCAAGGAGAATAGAAGAACTTGTGCTAAGACCCTCAAAACCATCTCTGTTGATTTCTGACTTTGGGAAACTTTACATTATAAAGTTTCTCCAATTGACCCAAAACTTTTTGTGCATTCCTTGATGCTCAAATAAATACCCTACACCAAATATTGGATTTGTGGGAATTGATTGCACTGGGATTGTAAGCAGAAAGCCATTTCTGCCCATTTCATGGGTTTTCCAAGTCTACATTGGAAAACTTCTCCAGCAAATCCCAAATTTGGTGTGCAAGGTTATTTTCATCTATAATTTGATCCTCGTAAGTTTCATAGCCATTGGAATTCATCTGATGGCCTAACAACAGATCAAACACCTTGTGTGCAATCACTAAATTGGCTTCTTTGACCCCTTCCACTTTTACCCTTGAGCTCAACTTTCTACCACAGCTATCTCTAGTTACATTTTACCTCGAGTAACATCTCCATGGCCACTGGTCAATTATTGGAGAGAGACCCTATGTAACTACGTCTCATTTTCACCCTTGGCAGCACTCTTTTACCTCTCTTTCCATACTTCTGCTTAACCCAAAGCTCCCAATTCTTTCTAGAGCATCTCTAGTATGCCAATGCTTCATTTCAAGCAAAGAGATGGCATGCTCATGTGGAGAAAATGAGCAGCCCATCCTCATATTGATTTATGGCTGAAAGGTAGCTTTATACAGCAAGTGCTAGCTACACTTCCTTGCTTGAGATGAAATTTTGCTGAGGTGTAGTCCTTGCATACCGAATGCTCCAGGACATGGTTGCACCTCCCATCCCTTCCTGTGAAAAACACTTGTATCAGCCCCTAGTTTCCTGCTGGAATGTTTACCTCAGTCAACAGCCAACCAAATCAACTCCACTTGAAGCCAAACTCCTCACTCGTCTTCCTGATAGCATGCCCCACCTCCCAGACATCTTTGACTGGTCATTAGGGCCCTGTTGGCACTGGTGCCCGTGGTGACCACCACCCTGGACTGTGATATGGGTGCTCTACACCTTCTTGCTTTCCTCCAGACCACATCAAGCCAACCCAGCATGTCCAAGCATGTCCCAACAACCCCTTTTTACTGGTCCAAGAGCTCCCCATCATCAGCTAACTTCCAAACACCCTCTAGAGTGCATGGCACCCATGCCAAGGGTGCTCCCGAGAGCTTCAAAGCTCTCTTCCTTCCTCTAACCCACTCATCTCTTCTTTTCCCGAGCCCATCTTGTCTCTCCTTCCTCATGAGCACCTCGGGCTTCCCCATTGAGCCTTGCTCTCTCCCCTAGCTCTCCTCCTCCTGCCATAGCCATGGCCGAAGCCCTTGAAGGTCTCCGCGCGAGCCTAGCCAACCCATGGGGTTTCCCCTCGCCCCTGGGCACTCCGGAGGACCTCCTCATCGCCGAGCACCCCCCTTCGGCGCCCATCGCCCCCTAGGCGCCACGCGCCCGAGGCCCGCGAAGGCCGGCCGCCTCCCTCGTGGCCCCTCCAGCCTGCGTCGCGGCAGCCCTCCCCTTCGGCGCTCAGGGACTTGTTGGGCGCGGCGTGGCCTCCCGAGCCCGCCGGCATGTCAGGCCTCACCGGAGGTGGCCAAAGGAGCGGAGCCGGCACATCTATGAGCTCCTGCATCTCCTCTCTTCATGAGCGGGAGGTGGGAGACGCAACTAACGCGCGGGACCCCTTGTCAGCGAGCCAACGCCCGGGCCCGCCGTTAAGTGGAGGCGGTTTTCCCCGGGAGCGCCACCTTGCAGAGGAGGCGCACTAGGCAGAGTACGCCTTTGGCGTGGCCCTCCTGCGCGCCAGGCCGAGCCAGCAGGCCGGCCCATTCCTTCTCCCTCGCCGGTGGCACAAGATAACACGAAAGCAGGACCCCCTTTTTCTCATTTTTACTTTCTCCATAACTTATAAATCCCACCATAAATTCATTCTGACTCCAATTTAATTGATTCAAATTTATATAGGTTCCTAAATTCAAGCTCTATCCACATATGTGCTTTGCACATTTTTCCAGGAAGATTTTCTGTAGTGTTATTACTCAAATCCAAATTTGGATATAATTGTCCCACCTTTCAAAATTCTATAGGTTCGAAATCAACTCCAAATGGAGTGATTCCAATTCCTAGGGCCTTCTAAAATCATTCCCTATTTTTAGAACCTTGGTCAATATTTTATTCAGGCTTTCTTCTGTTGTATAAACAAATAGCTTCCTATTGCTATTTATTCCATATTAGAAAAGTCCTTGAATATTCATCTCAACTCCAAATCCAGTGAGACAACTTCCAAAATATTTCTAAAGTGGTTCTCTGTCAAATGAGTGTCTCCACTCATTTTTATCATAATAGTTTCTGTGGGCTTCATGATGAATCCCCTACTCCTCCTTGCCTCCATTCAGAAATCCCTAATGATCCAAACCTCCTATGGAAAGCTTCAAGTATTTTTCTTAAGACCAGAGAGGTCTAAGAAAAACAAAACTTCTATTTTTGTGGCATTTTTTCGGTTGCTGTGTGGCTTACCGTGGTTGTTTCCGATGATAGTTGACGGGTAGACAGAGTATTCGGAGTTGGAGCGGAAGACCTCGAAGACCCCGAGGACTTACGTGAGCAAGGCAAACAACCCTTTGACCATGACTGAGCATGTGTTACTTTGCATGTTAAAATATCAAATATTTCCGTTGCATATGATCATAAGTGCCGGTAATCATTTGATATGATTTTACCAAAGGCTCCCCCGGAGCACATGCATTGAGCTTGATCCTACCCCTTGAGTGTCATGCTAATACCATGTTGACAAGTAAAGATAGAAGTAGTATTATCATGAGCATGTTAATGACATAAAGCAAGAGTTTATGAAAACCCCGGCGGGTGCCACTAATGCCCGAGGGTGATGATGAGTTAGGTGGTCACTTTTGGTGAAGTGATGCACCCGGTATTTGCGTGAGTATGGTTTCGGAAATGGGATTAGATTTATGATGTGCCGACCGTCCCAACGTTACCAGTACGACCACGTTACCCCTTATGGGACGGGGCTAGCAAAGATCCACATTACTAGTGGCGGGAGTGATGTGTGGTCACTCTCGTGATGGGTTCGTGCCAGGTAGGACGACTATGCCATTTTTATGAGTTCCAGTCACACCGTTGGTCCCCGCATGGTTGGTACTGTCCAGAGTCGGTGCTCGTAAGACGTACAACATCTGGGCTGGGTACCAATCGAGTGGACCTCTTTGTCTAGTATCGTCAGGGGAAAGGCATTGATCGGGTACCTACCTCGTGTATGTTATATACCACGAGTCGTAGATGACACGGAAGTTTCCCGGATCTCGTGGGTCCAGCGTACTACCTCTGCAGAGTGTAGAACTATTCGAATAGCCGTGTCCACAGTCAAGGACAGTTGGGTAATCCTGCTTAAACTATGTCCAGTTATTTCCGCATAAACAAGTATGAGTGTGTGTGGTGTTGAAAAAGGTGTTGTTATGAAAGTAATGATATGACCAAGTTCGATGACTTGGCATATTGGGTGAGCCCAGATGGCTCAGACCTTAACAGATATATTGATATCTGTAACATGTTCTTCATAAGTAATTATTTAACTTGATGCATTTTCATGATCATTCCACCAAGATGAGTTACACCAAAGATGCATGATATTGTTATCCTTCACTTTCATTGTTCATATCATGGGCTGTTTGCGAGTATAATCAAAAGTACTCATTGGCTTGCCACTGGTTATTTCATTGACCACGTATGAAAGAACAGGATATGGTGAAGATTAACTCGGTGATGTTCTTGCGAGCTAGGACGCTTCCCAGTCAGAATGCGTGTAGGTTAAGTCTGATGGCATGGGTTCACGCCTTCAAACAATAATTCCGCTATTGGTCTAGTTTGGAGTGTTGGCCTTTAAGGCCCTATATATGTAAGACTCGACCGAGGTGGTCATTTACTGTATCAAACGGTATGTATGGATGTAAGACTCTTTTATTCGATATATGTGTTCGGTGAGCATTGATCTCTGGGATCACTAAGCACGGCGATCTCGACTCGTAAGTCGGGGTCCCCACAGGAGGGGTTGATTCTGGTGTTTCGTCGTCCAACATCGGAGTCCATTCTCCAATGAATTCCGCCAAGGCCCTTCTCTGTATGGTCGAGGTGCTCTCGAACTTGAGGCCGAAGCTGGACAACTCCAATGCCAGCTCCACTATCCTACCAGTCGCATCGGGGTTTCGGAGAATCCTTTGGAGCGGGAAGCGAGTGACGACGGTAATCTCATGTGCTTGGAAGTAGTGGTGCAACTTTCTTGAGGCCATGAGGAGGCCAAAAAGCAACTTCTACACTCCGGAATATCTCGTCCTAGACCCTTGTAGTAGGGAGCTGAAAAAATAGACTGGGCGTTGCACCAACTTCTTCTTTTGCATAGGCTCGCCGATTGGCGAGGACTTCTCTTGGTTGCCCCTTGATTCCGTAGGGGGGCCTAGTTCACCGTTGTGCGCATCTTCATTGAGTGGCGTCGCCTTTTCCGAGGCTCCATTGTCCTCTTCCCTCTGTGCCACCAAGGCAGCACTGACCACCTGGTTAGTCGCCGCTAGATACAAGAGCAGTGGCTCTTGGGGTCTAGGGGCCACCAGCACGGGTGCGGAGGAGAGGTACTTCTTCAAATCTTGTAGTGCCACTTCCGCCTCAGAGGTCCACTTCATCGGCCCCGCCTTCGTCAGGATTCTGAAGAAGGGCAGGGCGCTCTCAGCGGACTTGGAGATGAACCGGCTCAGGGCAGCTACGCAGCCGGCTAGGCACCGCACATCCTTGACGCGCTTCGGTGCCTCAATCTATTCGATGGCCTTGATCTCGTCGGGATTGGCTTCGATCCCACTTTGGGACATGAAGAACCCGAGGAGCTTGCCGGATGGGACACCGAAGACACATTTCTCGGGGTTGAGCTTGAGGTTGATTTTGCGCAGGTTGGCAAACGTTTCTTCCATGTCTTACACAAGGGTCGACCTATCTTTTGTTTTGACCACTATGTCATCCATATAGGCTTCTAGATTTCTATGGAGTTGGGGTTCAAAATCAATTTGGATCACCCTTGGGGAAGTCGAACAGGCGTTCTTTAACCCGAAAGGTATTTGCACAAAGCGGTACGTGCCACATGGGGTGATGAACACGGTCTTTTCATCATCTTCCTCAACCTTGTAGATCTGGTGATAACTGGAGTAGGCGTCGAGGAAGGACAGCAGGTCACAGCTGGCGGTGGAGGCAACAATCTGGTCGATGCACGGTAAGGGGAAGGGATCCTTGGGACATGCCTTATTGACGTCGGTGAAGTCAATACAAAGCCGCCACTTTCCGTTTGCCTTGCGCACAACGACTGGATTGGCCAACCATGTGGGATGGATGAACCCTCTGACTAGGCCTGCTCCTTCTAGCTTCTTGATATCCTCGGCAATAAACTCTTGCCGCTCCAGGGCCTGTTTCCCCACCTTCTGCTTGACCGGCCGCGCGTGTGGACAGACGACAAGGTGGTGCTCAATCACCTTCCTGGGAAAGCCAGGGATATCTGACGGTTGCCAACCAAACACATCAAGATTTCCCCGCACGAAGGCGATGATCGCGCTTTCCTATTTGCTGTCGAGGGTGGAACTGATCGTGAAAGTTCCACCCGATACGTGTTCCTTGGCTCGCACCTTCTTGGTCTCAGGTGGACCGGCCCTGGACTTTTTGCTCTGCTCGGTGGATCTTCCAGGCACGTCCTTGCGGGCTGCACAGCACTCTGACGAGGTGTGCTTGCCGGGGTCGACGCGGGAGGTCCTCTTGCCGGCCTTCTTCTTCTTCCTTCTTTTCATTTTTCCTATTTCTTCTCCTCTTCCTATTCTTGGAGCTAAATTTTCTAATTATGTCTTTTTGGAGCTAAATGGGCTAATTATGTCATTTTGGATCTAATTGGGCTAATTATGTCATAGTTGGGGAAAATAAGGTAAGGAGAATATGAAAGAGGAGAAGAAAGAGGAGGAGGAGGAGAAGAAGAAGAAATCAAGAAGAAGGAGAAGAAGAAGGAGGAGGAGAAGAAGGAAAAGGTCTTCTCCTCCTTCTCCTTCTTCTCCTCCTCCTCTCCTCCTCCTTCTTCTCCTCCTCCTCCTCCTTCACTTCTTCTTCTCTTCTTCTTCTTCTTCTTCCTTCTTTTCATTTTTCCTATTTCTTCTCCTCTTCTCCTATTATTGGAGCTAAATTTTCTAATTATGTCTTTTTGGAGCTAAATGGGCTAATTATGTCATTTTGGAGCTAAATTAGCTAAGTATATAATATTCATGAGCTAACCAAGGTTCTTATGCCATTTTGAGCTTATTATCTCATTTTGGAGCTAAATTGGCTAATTATGTCATTGTTGGGGAAAATAAGATAAGGAGAATATGAAAGAGGAGAAGAAAGAGGAGGAGGAGCAGAAGAAGAAGAAGACATAAAGAAGAAGGATAAGGAGGTCCTTCTCCTTCTTCTCCTCCTCTCCTCTTCCTTCTCCTTCTTCTCCTCCTCCTCCTTCTCCTTCTTCTCTTCTTCTTATTCTTCCTTCTTTTCAGTTTTCCTATTTCTTCTCCTCTTCTCCTCTTCATGGAGCTAAATTATGTAATTATGTATTTTTGGAGCTAAATGGGCTAATTATGTCATTTTCGAGCCAAATGGGCTAATTATGTCATTTTGGAGCCAAATTAGCTAAGTTGTGAGCTAACCAAGGTTCTTACGATGTTTTTACCTAACTAAGCTAAACTAGCTAATTTGTCAAAAATGAACAGCATAAAACTTACCAGAGTGGTCATGAAGGAGGAGAAACACCAGGGTTGCTCGCGTTGGCTTCGTTTGGAGACGGTTGCCCTGGAGAAGGGTCGTGTGATGCCGCTCGGGAGTGAGTCTTCATCATCATCCTCCTCCATCTTCTCCCGCGGTTGCACGGGCCTTTTTTTCTTGCCTTTGAACTTGCCGGGGCGGCCCCCTTGGGCGCCCTTCTTCCCGCCTGACCCTTCGCCACCTTGCGGGGCCTTATCCTTGCCGCGCCTTTGGTACTCGGCTCTCTGCTTCTCGACAAGCTTTTCAACCTGTCGACAGTGCTGGAGGTCGTGGCCCTTTGTGCGGTGGATCTTGCAGTACTGGGCGCCGAGGCCATCCGGTTTGTCGGCGGCCGCATCCTTGCCGGAGGTCTCGGCTTTCGCCTTCTTGGTGGAGTCGGCATCGCCAGTCGCTTCGACGGCAAACACGGTGTTGTCGTTATGCTTCTTGTTACGTCGCTTTCCCCTCTTGGTGGGGACGTCGTCGTCTTCGTCTTCGTCTTCGGAGTCGGTTTCGACACCGGCATTCTCGCCAGGAAGCCTCCTCCCTTCTTCTGCACGCAGGCACCTGTCCACCAGTGCATAAAGCTCAGCGACATCGCAGACTTTGTTCATCGCGAGCTCTTCGTGCATCTTTCGATTGCGCACGTTCTGATGGATCGCGCTGATGACGGCAGCTGGGTGAATGTCCGAGATGTTGTGTTGGATGCGGCTGAAGCTCTGGATGTACTTGCGCAGGGATTCACCCTCCTTTTGGGGGATGATATGCAAGTCGCTTTCCTGACCAGGTGCTCGGCGGCCAACGGTGAAGACGCCAACGAAGTCCTAGCAGAATTCTTTCCACGAGGAAACGGAGTTCTTGGGAAGGTGCATCAACCACGACCTGACGTTGGGCTTAAGCACCAACAGGAAGTAGTTGGCCAATATCTTCTCGTCTCGTCCCCGGCAGCCGCGTGCGCGATGGTGTAGATGCTGAGGAACTCCGACGGGTGGGTCTTGCCATCGTACTTCTCCAGAATCTCCGGCTTGAAAGTACGGGAGCTGGGCCACTGGACTCGCCGTAGCTCGCGGGTGAACGCTTGGACAACCTACCTCGTAGGGTAGGTCGCCAGGGTATCCTGAAGCTGGCATGCCAGCAGCGGTTCCAACGCGCATATCTAATTGAAAGGCGCGTCTCGCGTCATCGCTCGATGATGGTGCGGGCTTCTTCCCCGCGTCGCTCATGAAGAATGTCTCGCTGGTCACAGCGGTGGCGGGGGTCGGAAGACCCGGTCGAGTCGTCAGAGACGATGAACTATTGCCATCGCTGTGGAGGAGAGTGCACTGTGGCCGTGGGAGCCCCAACCTTCTCTGTACGGTCTTGAGCGCACTTGCTGGGGGGTCGTTTTGATGTCCCCGCCTGCTACGGCTAGTCTCCATCGGCGACTGCGAGGAGGCTTTGGATTGTGGATCTCCACTCCTCTTGCTTGTCCGCCGTTGGAGGGAAATCTAGGAGCAGCTGGTCTCGCTTCAGGGCTTCCGCCCGTGCGGGGACCTCGAGGGGCTCTTACTCCTAACCGCGTTAGAAGGAGCATCCTGTTGGTCACGCGGTGGCTCGCCAGCCCGCGTCGTAACAGAGCGGGTACGCCTGCTTAGTGTACCTCGAGAACGGGGTCCTGAGAAGGCCGAGACGCGTGTGCTTCCATGGGCGCCTTGAAAGGCGATGGCGCGTATTTGGACATGGCCGCGTCGTCGGTTGGTCGCGCGGCTACGTCCATTGATGCACCAGGGCGAGGGTGATTGCAACGGCCGCGGGCAACTCCACTCGCCTGGGTTTGTTCTCCAGAATGTTGCGGAAGCTCGGGGCCTCCGCCTTCTTGTCCTGCGCCCGTACATTCTCTTGCCTCCGCCGGGGCCGGAGGGCTGGGTGCGGGAGCGTTGGTCGCCGGAGCGCCCCTTCTCTTGGGGGGCTTGGCGTTGAAGAAGAGGTGGTGCGCTGAAGGCTAGATCAGGTTAACGCAACCTCCCCCCCCCCTACATGGTGTGCCAAAGATGTTCGTGGTGCGAGGTCGACACCTATGGAAATCCACGTGAAACCCTTGTGATCGTAGGGCAGGGAGAGGTGACGTCAAGAGCAGAGCTAAGATCAGTACCTGGTAAGCCTTTTTATCCAGGTTCTGGCCGATTACGTGTAAAACCCTACGTCTTGCTTGTCTGGTTGTATTAAGTGTTTTGTTGTTGATTGTTACAGTGATTGTTGACAACCTTCTTCTGGCCAATGTCCAAAGAGTCTAACCCCTTATGAATGAGCTAAGGGCTTCCTTTTATAGGCAAAGGGATCACCTACAGTGCTCGGTGGTAGGTTCACGAGAAGTTAAAGTGAACCTAGGGCGGTGCTTATCCATCTACCGCTGTCAGGTGCATTAAATGCATGTCTTGTCCTTGTCAGCGAGGTACTGGTGAAGACACGTATCCAGGTGTTTCGACACCTGGACGCTGCGCTGGCGCATGCGGAATGCGCTAGAACTTGGGGGCGGTGGCATTGTGGCAAGGGTGGTCGCCCTCCAGTGCCTAGCTCCGTCATCCCGGCAAGGGAGCTTGTCGGGGCCTTGGGTCCTCGTCCCGGCAAGGGAGCTTGCCGGGTGCTTCGGTCGTCGTCCCAGCAAGGGAGGCTTGCCGAGGTCTTGTACTTGGTGAGTTCATCATGCCCACCAAATGGGTGTGGCCTTGGTTATGTTCCCGGCAAGGCAGGCTTGCCGAGGCCTTGCTAATCTTGGGGGTTGTACCTTGTCTGGGTCCTGCCATGCCCTGTCGGCACGGGCTCATTGTGCCCGTGCACAAGTCTGGGGCACTAGGGACCCCAGTCTTTAGTGCACCGACAGTGGTGGTCCCTCTCGGTAGTGGAGGGAGATCCCCCCACCCGTGCTGCTCGAACATCTTCCTGCAATAAGCCTCCGCGCTAAGTCGCTTGTTCCTATTGCTTCCGTTGGTTGATCCCGGCGCCGCCCGGTGCTGACGCCCCCCTTGTTGCCCCGATGTGTCTCCATTGTCATAGTTCGCCCGTGTCGATGCCTCCGCCTTCTGCTGGCTGCGCCGGAAGGAGTGCTCCTATCTGGCCATCCCAGTCTATCGGGGGCCGACCTGGTCTTGGTGATGCGCACCGGTGTGTGCATCGATTGTCCCGCCGTTCTCTTCACGCCCCTGGTGGTTGTCAGCGTGATGCGCCTCAGGGCCGGCCGGCGGAATCTGGAGGAGGAGGAGGGAAGCATGAGGCGCGTCTCTCTCGGCCCCACCCAGCGAAGGAGGGGCCCCATTGCTTGTCGTCCCGGGGTCCGACACGAGGTGCGATCCCCCAGCACCCGGCGCTTGCGGCCTTGAAGAAGAGCGGGGTTGGATGGTCTTCTGGGCGATGGCGATCAGCTCCATGATGTGGTCGGCCCTGGCATCGAAGCCCCCTTGCGTCGGTCGTTGGTGGAGCATCTCACTCGCCATCTGCAACGCGTCGTGCGCGCCGAGGTCCTCCAAGTTGATGCGGCGTGTTGCGGGTGACGGGGGCGCAGCCCAGCCGCCGTGCGCCTAGGTGGCACGGGTGGTTGCGACGGTGGAGACGATGTTGACGATCTGGTACGAGCTGCCTGGTACCACAATGCTGGTATGCATGCTTCCGGCCGTTGTGACATGACGGTTGGAGGCCAGCTCAAAGAGGCTCGAACAAGCTGGTTGGGCGCCGGCCATCGGAGCAGCGGGCCTAGGGAAGATGAAGCTCGGAGAAGACCCTAACACGCCCCCTACCTGGTGCGCCAAATGTCGGATTTCGGGCTCCATAAAACCCTAAAGATTTGAACTCAGGGGCGTGTACGAAGATCTCTGACGGCCTAACCTCACCTAGCATGCTCCTCGATGGGAATGGCGAAGAACTCACTCGGTGGTGAGGAGAACCCAGAAAACTATAGTTTACCCAGGTTCGGGCCGCTGTGAGGCGTAAAACCGTAATCCTGATTTGGTGGCTTGCCTCTAGTGGAGGTTGGTGGATGAACTAGTACAGTGTTCTTCGCCCTCATGAGGTTAGGCGGACTTAGTGGTGTGAGGATGGGTGAATGAATGAATCCTCCCCTCTCTACGGAGTAACCTACTTTTATCTATTGTGGCATCCCCGGTCCTCTTCCCTTATCGTTTCGGCGGGAAGGGATCCCACAACGGCTAATTTCGAAGGGGGACAGGGGAACATGCTTCTCCCGTCCAAAAGTGGTATTCGCCTACAAAGTAGGTGCCAGCGCTATAGGGGCTGATTCAGGGATGACGTTCGTCCTGCCGGTGGGTAGCCATGGTCTTGTTGCACCACAATGCAAACCTTTAGAAGATTCCTTGGGAAATTGCGTCCGTCCTTGCCCCCTTTGCAACAAAGGGGAAACTGCTCTGTCCTGCTGTTTGTTGCCCGCGTGTCCTTCCTGTGCGTTATCATTGACTCGTGAGGCTGGGCATCACCTCGGAATATCCGCCGCTTCGAAGGGGTCCTGAAGAGGCCCCCTGCGGGTCTCGATGTCGTTCCTCCTCATGAGGCTTGGCCCCTCACGAGGGCCTTGCCTTGAGTGATGTCAGGCTCGTTGGTTTGCTTGATGAAGTGGGCCAGTCCTGGGCCGTAGGCAGGCAGGTCTGGGTACCCCCATTTCCAGAATGCCGACAATATTTCCTCACTTGATGATTTTCGCTCAAAGTCCTCGAGAAATTGGGTTGGTCTAAATGACAAGTGTCAGTTTCGCTCGGAGCATCCAACCAGCTAGTGGTTGCGGGGGGGCGGCTATTTATAGCCTAGGAGCATCCCGACATGATTTGACATTAATGCCCTTAATGACATGACCGTTGTGTGTATAAGATTGGGAACAGGTGGTGCAACGCAGAAATGGTCATATCTTTCAATTGTGAAAGTCCTCAAGTCTCTCATGTTCCTCATTGATAGGCAGTTCGCACTGGCGAGATCCTAACTCCTCAGTTAGTGCAATTTCATGAGCGACCAGAAGAACATCTTCTCTGTCACTGAAGACTTTGACTAATCCATAAGAAATTTTCAAAGGGTTCACTCTGAGGATTTGGTTATGTAGGCTTTGAGCTGAACATCATGAGGAAATTCTTTCCTTAGTTTTACCTCGACCCTCTTTAACAGTATGGTGTTCCTACGACTCATGAATGAAGAAAATGAAACATACAGAGTGAATCTTCAAGCTTCAAAGTCTTCAGAGTATTTTCTTCGGGACACACCGAATTCCTCATCTTCAATGTCTTCATGAGGAATATCAATTTTTCACAATTTTTTCACGATCAAAGTCTTCAAGGAATGAACAAAATCTTCACCCGAAGATATGCATTTTTAGGGATCGGTATCCATCGAATAACTCAAACTCCTCAGCGACTTATAGGGCGTGTGTACACGTACAAACTTATCAGTCTCTTAACCTATAAGTCTTCAATCCACCAAAATCAATAAGGGGCACTAGATGCATTTACAATCTCCCCCTTTTGGGTGGTTGGTGACAAATAGGTTAAGTTTTTAACGGGGATAAAAATATGAAATGTAAGTACAGAGTTTGAGGAATTTGATTACAAGATACAAAGAAACTCCCCCTGAAGATGTGCATATCTGAGAAATATTCATTGGACAACAAATGCACATTAATGATATATATCATCACTACAAGAAATAAGGTCAATTATGGCTCCCTATATTGGTCATTCAATCGTTATTGTTGTCCTTTATTGACCTTTTTTAACCAAATTTACAACGTCAACAGTTGGCCATCAAGAAGGAACAAACATGACCTTTCTAAAAATTTGCTCGTAGGTCTCTATCGACCAAAATTTTGATTTGATCATTACCCATTTGTGTGAGCCACGTAGAATCTGACATGGCCAAGCTGACGTGGCATTGCTAGTGACCAAATGGAATCATCAAAAAATTCAAATCCATGTCTACCAATCTAGTCTACATGGGCATGACCCGATACCTATTTTACTATTAAAAATGTCTGATTTGTTTGTGTTGAAGCAGTTTTTGCTAGAAGCACGCATATCTCAAGATAGGCCCATTAAAAATAAATACAACAAAATAAAAAATTGCAAATAAAATGTATATTTTATTTCAGTAGCATACCACATCATATAGAATACATCATCCAACGACTCCATGCATTAAGGTTCAACGCCTAACAAGGGCACGTCAAAATAATTTTACATGTGCACAACAGAATACTTCTGCAAGTGCAAATACACAGAAAAAGGACCCAACAAGTGCACAATTGCACATAAAGAGAGTTCCACAAAGATTGGATGAGAACCACAAGTTTCTTCTGATCCTCTTCCTCTCCACAATATGCTCTTGCCATTGCCGCGTGCAAGAAAAAATGATACCGACTGCATGTTAAACCTAGAAAGTAAAAAAATTCCAACCGTCCAACTAATATGTAATTGTTTTGTAGCCATAGGACGAAACATGAAACGTCTACCCCGTTGGTATTTCCTTCTATGCTTATGAAATGAAAAAAAAGAATCTAGAGGAGACGTGCTCCCTTTGGTCTCCCTTTCGTTAGACTATAATCACCACGTCCTAGAAGAAAAAAAACACCACATACGCAAGAGATTAAACCGACTGTCACAAACGTGCTCCCTTTGGTCTCCCTTTCATTAAACTAAAAGTACATGTCTTATTATTAAAGAAATAAGACACACAAGAAAGAGATTAAATCTACCGTCACAAACAAAGAGAACACTTCCAAATTAAAAGAACTAGTCGTCTGACGCACGGGCTAGTATTTAGATGATAACTTATTAGAACAACTTGAATTGCAATCTTTTTTATTTATAAAAAGAACTAACTACAAATTAATATAATTTGTATCAAGTTCTTGAAAGTGTATTATTATGTAAGCAGGACAATTTGTTCGTGTAACCATGTACCCATATAACATTTGAATTAACTGAATGCCATCATAGTACTGTTTTTATTATCCCGGACAATAATGATAGTTTCTTTGGCATATATCCCAAAAGGTCATGTAGAAATCAAAATGTAACATAGTTATTTGCATAGACTTTTGAAGAAGCAAAGTTCCTCCATTCGTTAACACTCCTAAGTATATTAAATATATAAATGTATTCTGTAGAGAAATGAAATCATACATTTGGTAATGTTTCGAAACAAAATACAATTGCGTGAACATATAATATTTTAGATGTTTACTAACAACCACAAACTGAACTGCACACTTCATTCTCAAATATATGTCATAACAAATGAAGGAAGAGAAGGCAACATGATGTACATATGGTCATGTCATTTTGCCAACCAGCTATATACAGATGACGCATTTAGTTGCTAGCATTTTCGGAAGAATACGAACACATTGTTTCTAGGTGCATGCTCTTCCGTATTATCCATGTGGAATCGCTGCAAGGTGGTACGTCATAACATCACAAACACAATGCAACCTATGTTTTTTCATGGAAAATGTATAGCTCTTGGAGTTATAACTATGAAAGTAATAAGGTACACAAGACGTCAAATTTTCTACAATTATCCAAACCTTTACTCTAAAATACAAACTTACACAAAACTTAAGTAGCATATATTTCTTGAATCCACCGGTTGGAGCCACTATAGAACAAATAAGTTCATAAGAGATTAGACCATCAACTACACTGAGCAAATTATATTCTAAAACATCCACTTCTGATTCAGAAAAGCAATTATGAGGCACGTGCGACATACCAATCTTACCCCCATCGAGTCTGGTCTTCGGGGGTGCTAATTCCAGGTAACGATTCATTCCTTAAGTTGTCAGTCCATGATGGTTCATCTGTGGGTTTTATCCAAAATGGATGAAAAAATGATAGTTGATGATTGACGGACATATAACAAAAAATTATATGATCACATCAAGGGTAGAATTAGCTAGTATCATGTACGCTTGAAGTTTTCTAGTCCGAATGGCAACTCCAATATTTCATACGAAAGGTAATATATTTGAAAGAATATTTTTATTTATTGTATGCTACATCGCCATTTATATACCCTTGGCAGCCATTTTTTGACAAACAACCATATTAAAGAATGAAGAAGCTCCTTATAAAAAGAGTTTGAAGAAGCTAAAAAATGTAGATCTCTCCAACGGGCCTTGCTGCAAGCTGGGAGGACGGATGGACGCACATGCAGAATATTAGGCTGCATGGGGTGAGAGAGGGGGATAGAAGAGAATGGTGGGAGAGCAGATGCTTTGGCCAGAGAAGAAGGATGGATCGCAAGTAGAACAAAAGGAGAGAATTTTCCTACAACATGCGCATGTGCGTACTATAGCACAACACACGCGTTCTTTTCACACACATGAATGATCCAATTTATGTTACATGTATGAAATACTACACTGACGATTTTGCAGACATGCTCTAACCAACCTTGATTGGTGCGTCATTTTCCTGTCACACAGTCAATGAGGCAGATATAAAAAAGGAAGCAACACTAGTGTGCTATTGTGCTGTACTATTTTTTTGAAATATCATATATATTTATTCTAAAGAATCAAGAAAGTTTTGTTGGAAAACATGAATCATGAAAGTAAGGATACAAAATTTGCATTTGATGCTTATCCATATATAAATATACACAGCTAATTCTTGAATTGATAGAGAGTGTAGATGTGTATTTATCGGTAGAATAAAACGACACTCTCCAGCAATTGATTTCTCGACCTCGCAGGAAATAGAAAATCAATAAGAGCATCCATGAAACATGCATATGCTCCTGTTACCTGGAATATAAAAGTGATTACCTGGAATACAATATAAATAAAAGTGATTACCTGGAATTAACTCAAGGCTACCGGAGAATTTCTCTTTAACTTTTCCTGACTTGTTAAGGATATAGCAGAATTCCCATAAGCTCCTGTGTGAAAGTGGCAGAACATAAGAAGGTGCCAGCAAGCCGTGAATTAGCAATCCATCAGTTATTTAGAAATTAACTGGACCACAAACCTAAAGTACATGATATACAAATGAGATAAACAAAGAGCCTCTGTTGTAAGTAAAACTAATCAGCCTAATCACGATGATGACAATGGCTACCCTGGTGGCATGTGCAACTTAAATGGGCTGCTAGCAACGGAATTCTCTATAAAGTTCAGGATATCAGCATTCAGCAGTACAGAATTTGCTAGCAACGCAGTCTAAATAACTACTGACAGGAAACGATGCAAGAACGTGCTCTTCCCAAAGTTGCATTTCAGGCAGCAAGCAGATAAGCCGCCCTGTTAGACCAAACACTAGAGCTCATCAGCTGAGAGAGACAGAGATTGTGCCGCATTCAACTTACAGTTTTTCTGCTTCCATTCCTTTTATTCAGAGATTACAAACTCTAACTGAAAAACGAGAAAACAGGGCACGCCAGGGCCGTGAGCGCGACCATCCCGGCGCTCCCCGCACATCACCCGTGATGCCGTTGTGACCGTTGCATTGTGCCATCCCACGATGTCAGGGTGGCAAGAGATTCTAACTAACTGGCGGAGTTGCAGCTCAACTTATTTCCTGCTAATTAAACTGAATAAAAGTTCTATTGTCAAAACTGATGAAACTGAAACTATGTTCAGCAGCCGTTAACTAAAATACCCGCCCATTCCACACAGCACGAGCAAAGCATGAAGTTGGGTGATCATTGCAGAAAATTTGGGCCCCTCTATTTAAGGTGTACAGAGCAAGCACATCAAGTAATGCTCATAGGCTGCATATGGGACAAGCAACGTTAATTTCTACGTAGTGTTGGCGCTGCGATGGCATTAAGGCAGGTAATCTCACCAGCCAGTTTGGTGCACGGACAAGGCGGTGACTTGTGGTGATGGCGGGATCCAGTCCGGACAGTCTCCCAGCCGTCGCGCCGGCTTCTCTCTGATTTGCCCGTCATGGCCACCATGTCTGCTCCCGTGCTTGGAGAAGCCTACCTCCTAGACAAGGCCCGGATCTGGCTCGCTGCTGCTCCTGCATGCTCCTGCTGTAGGTGGAGGAGGACAGCGGGCTCCGGAGCGATCTTTGGGAGGGAGACCGCGGGCTCGGCATCGCCTGCAGGTGGAGGAGCAAACGGCAATGTGCGCTGGTTCGGGGAGGGTGGGACCCGCGGCGGGTGCGGCAAGCGGATGGGGAGGGAGGTGGCGGCGGCGATCTGGAGGGAAGGAGGCGACGAGGGGATGGGGAGTGGGTCTGCTAGTTTTTTTTCTACTTTTCTTCAGATTGATGAATGGATGGATGGACGTGGGATTGCTAGCAGTTGATAATAGGATTTGTGCCATGTCATCGATCCGTGGCATAAATGGTTTCACCAATCAGAATCCAACTTATGTAATTGTGTTTTTTTCTTTCGTTTCTTTTATATTTTTTATCCTTATATTTCGGGTAAACACTCAACATATTAACCTCATGGGGTGTGTTTAAATGACCCAATATTTATGGATCCATATTGGATTTAGATATTAGTCCGTATAGATATTGGATTTAGGAAATATGGATCCATATTATTGTCTCTAGGTGTATTTTTTGATTGCCTAAAAAGAGTTGTACAATATTTATTATTTTCCTCAAAAGAAAGCTATATTTTTTGGTTGTGTGTTCTGGGTGGATACAATTTTCGTTTCATTATGATAGTATTTGGCATTACTGAAAAATTCACCCACATATTTTTTATTGTCATGTTTAAGTTTTTATTGTATGAAACAACAAGTCAAGGTACCCTATACCACCTTTTAAAAATACTTATCTAAATAGGGTCTACACATTATGACATTAGCATGGGCTCATATATTTCATTTTGGTAATTATATTGTATTTTCTAAAATATTTAGGATATTAAAATGAATAATTATAATTTATTGGTATTTATCTAATATAATTTACTTCATCCATATACGTATAGAACAAATTTTTGCTCTCTATACATGACACATAGGCAAAATTGATTAGGGGTCGTCGAGTCACCTCCACACATAGGTTTATGGTCTTATATTTGGTCATGATAGCATTGAAATATGATCATAAATAATTCTACACATCTTAATGACCATTTTATGCAATAGGATCATGACCTAATGGACATAAAAGGTCATAACATTATGGGTTTTGGACTCTCTTGGACTTGCCATGATTAATTTTAGAATTTTGGTCATGGATCAATGACCAATTAAACCACCATAATCTGTTTTGGTCATAATTGAACGTTTTTCTTGTAGTGCATGGAGATCTCCCCCTATATCTTGTAATTCATGCATGCATTTGACATATGGTATGAGGAATATGAAATGCATGATGAAAAATGGTGCGTGACAAATTTCAGCATGCATGCATTTAATTAACTTGAGGAATAAGCATGCGAGGAAAAAGGTTCAAAAGTGTCAGAACACCATCGGGTTAAGTTACAACTCATTACATCAAACACTTTGGAAGAAATGAGTGTTTTTAACTTGATAAAGTTTATAAGCCCATAAATTTGACCCGCTTGAATACTAACTCAGATTTCTCCCCCTTTGTCATCAAGTAACGAAAAGGGACGAAACTGAGGACTAATTCCAATGAAGAACTTCACTTATGTGGTGGAGGAGAGGCGCCAGCATTCTTCGTGTCAGTCTTCCTGGTTGGGTCTCTCGCAGTATCAGCATGTTATTCATCGGAATCAGTAGAGCGAAATGAGGAATATGAACTGTCCACCAGGTCAGGAACTGGGATATTCTTGAATATCTTCTTTGGTGGCCATGGACAATCAAAGTCTTGGGTGAATTTCAATTCTTGAAGTTCCTTCAGAGTCTTGAGGTGAGATAGTATGGACCAAGTGCGATCAAATACCTCATGAAAATAATTGTGATTTTTCTTCACAGCATTTTAAGTACCATTGAGGGTTATCACAATGGAGCCAAACTAACGCTTAACCCACTTATGGTTTCGATCAACCTTCTCATGAAGACTGGGGAGTAGCTCTCTGTTAGTCATCACCCGTGGGGAAGTTGAACTTGGAGGTGTTGCTCTGCCATCAGATTCTTGGGTGGTAGTGTCATCATAGGAAGAGTATGATGCGGCCTTGCGAAATTGACCATCCAGTGGACGATTTCCTTCACCAATCACAGACTTTCCTTTGCCCTCAACTGGTTCAAAAGATTTCTTGATTACTTTGAGAGGAGGTAGGTAACTGATGTGATCCTGAAAGTTAGCTTGATAGTTGATTGAGGATCTGGTTCTCATGAATCTCGTGATCCAAGGCGCGTAAATCTTCAACTCAAAAGATGACAAGGCATTTTTGGCCAAAGTCCTCAAGAAGAAGTCATGAAGGTTCATTTGGATTCCATGAACGACGTTGAACAATATGTTCTTCATGATCCTGATAACATCTTCTTCATTATCATGGCCTTTGATAGTAGCGAAAGAATAGGCCAAGATCTTGTACACTGTTGTGGGCACATATTTCACTTCCTTTACCAAGAATCGAGTCCTTGGAGGCTGGCCCAGAGCTAAAGGCTTCATGAGGACTTCTATCAGATAATTTGGCAACTCTTTTTCATCATATGGTATTATTGCTTCATTTGAAAGAATTGGGACTGGTATAGCTCGAAGCAATTCAGTGGCTGGAGCTGTGAAGTGAGTGTGCCGAGTCATCTAGTCCAAGAGATAAGATTTGATGTTTTTGGGGTCACCTGAGATGTGTAGACTGGCATAAAACTGAAGAATAATGCATGTGTTCCAGTCACAGATATCCGTGCAGAATGGCAGTAGCCGTGCGTCATGAAGAACACTCCGAACAGGGGTAAAGCAAGGAATTTCCTCCATATCACAATGAGGTATGTTTATGTGATGGAATATATTCTTCTTCTCCACTAGCTGAGTGATACGTCCCAAACATATCTATAATTTCTGCTTGTTCCATGATCTTTTGGGTGACATTGTTATATGTTTTGCTACACTTTTATATCATTTTACACATATTTGGACTAACCTACTAACTCAGTGCCAGTTTATGTCTGTTGATGTATTTTTTGCACGGGCTTTTTCCCAATTTTCCGAAGCCCGAAAAAATCCAGAAAAATATATAAAAAAATGAGTGAAACAGAAGCTTCCGGGTCACCGAAGGAGGTCCAAAGGGGGGCCAGGGGCCTCCCAGGCGGCCTACTGGCAGGGCCAGGCCCTAGGCCGCGCCAGGAGGTGGCCTGGGTGGGTCCCACCTCCTCCGGTGCCCTCCTTTGGCCTATATTTAGACTTTCGTGAGGAAACCCTCGCTGACTTTCTGGAATCACGAATTTCTCCATCGTTCCGCCGCCGCAGCGTTTCCAAGATCGGGAGCGTCAGGAGACCTCTTCCCGCACCCTGTCGGAGGGAGGATTGACCTCCGAGAGCTTTTCCACCGCAATGAATGCTTCCCGGATGTACCGTGAGTAGTTTCCCTTGGACCATGAGTCCATGACCAGTACCTATGTGATGTATTCTCTCCAATCTTGTGCTTCAATGGTTAGTCCTTGTGAGCTTCCCTACATGATCAAGGCATCTATGTAATTCTCTTGCTTTTGCTATGCTCGGTTTGTTGGGATCCGATGGATTATGAGATTATGTGAAGATTGTTATGAGTTACATATTTGATTATCATGTTATATTATTTTCCTTAGTGATTCTTGCATGTTCTCCGTTGCTTTTTATTGCTTTGGCCAAGTAGTAGGCTGTAACTCCAAGAGGGAGCGTTATGCGTGATTGAGGGTTCGGGCCCCTCGATGTCTAGCTTGAGTGACAGAAACATGAGACTAGGGGATGTGCTTTTTGCGACCAGTGAGAAAACAACGATGCTTGTGGCCATGGTTGCAAGGACTGTTTACCTTACGCATAGTTCGTTAATGCATTTATCCGTTGCTTTGAGTTTACACTTTGGGTGGGGCTCGCAACTTAATACCAGAGAGATGTTCTGCATAGATATTTCAAGGTGGATGGTTAGTAAGTAGATGCTGATGAATAAACGGTCTACTTGTCTTGGTGTACTGCCCATTACTATTGAACCTCTAACTATCAAGGAGCATAATTAGCATTGCGTTGCGATCATAATCCTGTCAATTGCCCAACTGTGATTTGTTTACCCCAGCATAGTTGTTTATCGTCTTTTGTGACAGAGACATCACTAGTGAACATCATGTGACTCCGGTCCATATCACCATCATTGTTTACACCTCCATCATTTACCGCTTTCATTTACTTTACCGTTGCAATCACTATTACCTTCCCGCTTGTGTTTTGATCCTTTGCAAACTACAAGGCCGGATAGATTGACAAACTCTCTGTACTCATTGGGAGAAAAGTTATTTGTTGTGTGTGCAGGTCCACGTCTTCTGCTAGCGCTAGGGTGGAAGACACCTACTTGTTGAGCCTAGGAGTTCTCCTTGTTCGATAAACCTTACAGTCTCCGTGTAAGGGAATTTTTCTGCTGACTACATCTCCACCTTCCACTTGGGGTATCCAACGAGGTGCGAGAAGTATATACATCATCTCATCATCAAGTGAATTTCTGGCTCCGTTGCCGGGGACTCCACTCTTCAAGATAGGGGAGTTGCACGCTATCTTTTACCTTTGCTTTTTAGTCTTGTTAGTTTGCTTTTCTAATTTTTCTTTAGAGTCGTATACCAAAACCACAAAAAAATATTTACTTTGCTCTTGCTTGTTGTCGTCGCTATGGGTTCCGCTGAAAACACCAAGTTGTGTGACTTCACTAGTCACTACAACAATGACTTTATCTGCACTCCTATTGCTGCCCCCACCACTGGAGCCACGTCCTATGAGATTAAACCTGCTTTGGTGAACCTTGTTATGAAAGATCAATTCTCCAGTGCTGGAGATGATCCTTCTTTGCACTTGAACAATTTTGTTGAGATCTGTGATATGCAAAAATATAATGAAGTAGATGGTGATATTGTTAAACTTAAGCTTTTTCCTTTCTCCTTGATAGGAGGAGCTAAAGTGCGGCTTCAATCTTTGCCTAGGAATAGCATAGATTCTTGGGATAAGTGCAAAGATGCTTTTATTGGGAAGTATTATCCGCCTACTAAGATTATCCAGTTGAGGAGTAACATTATGAATTTTAGGCAACTGGATAATGAACATGTTGCTCAAGCTTGGGAACGTATGAAATCTCTTGTTGAGAATTGCCCTACACATGGTTTGACTACTTGGATGGTTATCCAAACTTTTTATGCAGGATTGGACTTTACATCACGGAATCTGTTAGACTCGGCCGCGGGAGGAACCTTTATGTCAACTACACTTGGTGCTGCCACAAAGCTATTGGATGATATGATGATAAATTATTCTCAATGGCACACCAAGAGATATCGAACAGGTAGGAAGGTAAACTCTGTTGAGGAGATCTCCTCCCTTAATGATAAGGTTGACATGATTATGACTCTACTCACTAAGCAAGATCCTATTGATCCTCATGATGTTCCTCTAAATTCTGTGGTTGCTCAATAGAGAGAGAAAGTGGATGTTAATTTTATTTCTAGGAACAACTTCAACAACAATGCTTATAGGAGTAATTTTGGTAGCAATCCTAGACCGTTCCCATCGAACAACTATGGGAACAACAACAATTATCCTAGCACCAAAAACTCCACTTCCGAACTAGAGAGCATGCTTAAGGGTTTTATCACTTCTCAAAAAGCCTTCAACAAGAGTGTATAAGAGAAACTAGAGAAATTAGATAGTCTCTCTTTGAAGGTGGACAACATAGCTCATGATGTAGAGATGCTTAAAATTAGAACTTCCCCACTTGAGTAAAGGAACACCACACTCATGAATGCTATCCAAGTCCAAATTAATGAGAACATAAGAATGCTACCCAAACTTAAAGAGATATGGGCTAGAGAAAAGGAAGAGGAAGAGAGAATTAAGAGCCTACCTACACACACTACCATTGCTACTATACAAGTTATTGAGGATCTCAAAACTTTTAGCACCCATCGCACTCCTAGTCCCAATGGACTCATTAATGGTGATGATAATACCTCAACTATAGGACAAGAAGGTCCTATAAATTTAGAGACTACCAAAAGAATGAGGTTAGATGACATTACTACCACTTTAATTAATGGTAGTAACCTTGATTCTCACAATTGTAGTCTCTCCGAAGTCATCACCTTTTTTGCAAAGAATTGCTAAAGACCCCCACTCTAGTACACTCAATATTGCCTTCACCGAGCATATTATCAATGCTCTCATGAAAGCTAGGGAGGAGAAGCTCAAGCTAGAGACTTCTATTCATAGGAAGCTAGACGATGGTTGGGATCCTATGGTCAAAATTAAATTGAATAATATCTCTTGCTTTTCTTTGTGTGATGTTGGAGCTAGCGCCTCCGTTATGCCCAATAGAATGTATGATATGCTTGATTAAACCTTATGACCCATGTTATTTTGGTGTTTGTCTCGTTGATTCTTCCATAAAGAAACCTTCAGAGAGAATTGATGATGTTCTTATTATTGTCAATGATAATTATGTTCCCATTGATTTTCTTATTATGGACATTGAATGTGATCCTTCATGTTCAATTATTTTGGGACATCATTTTCTCCACACCGTTGGTGCTATCTTTGACATGAAAGAGGGAATTAATAAATTCCAATTTCCTCTTAAAAAGGGAATGGAACACTTATCTAGAAAGAAGATTAAGTTACCTTATGAGTCCGTTACACAGGCAAGTTATTCTTTTGGAGTAGATAACACTTGATCTTCTTGCATTGTGCCTAGCTCAAAGGCATAAAAGAAAGCGCTTGTTGGGAGACAACCCAATATGTTTTTACTTTCTATTTTAGTGGTCTTGATGTGTGTTACTACTGTATCAACATCATTATATCTTTATTTTTAAGCTTTGTGCCAAGTTATAGCCTCCGATTGCAAGAAAGTTCAAAAGTTGTGACATGTTGTTCGGAAACAGATTATGTCTGCTTGACGGTAAAATTCGCCAAAAATCACCAGATCATCTTTTTGATCTGAATTGTTTTGACAGCATGCTCTATATAATTTTCTTTCTGGCCTCTGTTCTGAGTGTTTTGATTTGAGTTGCAGAAGTGCCCCGAATAAATTATGTACTACGTGTTGTTCTGTTTTTCACAGATTCTGCCATGTTTTGTGTTTTCTTTGTTTTTCCAATCCTAAGATTGCTTTTTTTGCAAAAACCCTTTGGCATTCATGAGAAGCAGTAGCTTTTCATGAAAATCTTTATTTCCAGCAGGTATTGAATTATTTTATTAAGGGAACTAACCACTCTAATCAGCTTATGATGAGTTTTGTATGAAGGGAGTTTTCAAGCATTGCGATGGGAGAGATGATGAAAGAAGATAAAGGAGTGTCAAACGCTCAAGCTTGGGGATTCCCCCATGCATCCCAAGAAATATTCAAGAAATGCCCCCGTGCATCTCCTTCTCTATCAACAATCATCAGGTCGTCCATCTTCATGCTATATTTTTATCACTTCAAATGATATGTGCTATGCTTGGAGCGTCCCGTCATTTTCTTTTAATTTTGTTTTAGTTTAGTTTACTTGTCATAACAAGTCGGAACCTAGATTACCTTGTTTGGGAGAGACACACGCTCCATTCCACTCTAGAACACAACATAGATTTTCATGCTTATTTTTTTGTGTGTTCTTCATCTTTCCGTAGTTACTGTCATGCTTAGCTCATAGCTTTCATGCTTCTCTTTTTAAGAGCTTTTACTTAGGTTGATTTTGTAACTCTCTTGAGTTATCATGCTTATCTTGTTTAGAGAGTTGGCTTGTTGCACTGAGTTGTGTGTCTTGCATGAGTAGGTAACTGAGGTTGCTATTTAAGTATAGTAGTAACTTGCAATAGTTTTGAGGTATTGATTTGAGTAATGTTTGCCTATTACTGATAGATGTCGTATTTTGGGAAATCCGTGTGTTTTTCAAAAACTAAAATTAGTTGTGAACTCTAGCTATTAAATTGATCGCTAACCTCTCGAGGGGTTGGAATATATAGAGTACCCTCACGTTACCATGAGTCGATGATGCGCAAGGATAACCAAACCCCCAAACATTCCTCCTCGGGGTACTTGTCTCTTTGTGAATTTCCTAACTAGATAGAGAGTTACCGATAATAAGTGTATGAGTTCTTCAGACTAATGTGAGTATTCGATTGTTGGCACTTGCACCATCCATATTTTGCTAGCCTCTTCGGTACCGTGCATTGCCCTTTCTCACATTGAGAGTTGGTGCAAACTCCACCGGTGCATCCAAACCCATGACATGATACGCTCTGTCATACATAAGCCTCATTATATCTTTCCTCAAAACAACCACCATACCTACCTAATAAGGCATTTCCATAGCCTTTTAGAGATACATTATCATGCAACATCCACCATCTCATGACTTGATCTTCATGTCATACATGCTTTTGCTTGATCATAGAGCTGCATGCTAGTTGGGACTTGCCCTCATTACTGCTACATGACGCGCTAGTATCATTGCATATCCTGCTACACTAGTAGAGGCATACATTTGAATACATCATGATAGTTTTCACTTGTCTTTATGTTGATTACTTCTTATAAAGTGTGATGATTTTTCTTTCTATTCATGTAAAACATAGAGTGTTGCCCTTAAGTGAGGAAAAGATCCCGAAGAGGACAAAACAAAAGATCCCGAAGAGGACAAATGGGAGATAAGAAAGAAAGAGCCAAAGAGGCCACAAAAATAAAAAATAAAAAGAGAAAAAGAAAAATGAAAAAGAAATAAAAAGAGAGAAGGGGGCAACACTACTATTCCTTTTGAAAGATCCACACTTGTACTCCATTGCTACATTGGTACTACATAGAGATTATCATTCATGCATAACTATGTGGGGACCCTTACACTATAGAACTTGGTTTGCATATTCCAATGATGAGCCTCCTCAAATGAGCGCTAGGTCTTCATGAGCAAGCAAGTTGGATGCACCCCCACTAGTTCTATTGGTTGGCCTCATTGTTGTGAGCCTTTTACACCTTTTTCTATTCCTTCCCCATCATCATTCTATTTGCCATTCTATGTGCCAACATATCTTTCTTATGCTCATTCATTGCATGAGTGCTCAAAATCGAAAGGGAGAGGATCATTTTGACTTGTGCCTGACAAGTGGTCCGAGGATGAGTCAAAATAAGATTCCAAAGGAGACTAAGTGTGAGGTGTAGTAGATTGAGTTCTCAATTAAAAAATATTTTATCTCTGAACCCATCTCCAACTTCTTGCACGCAAACACCATTGGGAGATATTCGAGTCACGGACAGCGAGAGCTCTTGAAACTTTATGTTCTTACTTTGCTAAATTCAATACTAGATATAGACTCTTGCTTGTTATTGTCTTGACTTGAATTGCATATCTCACTTGCTTTACTTTGAAGTTCTTATATGTGTGTTAGCATGTCACCACATAAATTATTGTGTTATCATTTATCTACTCGAGGACGAGCAAAAATGAAGCTTGGGGATGTTGATACGTCCCAAACGTATCCATAATTTCTGCTTGTTCCATGATCTTTTGGGTGATATTGTTATATGTTTTGCTAAACTTTTATATCATTTTGGACATATTTGGACTAATCTAGTAACTTAGTGCACCCAATGCCAGTTTCTGTGTGCTGATGTCTTTTTTGCAGGGGCTTTTACCCAATTTTCTAAAGCCCCAAAAATCCAGAAAAATATATAAAAAAATCAGCGAAACAGAAGCTTCGGGATCACCGAAGCATGGCCAGAGGGGGGCCAGGGGCCTCCCAGGCGGCCTGCTAGCGCGGCCAGGCCCTAGGCCACGCCAGGAGGTCGCCAGTGTGGGTCCCACCTCCTCCGGTGCCCTCCTTTGGCCTATATCTAGACTTCCATTAGGAAAACATCGCAGACTTTCTGGAATCACGAATTTCTCCATCCTTCCGCCGCCGTAGCCGCTTCCAAGATCGGGAGCGTCAGGGGACCTCTTCCCGGCATCCTGTCGGAGGGAGGATTACCCACCGGGAGCTTGTCCACCGCTATGGACACTTCCCGGATGTGCCGTGAGTAGTTTCCCTTGGACCATGAGTCCATGACCAGTAGCTATGTGATGTCTTCTCTCCAATCTTGTGCTTCAATGGTTAGTCCTTGTGAGCTGCCCTACATGATCAAGGCATCTATGTAATTCTGTTGCTTTTGCTATGCTCGGTTTGTTGGGATCCGATGGATTATGAGATTATGTTCAGATTGTTATGAGTTATATATTTGATTATCATGTTATATTATGTTCCTTAGTGATTCTTGCATGTTCTCCGTTGCTTTTTATTGCTTTGGCCAAGTAGTAGATCGTACCTCCAAGACGGAGCATTATGCATGATTGTGGGTTCGGGCCCCTCGATTTCTAGCTTGAGTGACAGAAACAGGACACTAGGGGATGTGCTTGTTTCCACCAGGGAGAAAACAACAGTGCTTGTGACCACGGTTGCAAGGATTGTTTACCTTACGCTTAGTTCATTAATGCAGTTGTCCGTTGCTTTGAGTTTACACTTTGGGTGGGGCTCGCAACTTAATACCGGAGAGATGTTCTGGATAGATATCTCAAGGTGGATGATTAGTAAGTAGATGCTGATGAATAAACAGTCCACTTGTCTTGGCGTACTGCCCATTACTGTTGAACCTCTAACTATCCAGGAGCATAATTAGCATTGCTGTGCGATCGTAATTCTGTCAATTGCCCAATGATACGTCCATTTTGCATCATGCTTTCATGTTGATATTTATCGCTTTATGGATTGTTATTATACTTTGTGGAACCATACTTATGCCTTTTCTCTCTTATTTTGCAAGGTGTATTTGAAGAGGGAGAATACCGGTAGCTGAAATTCTAGACTAGAAAAGGAGCAAGTCTGAGTCCTCTATTCTGCGCAACTCCAAATGCTCTGAAAATCAACGTGGATTTTTTGGGAATAATTAAAAAATACTGGGTGAAAGAAGTGTCAGAGGGGAGCAGCCAGGGGCCCACAAGCCTGGTTGCTGCGGCCTACCCCCTGGTCACGGCAACAGGGCTTGTGGGCACCCTGGTGGCCCACTGCCCCCCCCTCTTTTGCTATATGAAGTGTTTCGTCCGAGAAAAAAATCAGGGTGGAGTTTTTTCGTGGATTCTCCGCCGCCACGAGGCGGAACTTGAGCAGATCCAATCTAGAGCTCCGGCAGGACGATCCTGTCATGCCCAAGATGCGACCCTATCCTCATTTTGGCACGAAGGCCTCATCAGGGATAGAAGCGCATCTCGTCGTGTCGCAAGAATGGATATCGTTACAAGTACATGTACTGAAAAGAAGAGATATACATAGAGAGTTGGCTTACACTCGCCACAAGCTACATCAGAGTCACAACAGTACATTACATAAACATCAAGAGTAAGAGCAGGGTCCGACTACGGACAAAAACAAACGAGAAAAATAAGAACGACGTCCATCCTTGCTATCCCAGGCTGCCGGCCTGGAACCCAACCTAGATCGATGAAGAAGAAGAAGAAGAAGCAACTCCCAATGAACAATCAACACGCTCATGTCGAGTAACCTTTACCTGTACCTGCAACTGGTGTTGTAGTAATCTGTGAGCCACAGGGGACTCAGCAATCTCATTTCCAAAGGTATCAAGACTAGCAAAGCTTAATGGGTGAGGCATGGTTAAGTGGTGAGGTTGCAGCAGCGGCTAAGCATATATTTGGTGGCTAAACTTACGAGTACAAGAAAATAAGAGGGGGGAAGATCTACGCATAACAGACTTGACTACTGATGATCAAATGAATGATCCTGAACACCTACCTATGTCAGACAGAACCCCACCGTGTCCTCGATCGGAGAAGGAACTCACAAAAGAGACAGTCATGGTTACGCACACAGTTGGCAAGTTTTAATAAAGTTCACTTCAAGTTGTCTAGAACCAGTGTTAAACAAAGTTTCCACGTTGCCACATAACCGCGGGCATGACTTTCCGAAAAGATTTAACCCTGCAGGGGTGCTCCAACTAGTCCATCACAAATTACCACAAGCCGCATAGAAATCCACAATCACGAAGCTCGCGATCTCGTCGGATTCCCTAGTGGAAAACCTCAACTCTGAGATTACCCAAAGCATCACCAGAATCCCGATGCACAAGATATCTCGTCAAAGGTAAAACTAATCCAGCAAGGCCACCCGGTGTGTCGACGAACCCGATAGGAGCCGCGTATCTCGTTCTCAGGACACACCGTCTATGCATAGTGGACGGTAGCCAAACCTCGAGTTGCCCCGAGGTGGCACCGCCGACTGCTAGGTGGGTGGACCAACACTCATGCGGAGCACTGGCCCGGGGGGTTGATTAAATTATCCTCGGGGTTCCGAAAGTCCCTATGCAATTTTATTAGGTTATTAGGCAAATGTAGTACCAATGTTGGGCCTTGCCAGACCAGCTTTAATCTAAAACGAATTATCAAGGGGGTCCCCATAACAACCCCGATCGTGTTAGGAGCGCTCAATTATGGAACATAACACCGGTAGCCGGAAACTAAGGGGGCAAAGGTGGAACAAAACACCAGGCTAGAAAGGCCGAGCCTTCCACCTTTTACCAAGTATATAGGGGCATTAAATTAAATAGCATTTAATATGGTGATATAACAAGGAACCCATGCTTTCACATGGAAGCATCTGCACCCGCAACTAGCAACGCTAACACAGGGTTAAGCAAGCGGTAACATAGCCAATCAGTGGTTTGCTAGGTTGAACAGGTTGAAGGTTTCATGGCATTGTTGAGAGGCTGGTATTTAACATGTGGTAGGCAACGAGACATAACGATAGAAGCGGTAAAACTAGCATGGCAATGATAGTAATGGTATCTGGGGAAATGATCATCTTGCCTGAGATCCCGCTTGGAAGAAGAATGCCTCCGTGAAGCAGACGAACCGACGTAGTCGAACGGGTCCTCACATCCGACACGCTTGCGGAACTCTATCGAGACGGGGAAAACCGGAAACAAGCATCAACACACGGAATTCACCACACGATGCACAACACATATGATGCATGAGCAGCTGAATACCTGCAAGACACGACATGACAATTCACGTCAAACAAACACTACACATTAAGTGAAGTTCAATATGCAACGGGTTGCATATTGACGAAACTCCACATATGAATTATTTAGTTCTATCCCGATTATATACACGACAATATTAATGTTGTCAAACATGCAAGAGGTGAAGCGGGAATTAAACTACCTATCTAGACATTTTAAATGAGGTCGGAAATGACATATAGCACCTCCGGAACGACCTCACATGTTAATTTATGCGTAGCAACGGATCAAAAGATAAACAACAATCTACGCGTCATTTAATTGGTTGATAAACAACAAAACAAATAAGTTCACGTGATTCTACGCGTCATTTCAAGCAATCTACACATAAAGAACATGTCCAACGTAGCAACGGATCAAAAGATACAAGCACCACAAGATATGATGGCATGAATGCAATATGTGTGCAACGACGGTCGCGAGCACTTCAAAACATACAACCAGCAAGAGAAAATGAAACTACACGAGATTCTAAGCAAGTTTCATGTAGGACACGATCACATCGGAGGTACGGATCAAAACTACGAGCAAAACAAGATATCACTACGATTTGCCAAAATCAGCCACTTAGCATTTACTACGCCCCACAACTACGGGCTACACAACTCCGATAAACTCGAGCAAGGCATGACACGAACAAGCGCAAGAAGCACTACTACAAACAACTAACAACAACTAGCATGGCATCATGGATAACTAGGAAAATAAGTCACAAAATGGCTTCTCACACACTATTTCTGATTTAGTGAAAATAACACCTCATGAAAGTGTAGTTTTCGATCTGAAGGCATATTGACAGCAGCAAAACCAATATATATGCTAGATAAACACAAGGGCTATAACTTACTCCATTGCACCAACCTCAAAAGAGTTACAGAACAAAAGTTAGAAGCAAGAGAAGACAACAACAAAATATAACAGATTCCAGACTTCGAAATATTTCAGCTCCTCCAAATCAACAATTTTTCTAGCAACTTGAGAGCAAACAAACCACACCTAAACATGCATTTCTATTGCAACTAAAAATACCAGGGGTTAGACTAAACACCCAAGAACAACTCCCTAGTTGACAACTCCGTCAAACGAAGCTCGGAATAAATCCTACGAAATAAACAAAAGGGCAACATGGCAAAATATCGCGCGAACTAACTTGCTCAAAAGCTAAAACTAATTGCACAGAAAAATCCCATGGATTTTTATAACCCGAAAACATATAAAATATGTGGGGTTGCAACAACAAAAAATTACCACACGTAAATGCGAGAAAATAACCTAAACACGGGAAAATAAACTAGCGGCAAATCCCTACACGCAAAAATACAAACGACTACTCTAAAATACGTGGCAAAGGTGTTCCTAAAACATGGACATTTCTATTACGGCATACGAGCAATTCGGGCACGCAGGAAAATTAAACACGGGCAATATTCTATTGGGACATCACGTAAATCTAAGCATTTGGCACGGCAAACCCCGTCAAACAAACATGCAAGTCATAAAATCATAATCTACGCGAAATTCTACACAAGTTACATATATATATTGGGTCGCGATCCATCGCACAGTTTAATATCTACGGACGTTTGGAAAAAACTGCAATTTCTGAAATATGCATGAAAGGAGGGGACTTTCCTATAAAACAGAAATTCCTTGATACAAGCTAAATTCATAGGCAAAGTGAAAAAAAATGTTGGGCTGAATCTGCGGCCCGAAATGGACGAGCGCCCTGGGCGAACTACACTATCACGCGCTCCTCAAAACAGATGAAACAACACAATAAAAGGGGCTCCGAGGATTCGATCCTTGGTCGCCTAGGTGGAAGCAGGTGGTGCAAACCAGCTGAGCTAGCATGCTCCTTGTGATTCAAGCCGGACTAAACTTTTGTAATGCACTCCGTCAAGCGGGAACTGCAGAACAGAGATGAACCAGACGAAACTGAACATTGAACAACTCGTAGCAGGTCGGGGATGCAGGGGATGCCATGGCGGAATCGACTTGGGGATGAGGTCTGGAGGCGCGAGAACGGCGGGGTTCGATAGATCCGACACCGGGGTTTCCATTCCCGGCGACAAGGAGGCTTGGGGCGGCGCGGACCCAGAGATCGGGCGACCGGCTGCAGCTCCTCTCCATGGTGGGGTGGTGCTGCACCTGCTGCACACGAGAGGGAAACAGAGAGATGAGAGAGGGTAATGGGAGATGGAGTAGAAGAAGAAGGTGCGGTCACGGCTGGCCTCGTTGCTGGCGGCGGGGCTTGGTCTTGGCGGCTCCTGCAACAGCAGGTCGGGCAGAGCATGGGGCGAGGAGGATTTCTCGGGGATGGCTCCTCCAAAACGAAGAGAGGCTGCAGATGCCGGGGTGAGGACCTGCACGCGCGGTGGCAAGGGGACACGCCCACGCACGAGAGGAGGAGAGGTCGGGCTTGGACGGTTGGAGGCTAGTTGGTGGATCGGGACATCTGGGAGGATCCCGAGGTGGAAGAGAGACCCGGCGGCGGCAGGGGGACAAAACTCCTAGAATTTAGGGCTTGACTGTTTTAGCTAGGGTTTTAAACTATATATAGTAGGTGGTATTATGGTGGGGTGGATTGCATCCGTTCGATGACCATCCGATGGGCGCAACCGGAGGTGGGGTTTAGATGGGCTAGGTAGCTGTGTACAGTGGTGTTGGCTAAGATGAGAGGGAAGTGGTGCAGCTCGGCAACGATATTTAAAACATCAAAAAACATCCGACGATAGACCGAATACGGTGCCGCTATGGTCGACCGTTCGGGTACCAGACGGACTCCGATTGCGACGAAATTTGACAGGCGGCCTACCTATATTAAAATAAGACCGCACGTCAAATGTCAACCCAATCAGAGAAAGTTTTACGCACACTTTTAAAACAGGGTTTCGACGATGCCGCGGCACGTGCGTGTGCGGTCGGGCTCATAACAGACAACGACGAGAACCGACAACTAACAACGGATGCAACTTTTGAAAACTAGCGGCAACGGAGATGCCGATGCAATGTTGATGATGCGACAAAAGAAAATAGACACACGACGAAATCGGAAAGAAAGGAGAATCTTCTGGAACGTCGGCATCGGGCTATCACAACTCTCCTACACTACAAGAGGATCTCGCCCCGAGATCCAAGAATGAAAGGGGGAGAGGATGAGAAAAGCAAAAAGGTAAAACTTAGTCGCTTCTTTGACAAACGAGTGAAACCAACGATCCTTGAAGGTTGCAAAGAGATGAGGAATGATATGAGAAACAAACAAGAATTCACCGAAAATTTCGGCAGCACTTCAGTAGGAAAATGGGACAAAAAAATTCGATAAGATGGAAGAAATAGACAATATTCATAACAAACAACTGAATAGAACAAGGGAACACCATGATCTTGATAGAACAACATAATAGACCCAAAAGAGCAACAAGACAGTGCCTCCGGAACAATAGAATAGGAACTAGCTCAAACGGAAGAAGAGAATGAAGAAAAGAATGACAACTACTAACTCAAATGAACTTGGCAAGCATCCTTGTAAGAAGAATTGGACGGAGTTGTTGGAAAAACAACAACGAAAAGAATAAGATGGTAGTGGGCTTATGGAAACCTTTTCAAACTAATGGAGTGACAACCAGCCACTACAGAAACAAGGATTGATTGGGAGAAACAAGATATGGACAATTACTTACACCAAGAGGATACATTGAGAACTTGGATTAATGACAAGCACCATGATAGCAACAATCCATAGGAAAAGCTTTAGGTGAAATCCAAACCAAGATAGCTCAACGAAGAAATCATGGGTTGAAAATATCTCATGATCAAATAATTGGTGGGTTTAATTATCTCATACTTGAAAGGAAAACTCTTCGAGGTTCCTACACTAACAAGAATGCTATAATACCACCTCAAAGAATAAAGGAGAACAAACGCATAGGAAATGCAAGGGAAAGAATGCTTGAGGTTGTCCAACAGGAATGTTGAAGAACACTTGAGAAAAATCACATACTTGAAGAACCACCAAGAAGGACCTCCGTATACAAATGAATGATGCAAATATATGAAGGTAGAAAAGAATAAGATTATGACCTAGCGAAGACTTAGATGAAGCCTCACGAAGAGATACTTGATAAAACTTGGAACTCCGGAAAAGAAAAGATAAGAACACTTGAGAAACGAATTGATATCATGAGCCCTCCGGAAGAAGAATTGAAATCTCTTCGAAGAAGGAAGATCAAGAATAATAATTATGTTATGCTCATCCTTCATCAAATTAAATTGATGACAAGCAATGGATTAAGCATACAGCTTATTCTTCTAGAAAGAAACTTGAAGAGAGAGAGATAGGTAAGCACCACTTGAAGTATGATTGAAGAAAGCACCGGTAAGAATTCACAAATAAATGGGAACACCATGAATTAATGGATATACATGCGAATGAAGAGATCATAAGCTACCTGAGAGAACACTAGAACAAGGCACCAGATAAACGAGAGACAACGAAGAGGCAACAATTGAGAAGAATTAGAGAACGAAAGCTGAACGCTGAGAACGAAAAAGTCTTCTAAAATGATGGCCTTCGGAGGATCGAGAATGAAAACAATTCAGAAAAGCACCGGATCGCAAGAAATGAATCACTCATGATTGACAACAAATGAGAGGATAACACGATGCTGAGATGACAATCTTCACAGGAATGGAAAAAGACTGAGAGAAACACTCCTTCGAATTTGCAAGCTGAGAATGATGACGAGGAACAACACCAAGAATAGCTGAGACACTCCGGAATAAAGAAGAATGAAAGGTTGATCCAAATATGAGAATTAATTCGAATATAACTTGAAGAATTAAATATGACTGATGGAAATCATACTTACGTCATAGTTGAAAGAATTAGTGATCTCCGGGAAAGATTACAAAAGCCAGATAAGATCCTGGGAAAGAACCTGTGGGTTATGGGCCCACTCAAAGAAATCACCGTTAGAAAAGATTGCTTAGAAGAGAGATATTGCACCGGTACAATGAAAACTTGATGAGGTGGAGACCCTTTTAATAATTGGAAAAATTGAAAACAAGAACTCTGAGACATCTTCAACACTCCGGATAGAATAGAGAGAAATGACAACAAGAAGATAGACTGATAAAAAATTCCAACATAGGAAAGAATTACAAGGATGAAAAGGATATGATGACACGGGCAACTGAATTAAATTCACCGGTAAGGAAGACAAGAATGAACAAATATTACACGAATCTCCTGAGAATCTTCACAATGAATCACCGGATAAGAGAGAAAGAATAGACAACGGAAGCACCAAGAAAAGAAAACTCTTGAATGAAAATCCAATCACTGAAGAAAAGGGTGGGAGGGCGGGAAAAACAAAGACAACTTGGGACAGATGAGATAAACTCCGGAATAAAATGAGAGAATGATCTTGCAAAATAGGAGATGATGGAATTACTGAAGAGGAGCACACCGGTTGAAAAGAATTGATATAACAACTCCGGTTGACGAGAATTGATAAGACAATTGATTAAGCAAAAGGATTAGCATTCACATAAAAATATGAGAACACCTCTTGGAAAGGTCTGAAATCACCACTTGACATCGAAGCAACTTGAATTACAATATTCCAACAAAACAAAGGGTGAGGCTTATGAAACAAGCCAGAACAAACTCATGAGAAAGATTTCGTCCCATATTTTCGTGGACAGGAATCCACTAGATGTAGAACCCCAACCTAACATCATGCATTTGTTGGAAGATTATCCTATAAGTAAATACTTGAATTCCCACCTATGAATTCCCGAAATATCTGGTCATGCAATCTGGTACACGGATACAAGGAGTAATATCACACAACTCCTATACTAACCCGTCACATGTATCACATCCGTCAACACACGACCAGAATCTCGGACCTTCATCTATTACAAACCCTCGTGATCACAACGATACAAAGTATGGCAGTACTCCCGAACAATCTGCACCAGTACTGGGGACATCGGGGTTATCTCGCCACTACTAGTATTGAAGCAATTACGAACATCCTTCGTTCTGAGATACTAAGAAATCTGAATGATAACGATGTGCTCGAGAATCCCCTGGAGCTCAACTCCCCTGAAACTCAAAGCAGATAGGAGGCACCAAGACAGAACTCCGTCACATCGGCATCATATAGATTCCAAAAATATCCGCGTGATCCTAAATTTTTTTTTGAGTGAGAAGAGGAGTAGAATTAAATTATTACGTCAAGATTCCTCACTAGAGCATAGAAGAGGAGAAAAAAGAATCCTACTCTCCGATATATAACTAGACTCAAAGAAGTTTTTCACTAGACTCGACTCGGCCAAGTTCGATCAATCAAGGGGGGCTCCTAGGTCGGTACTGCTCTGATACCAACTTCTCATGCTCAAGATGCGACCCTATCCTCAATTTGGCACGAAGGCCTCGTCAGGGATAGAAGCGCATCTTGTCGTGTCGCAAGAATGGATATCATTACAAGTACATGTACTGAAAAGAAGAGATATACATAGAGAGTTGGCTTACACTCGCCACAAGCTACATCAGAGTCACAACAGTACATTACATAAACATCAAGAGTAAGAGCAGGGTCCGACTACGGACGAAAACAAACGAGAAAAATAAGAACGACGTCCATCCTTGCTATCCCAGGCTGCCGGCCTGGAACCCAACCTAGATCGAAGAAGAAGAAGAAGAAGAAGCAACTCCCAATGAACAATCAACACGCTCACGTCGAGTAACCTTTACCTGTACCTGCAACTGGTGTTGTAGTAATCTATGAGCCACAGGGGACTCAGCAATCTCATTTCCAAAGGTATCAAGACTAGCAAAGCTTAATGGGTGAGACATGGTTAAGTGGTGAGGTTGCAGCAGCGACTAAGCATATATTTGGTGGCTAAACTTACGAGTACAAGAAAATAAGAGGGGGGAAGATCTACGCATAACGAACGTGACTACTGATGATCAAATGGATGATCCTGAACACCTACCTACGTCAGACATAACCGCACCGTGTCCTCGATCGGAGAAGGAACTCACAAAAGAGACAGTCACGGTTACGCACAAAGTTGGAAAGTTTTAATTAAGTTCACTTCAAGTTGTCTAGAACCAGTGTTAAACAAAGTTTCCACGTTGCCACATAACCGCGAGCACGACTTCCCGAAAAGATTTAACCCTACAAGGGTGCTCCAACTAGTCCATCACAAATTACCACAAGCCGCATAGAAATCCTCAATCACGAAGCTCGCGATCTCGTCGGATTCCCTAGTGGAAAACCTCAACTCTGAGATTACCCAAAGCATCACCGGAATCCCGATGGACAAGATATCTCGTCAAAGGTAAAACTAATCCAGCAAGGCCACCCGGTGTGTCGACGAACCCGATAGGAGCCGCGTATCTCGTTCTCAGGACACACCGTCTATGCATAGTGGATGGTAGCCAAACCTCGAGTTGCCCCGAGGTGGCACCGCCGACTGCTAGGTGGGTGGACCAACACTCATGCGGAGCACTGGCTCGGGGGGTTGATTAAATTATCCTCGGGGTCCGGAAAGTCCCTATGCAATTTTATTAGGTTATTAGGCAAATGTAGTACCAATGTTGGGCCTTGCCAGACCAGCTTTAATCTAAAATGAATTATCAAGGGGGTCCCATAACAACCCAGATCGTGTTAGGAGCGCTCAATTATGGAACATAACACCGGTAGCCGGAAACTAAGGGGGCAAAGGTGGAACAAAACACCAGGCTAGAAAGGCCGGGCCTTCCACCTTTTACCAAGCATATAGGGGCATTAAATTAAATAGCATTTAATATGGTGATATAACAAGGAACCCATGCTTTCACATGGAAGCATCTGCACCCGCAACTAGCAACGCTAACACAGGGTTAAGCAAGCGGTAACATAGCCAATCAGTGGTTTGCTAGGTTGAACAGGTTGAAGGTTTCATGGCATTGTTGAGAGGCTGGTATTTAAAATGTGGTAGGCAACGAGACATAACGATAGAAGCGGTAAAACTAGCATGGCAATGATAGTAATGGTATCTGGGGAAATGATCATCTTGCCTGAGATCCCGCTTGGAAGAAGAATTCCTCCGCGAAGCGGATGAACCGACGTAGTCGAACGGGTCCTCACATCCGACACGCTTGCGACCTCTATCGAGACGGGGAAAACCGGGAAAAGCATCAACACACGGAATTCACCACACGATGCACAATACATATGATGCATGAGCAGCTGAATACCTACAAGACACGACATGACAATTCACGTCAAACAAACACTACACATTAAGTGAAGTTCAATATGCAACGGGTTGCATATTGACAAAACTCCACATAGGAATTATTTAGTTCTATCCCGATTATATACACGACAATATTAATGTTGTCAAACATGCAAGAGGTGAAGCGGAAATTAAACTACCTATCTAGACATTTTAAATGAGGTCGGAAATGACATATAGCACCTCCGGAACGACCTCACATGTTAATTTACAATTCTGTCCAGATCTGAACTAACACATTTAATTGGTTGATAAACAACAAAACAAATAAGTTCACGTGATTCTACGCGTCATTTCAAGCAATCTACACATAAAGAACATGTCCAACGTAGCAACGGATCAAAAGATACAAGCACCACAAGATATGATGGCATGAATGCAATATGTGTGCAACGACGGTCACGAGCACTTCAAAACATACAACCAGCAAGAGAAAACGAAACTACATGAGATTCTAAGCAAGTTTCATGTAGGACACGATCACATCGGAGCTACGGATCAAAACTACGAGCAAAACAAGATATCACTACGATCTGCCAAAATCAGCCACTTAGCATTTACTATGCCCACAACTACGGGCTACATAACTCCGATAAACTCGAGCTAGGCATGACACGAACGAGGGCAAGAAGCACTACTACAAACAACTAACAAAAACTAGCATGGCATCATGGATCACTAGGAAAAGAAGTCACAAATGGCTTCTCACACACTATTTCAGACTTAGTGAAAATAACACCTCATGAAAGTGCAGTTTTCGATCTGAAGGCATATTGACAGCAGCAAAACCAATAGCTACAGGACTCCAAATGGCATGAAAATTCACAACATGCTAGATAAACACAAGGGCTATAACTTACTCCATTGCACCAACCTCAAAAGAGCTACAGAACAAAAGTTAGAAGCAAGAGAAGACAACAACAAAATATAACAGATTCCAGACTTAGAAATATTTCAGCTCCTCCAAATCAGCACTTTTTCTAGCAACTTGAGAGCAAACAAACCACACCTAAACATGCATTTCAATTGCAACTAAAAATACCACGGGCTAGACTAAACACCCAAGAACAACTCCCTAGTTGACAACTCCGTCAAACGAAGCTCAGAATAAATCCTACGAAATAAACAGAAGGGCAACATGGCATAATATCGCGCGAACTAACTTGCTCAAAAGCTAAAACTAATTGCACAGAAAAATCCCAACCCGAAAACATATAAAATATGTGGGGTTTCAATAACAAAAAATTGCCACACGTAAATGCGAGAAAATAACCTAAACACGGGAAAATAAACTAGCGGCAAATCCCTACACGCAAAAATACAAACGACTACTCTAAAATACGTGGCAAAGGTGTTCCTAAAACATGGACATTTCTATTACGGCATACGAGCAATTCGGGAATGCACAAAAATTAAAGACATGTAATATTCTATTGGGATAGCACGTAAATCTAAGCATTTGGCACGGCAAACCCCGTCAAACAAATACGCAAGTCATAAAATCATAATCTACACGAAATTCTACACAAGTTACATATATATTGCGTCGTGATCCATCGCATAGTTTAATATCTATGGACGTTTGGAAAAAAATGCAATTTCTGAAATATGCATGAAAGGAGGGGACTTTCCTATAAAACAGAAATTCCTTGATAAAAGCTAAATTCACAGGCAAAGTGAAAAAAAATGTTGGACTGAATTTGCGGCCCGAAATGGACCAGCGCCCTGGGCGAACTATACTATCACGCACTCCTCAAAACAGATCAAACAACACAATAAAGGGGCTCCCAGGATTCGATCCTTGGTCGCCTAGGTGGAAGCAGGTGGTGCAAACCAGCTGAGCTAGCATGCTCCTTGTGCTTCAAGCCGGACTAAACTTTTGTAATGCACTGCGTCGAGCGGGAACTGCAAAACAAAGATGAACCCGACGAAACTGAACATTGAACAGCTCATAGCAGGTCGGGGATGCAGGGGATGCCATGGCGGAATCGGCTTGGGGATGAGGTCCGGAGGCGCGGGAACGACGGGGTTCGATAGATCCGACACCGGGGTTTCCATTCCCGGGGACGAGGAGGCTTGGGGCGGCGCGGACGCGGAGATCGGGCGACCGGATGCAGCTCCTCTCCATGGTGGGGTGGTGCTGCACCTGCTGCACACGAGAGGGAAACAGAGAGATGAGAGAGGGTAACGGGAGATGGAGTAGAAGAAGAAGGTGCGGTCACGGCTGGCCTCGTTGCTGGCGGCAGGGCTTGGTCTTGGCGGCTCTTGCAACAGCAGGTCGGGCAGAGCATGGGGCGAGGAGGATTGCTCGGGGATGGCTCCTCCAAAACGAAGAGAGGCTGCAGATGCTGGGGTGAGGACCTGCACGTGCGGTGGCAAGGGGACACGCCCACGCACGAGAGGAGGAGAGGTCGGGCTTGGACGGTTGGAGGCTAGTTTGTGGATCGGGACATCTGGGAGGATCCCGAGGTGGAAGAGAGACCCGGCGGCGGCAGGGGGACAAAACTCCTAGAATTTAGGGCTTGGCTGTTTTAGCTAGGGTTTGAAACTATATATAGTAGGTGGTATTATGGTGGGGTGGATTGCATCCGTTCGATGACCATCCGATGGCCGCAACCGGAGGTGGGGTTTATATGGTCTAGGTAGCTCTGTAGAGTGGTCTTGGCTAAGATGAGAGGGAAGTGGTGCAGCGCGGCAACGATATTTAAAACATAAAAAAACATCCGACGATAGACCGAATACGGTACCGCTACGGTCGACCGTTCGGGTACCAGACGGACTCCGATTGCGATGAAATTTGAATGGCGGCCTACCTATATTAAAATAAGACCGCACGTCAAATGTCAACCCAATCAGAGAAAGTTTTACACGCACTTTTAAAACAGGGTTTCGATGATGCCGCGGCGCGTGCGAGTGCGGTCGGGCTCAGAACGGACAACGACGAGAACCGACAACTAACAACGGATGCAACTTTTGAAAACTAGCGGCAACGGAGATGCCTATGCAATGCTGATGATGCGACAAAAGAAAATAGACACACGACAAAACAGAAAGAAAGGAGAATCTTCTGGAACGTCGGCATCGGGCTATCACAGATCCTGCCGGGGAAACTTCCCTCCCGGAGGGGGAAATTGTCGCCATCGTCATCACCAACACTCCTCTCGTCGGAGGGGAGTCATCTCCATGAACATCTTCATCATCACCATCTCCTCTCCAAACCCTAGTTCATCTCTTGTAACCAATCTCCGTCTCGCGACTCCGATTGGTACTTGTAAGGTTGCTAGTAGTGTTGATTACTCTTTGTAGTTGATGCTAGTTGGATTACTTGGTGGAAGATTTATGTTCAGATCCTTGATGCTATTCATTACACCTCGGATCATGATTATGATTATGCTTTGTGAGTAGTTACTTTTGTTCCTGAGGACATGTGATAAGTCATGCTAATAATAGTCATGTGAATTTGGTATTCGCTCGGTATTTTGATATGATGTATGTTGTTTTTCCTCTAGTGGTGTTATGTGAACGTCGACTACATAACACTTCGCCATATTTGGGCCTAGAGGAAGGCATTGGGGAGTAGTAAGTAGATGATGGGTTGCGAGAGTGACATAAGCTTAAACCCGAGTCTATGCGTTGCTTCGTAAGGGGCTGATTTGGATCCACTAGTTTAATGCTATGGTTAGACGTTGTCTTAATTCTTCTTTCGTAGTTGCGGATGCTTGCGAGAGGGGTTAATCATAAGTGGGATGCTTGTCCAAGTAAGGGCAGTACCCAAGCGCCGGTCCACCCACATATCAAACTATCAAAGTAACGAACGCGAATCATATGAACATGATGAAACTAGCATGACAGAAATTCCCGTGTGTCCTCGGGAGCGTTTTTCCTCTTATAAGACTTTGTTCAGGCTTGTCCCTTGCTACAAAAGGGATTGGGACACTTTGCTGCACCGTTACTACTACTTGTTACTTGTTACTTTTCGCTTGCTACGTTTCATCTCACTACACCATCACTTGTTACATCTACTTTCAGTGCTTGCAGTTATTACCTTGCTGAAAACCGTTTATCCGAGCCTTTTCCTCCTCGTTGGGTTCGACACTCTTACTTATAGAAAGGACTATGATTGATCCCCTATACTTGTGGGTCATCAATACTCTTTTTTGGCGCCTTTGCCGGGGAGGAAAGCGCCTTTGGTAAGTGGAATTTGGTAAGGGAACATTTATATACTGTGCTGAAATTTATTGTCACTTGTCACTATGGAAACTGTTCCTTTCAGGAATTTGTTCGGGGTAACTTCACCATGAACGGAAGCACGAGGAGTTGTTCCTCAACCTGAGGTACCTACTGAAAATATCTTTTAAGAAATTCCTTCGGGTATGCTTGAAAAACTGCTGGCTAATCCTTTTAGACGAGATGGATCTTCACATCCAGACTTGCATCTAATCTATGTAGATGAAGTTTGTGGTTTATTTAAGCTTGCAGGTTTGCCCGAGGATGAGGTAAAGAAGAAAGTCTTTCCTTTATCTTTGAAGGATAAGGCGTTGACATGGTATAGGCTATGTGATGATACTGGATCATGGGACTACAATCGGTTGAAATTGAAATTTCATCAAAAGTTTTATCCTATGCATTTAGTACATCGTGATCGGAATTATATTTATAACTTTTGGCCTCGTGATAGGGAAAGCATAGCTCAAGCTTGGGGGAGGCTTAAATCGATGCTATATTCATGCCCCAAGCATGAGCTCTCGAGAGAAATTATCACTCAAAACTTTTATGCTCGGCTTTCTCACGAAGATCGTACCATGCTTGACAGTTCTTGTACCGGTTCTTTTATGAAGAAGGATATTGATCACAAGTGGAATTTATTGGAAATAATCAAACATAACTCTGAAGATTGGGAGCTTGAAGAAGGTAAGGAGTGAGGTATGAATTTCCAGTTTGATTGTGTTAAATCATTTGTTGAAACAAACACTTCTAGAGATTTTAGCGCTAAGTATGGACTTGACTCTGAGATAGTAGCTTCTCTGTGTGAATCTTTTGCTGCTCATGTCGATCTTCCCAAAGAGAAGTGGTTTAAGTATCATCCGTCTATAGAAGTCAACATAGTTAAACCCAATCTAGTTGAAGAGAAAGTCATTGCCTTTAGTGATCCTATTGTTCCTTGTGCCTACGCTGAGAAACCACCTTACCCTGCTAGGAAAAAGGATTATTCTAAAGCTCCAACTGTGATACGTAGGGGTTACATTAGACCACTTGCACCCCCTGAGGAAATTAGAGTTGAACCTAGTGTTGCTATTATCAAATATCTCTTAGCCGAAGACATAAACGGGCATGTTATCAAATTCTGTGAGGACTCCGCTAGAATTGCTAAACCTCACGCGAAAGACAAATACGGACATGTAGTTGGCCTGCCCGTTGTTTCTGTGATATGCGTGCTAGTGTTAGTGCAATACCCCGGTCCCTATACGATGAAATCAAAGATGAGATTGCACTTGCTGAGTTAGAACCCATTGATGTCACTATTACGCTAGCTAATAGAGACACTATCTCCCCTTTGGGAATTGTGAGAGACGTAGAAGTCCTGTGTGGTAAGACGAAGTATCCTACTGATTTCCTCGTCCTTGCTACTACACAAGATAGCTTTTGTCCCATCATATTTGGTAGACCCTTCCTCAACACTGTCAATGCTCATATTGGTTGCGTTAAATAGACTGTCACTGTTAGTTTTGAGGGTGTGTCTCATGAGTTTAACGTCTCCAAGTTTGGAAGACAACCCCATGAAAAAGAGTCGTCTGGTAGGGACGAAATCATTGCTCTTGCCTCTATTGTCGTACCTCCTACGGATCCTTTAGAACAATATCTGCTTGAGCATGAAAATGATATGCATATGGATGAAAGAGATGAGATAGATAAAGTTGTTTTGGAACAATATCCTATTCTCAAGAATAATCTGCCTGTTGAACTGCTTGGGGATCCTCCCCCACCAAAGGGTGATCCTGTGTTCGAGCTAAAACAGTTACCAGATACTCTTAAGTATGCCTATCTTGATGAGAAGGAGATATATCCTGTTATTATTAGTGCTCACCTCTCGAATTACGAAGAGAAGAAGTTACTAAAAACTTTGAGGAAGCACCGTGCTGCTATTGGATATACTCTTGATGATCTAAAGGGTATTAGTACCACTCTATGTCAGCACAAGATTAAAACCGATCCTGATTCTAAGCCAGTTGCTGACCATCAACGGAGGTTAAATCCGAGGATGAAAGAGGTCGTGAGAAAATAAATATTAAAGCTTCTGGAAGCAGGAATCATTTATCCTGTTGCTCATAGCGATTGGGAAGCCCAGTACATTACGTACCTAAGAAGGGAGGTATCATTGTCGTTCCTAATGATAAGAATGAACTAATCCCATAGAGGATTATTACTGAACAAGGCAACCAGGAAAGACCATTATCCTTTGCCATTTATCGACCAAATGCTAGAAAGGCTATCTAAACACACACACTTATGCTTTCTAGACGGTTATTCAGGTTTCTCGCAAATACCTGTTGCACAATCTGATCAGGAGAAAACCACTTTCACCTGCCCCTTCGGTAACTTTGCTTATAGACGTATGCCTTTTGGCTTGTGCAATGCACCTGCCACCTTTCAAAGATATATGATGGCAATATTCTCTGAATTTTGTGAAAAGATTGTTGAGGTTTTCATGGATGATTTCTCCGTTTACGGTTCTTCCTTTGACGATTGCCTCAGCAACCTTGATCGAGTTTTACAGAGATGCAAAGATACCAACCTCGTCTTGAACTGGAAGAAGTGCCACTTCATGGTTAATGAAGGCATCGTCTTAGGACACAAAATCTCTGAGAAAGGCATTGAAGTTGATAAGGCTAAGGTTGATGCAATTGAGAAAATGCCTTGCCCCACAGATATCAGAGGTATACAAAGTTTCCTACGTCATGCCGGTTTCTATAGAAGGTTCATTAAAGACTTCTCTAAGATTTCTAGGCCTCTTACCAACCTCTTGTAGAAGGATGTTCCTTTTGTTTTTGATGAGGATTGTGAGGAAGCTTTTGAAATACTTAAGGAGGCCTTGATAACCGCACCTATTGTTCAACCACCTGATTGGAACTTGCCCTTTGAAATCATGTGCGATGCTAGTGATTATGTTGTTGGTGTTGTTCTAGGACAAAGAGTTGACAAGAAGTTGAATGTCATTCACTACGCTAGTAAAACTCTAGACAGTGCCCAAAGAAACTATGCCACTACGGAGAAGGAATTTTTAGGAGTCGTGTTTGCATGTGAAAAGTTCAGATCTTATATAGTTGACTCCAAAGTCAGTATTCACTCTGATCATGGTGCTATTAAGTACCTTATGGAGAAGAAGGACGCTAAGCCTAGGCTAATCAGATGGGTTCTCCTGCTAAAGGAATTTGATTTGCACGTTGTTGACCGAAAGGGTGCTGATAACCCTGTAGCAGATAACTTGTCTAGGCTAGAGAATGTCCTTGATGACCCACGACCTATTGATGATAGCTTTCCTGATGAGAAATTGAATGTCATCCGCACTTCACATAGTGCACCGTGGTATGCTGATTACGCAAACTATATCGTAGCCAAATACATACCACCCAGTTTCACCTACCAGCAAAAGAAGAAATTCTTCTTTGATTTGAGACACTACTTTTGGGATGATCCTCACCTTTATAAGGAAGGAGTAGATGGTGTTATTAGACGTTGTGTGCCTGAACATGAACATGGACATATCCTGCAGAAGTGTCATTCCGAAGCCTACGGAGGACACCATGCTGGAGACAGAACTGCTCATAAGGTATTGCAATCAGGTTTCTATTGGCCCACTCTCTTCAAGGATGCCCGTAAGTTTGTCTTGTCTTGTGACGAATGCCAAAGAATAGGGAATATCAGTAAGCGTCAGGAAATGCCTATGAACTATTCACTTGTCATTGAACCATTTGATGTCTGGGGCTTTGATTATATGGGACCTTTCCCGAGTTCCAATGGGTATACTCACATCTTAGTTGGTGTCGATTAAGTCACTAAGTGGGTAGAAGCTATCCCCACTAGAAATGCTGATCACCACACCTCTATTAAGATGCTTAAAGAAGTCATTTTCCCAAGATTTGGAGTCCCTAGATATCTGATGACTGATGGCGGTTCAGACTTCATTCATGGTGTTTTTCGCAAGATGCTCGCTAAGTACGATGTCAACCATAGAGTTGCATCTCCTTATCATCCTCAGTCTAGTGGTCAAGTGGAGTTGAGTAATAGGGAGATCAAATTGATCTTACAAAAGACCGTCAATAGATCTCGAAAGAATTGGTCTAGCAAACTTGACGATGCACTATGGGCTTATAAGACTGCTTATAAGAATCCCATGGGCATGTTTCCATATAAAATGGTTTACGATAAGGCTTGTCATTTACCTCTTGAGCTGGAACACAAAGCTTATTGGGCAATCAAAGAGCTCAACTTCGATTTCAAACTTGCCGGTGAGAATTGTTTCTCTGATATCAGCTCATTAGATGAATGGAGGGCCCAGGCATACGAGAATGCCAAGTTGTTCAAGGAAAAGGTTAAGAGATGGCACGACAAAAGAATACAAAAATGAGAGTACAATGTAGGTGATTATGTCCTGCTATACAATTCTCGCTTAAGATTCTTCGCAGGCAAGCTTCTCTCTAAATGGGAAGGTCCCTACGTTGTCGAGGAAGTATATCGTTCCGGTGCCATCAAAATCAATAACACGGAAGGTGATTTTCCTAGAGTGGTAAATGGGCAAAGAATCAAGCATTACATCTCTGGTACTCCCATAAATGTTGAGACCAATATCATCAATATCATAACTCGAGAGGAGTACATAAGGGATGTTTATCAGCCTGTTTCAGACCCTGAAAACGAAGAGGTATGTGTTTCGGTAAGTAATTGGACTCCGAAACTTTTCGAGTAGGAAATTTTATCCGTTTTGGAATTTATGGAAAATTAGAAAAATAAAAAGCAGTCCGGAGAGCGCACGAGGCGGCCACAAGCTTGGTAGCCGCCACCTGCCCCCTAGCGGTGGCTACAGGGCTTGTGGGCACCTCGTGTGCCTCCCGGTCTCCGTTTTCTTGTGGAGCACTCCTTCTGGTCCAGAAAAAATCATTATATATACGCCCGAGGGTTTTGATCTCCATATCGCGCAGTTTTCCTCTGTTTTCATTTCGAGCCTGTTTTTGTTCCAGATATAGATTGTCATGACTTCCCCAAAAGTTCCTAAGGACAAGATCTTCGAGAAGGTCATCAATCCCTACCTCACGGAAGTATTGCAACACCCCTAATCTATCAAGATGAGCGAGGGGATGTTGCACATCCGTGATGTTGAGGGGCCTAAGAAGACCGGAAGCGTGGAGACGAGGCTTGAAGCAATGGAGCAACAAGTCTTCAAGTGCCAAGGGATGGTGGAGCGTGGACTCAACGCCAACCACATGATGATCACAGAGTTCACCAACAATCACAAGATGGATGCCATTGACATTGGGAAGCACCTCTCCAGGCTCTATGAAAGGGTTGATCAACTTCAGGGCCAGATCTATGACCTGCAGAACCAAAACTGTGAGTATGAGTATAGATTTAAATCAATACGGTTGGCTACAGATTTGAGGATTCCGGTGACTCGTTCATCCTACCATGATGGAGCTCCTATGCCTTGGAAGACGGAGGATCAGACTACTTCAACAACACCACCACCATCACCACCAAAGGAAGACAACTAAGCATTGGTATGGGCAATCCCCTTGGCTTTTGCCAAGCTTGGGGGAGTTGCCCTGGTATCGTATCATCTTTATATCTTTTGCTTTTACCTTTGTTTTAGTTCTTTCCGTTTCAGTTTTTATTTCTTCTCTTAGTGGATTATGTCTTTAGTGTTTTAGTTTGAGTCTTTTGCCTTGTGTATCCCCCGATGTATTCGAGCTTGCGAGGTATATAATAAAGAGTATCTTAGTCAAGGGCTTTGTTTTGTGTCGTGATCAAAAGTATGAAAAGAATGATAGCATCAAAGATCATGAGATGATCTTATGGAAAGTGATAGCTTCACATATAACAAGTATGATGATTGAAACTTGTTGAGAATAGATCACCATAGACCTCAGTCATTGTTGCAATTAATAAGAAGTAATAAGGAAAGAGAAGTTCACATATAAATATATCATCTCTGACACCATCTATGATTGTGAGCACTCACCAAACTATTACATGCTTAGAAGTAGATGTTGGACAAGGAAGACAACATAATGAATTGTGTTTGCTTGGTTCCAAACAATGTTATATGATTAGAGATCCCTTAGCATGTGACGATTGCTTCCACCTCATATTAGCCAAAACTCCCGCACCAAGTAGAGATACTACTTATGCATCCATAAACCTTCAACCCAGTTTTGCCGTGAGTGTCCACCATACCTACCTATGGATTGAATAAGATCCCTCAAGTAAATTGTCATCGGTGCAAGCAATAAAAATTGCTCTCTAATATGTATGATCTATTAGTGTGTGGAAAATAAGCTTTCTACGAACCTGTGATGAGGAAGACATAAAAGCGACAGACTGCATAATAAAGTTCTTTATCACAGGAGGCAATATAAAGTGACATTCCTCCGCACTAAGAGGACATGCATCCAAACCTCAAAAGCGCATGAAAACCTCTGCTTCCCTCTGCGAAGGGCCAATCTTGTACCTTTACTTTTTGTCCTTGTGAGAGTCATGGTGATCTTCACCAATTCCTTAAGTTAGCCTTTTTCTTGGTGAACATCATATGCTTGGGAAAGATTTATATTCATATATCAACTTGGAGCTGAGTACTTATGCTTTATTATTGTTGACTTTACCCTTGAGGTAAACGGTTGGGAGGCAAAATTATAAGCCCCTATCTTTCTGTGTGTCCAACTGAAACTTTGATATCATGAGTACCACGTGAGTTGTAACAATTGTGGAAAATAAAAGAGATGATTGAGTATGTGGATTTGCCTTACAAGCTCTTATTTGACTCTTTGTGATGTTATGATAAATTGCAATTTCATCAATGGCTATGGACTGTTGTTGGCTACTTCTCGGTAAGGTTTTTTTTTCATACTTTGCTTTGTGAAGGAATTGTTACTTTCCCATAAGAATCTTTGTGATGTATTGTTGTACTATGAGTGATCATGATGCCCTCATGTCCATATTATGTTTTATCGACACCTTCATCCCTAAACATGTGGACATATTTTGGGTCTTGGTTTTCGCTTGAGGACAAGCGAGGTCTAAGCTTGGGGGAGTTGATACGTCCATTTTGCATCATGCTTTCATGTTGATATTTATCGCTTTATGGACTCTTATTATACTTTGTGGAACCATACTTATGCCTTTTCTCTCTTCTTTTGCAAGGTTTATTTGAAGAGGGAGAATACCGGCAGCTGGAATTCTGGACTGGAAAAGGAGCAAGTATGAGTCCTCTATTCTGCGCAACTCCAAATGCTCTGAAAATCAACGTGGATTTTTTGGGAATATACAAAAAATACTGGGCGCAGCCAGGGGCCCACAAGTCTGGTTGCCGCGGCCTACCCCCCTGGTCGCGACAACAGGGCTTGTGGGCACCCTGGTGGCCCACTAGCCACCCTATTTTGCCATCTGAAGGGTTTCGTCCGAGAAAAAATCAGGGTGGAGCTTTTTCATGGATTCTCCGCCGCCACGAGGCGGAACTTGAGCAGATCCAATCTAGAGCTCTGGCAGGACGATCCTGTCAGGGAAACTTCCCTCCCGGAGGGGGAAATCGTCGCCATCGTCATCACCAACACTCCTCTCGTCTGAGGGGAGTCATCTCCATCAACATCTTCATCAGCACCATCTCCTCTCCAAACCCTAGTTCATCTCTTGTAACCAATCTCCGTCTCGCGACTCCGATTGGTACTTGTAAGGTTGCTAGTAGTGTTGATTACTCTTTCTAGTTGATGCTAGTTGGATTACTTGGTGGAAGAGTTTATGTTCAGATCCTTGATACTATTCATTACACCTCTGATCAAGATTATGATTATGCTTTGTGAGTAGTTACTTTTGTTCCTGAGGACATGGGATAAGTCATGCTAAGAATAGTCATGTGAATATGGTATTCGTTCGGTATTTTGATATGTTGTATGTTGTTTTTCCTCTAGTGGTGTTATGTGAACGTCGACTACATAACACTTCACCATATTTGGGCCTAGAGGAAGGCATTGGGGAGTAGTAAGTAGATGATGGGTTGCTAGAGTGACAGAAGCTTAAACCCCAGTCTATGCGTTGCTTCGTAAGGGGCTGATTTGGATCGACTAGTTTAATGCTATGGTTAGACGTTGTCTTAATTCTTCTTTCGTAGTTGCGGATGCTTGCGAGAGGGGTTAATCATAAGTGGGATGCTTGTCCAAGTAAGGGCAGTACCCAAGCGCCGGTCCACCCACATATCAAACTATAAAAGTAACGAACGCGAATCATATGAACATGATGAAACTAGCATGACAGAAATTCCCGTGTGTCCTCGGGAGCGTTTTTCCTCTTATAAGACTTTGCTCAGGCTTGTCCCTTGCTACAAAAGGGATTGGGCCACTTTGCTGCACCGTTACTACTACTTGTTACTTATTACTTTTCGCTTGCTACGTTTCACCTCACTAAACCATCACTTGTTACCGTTACTTTCAGTGCTTGCAGTTATTACCTTGCTGAAAACCGTTTATCCGAGCCTTCTCCTCCTCGTTGGGTTCGACACTCTTACTTATAGAAAGGACTATGATTGATCCCCTATACTTGTGGGTCATCACCCAACTGTGCTTTGTTTACCCTAGCATAGTTGTTTATCGTCTTTTGGGAGAGAGACATCACTAGTGAACATCATGTAACTCCGGTCCATATCCCCATCATTGTTTACACCTCCATCATTTACCGTTTCATTTACATTTCCATTGCAATCACTATTATCTTACCGCTTGTGTTTTGATCCTTTGCAAACTACAAGGCTGGAGAGATTGACAACATCTTTGTACTCGTTGGGAGCAAAGTTATTTGTTGTGTGTGCAGGACCACGTCTTCTGCTAGCGCTAGGGTGGAATACACCTACTTGTTGAGCCTAGGAGTCCTCCTGTTTCGATAAATCTTACAGTCTTCGTGTAAGGGAAATTTGCTGCTGACAACATCTCCACCTTCCACTTGGGGTATCGAACGAGGGGCGAGAAGTATATACATCATCTCGTCATCACACAACAACATAGTAGTTGAGTTGTGTTCTGGTCCAAAACATCATGTGCCTGATTCGAGGCTTGTCGTATGGATTTTCCCTAGTGAAGAAATGATGTTCTTAATAGAAATCTGCTTTCATAAACTTTGGCCTCTTTGAGTATGGCTGATGAGGCGTTGGTTGAAGATTTTGGTGTGGAATTTCTTCAGCTTGAGGAATTTTAGCCACCAAAATTGCTGATTCTGGATTTTCAAGAAGTGGTGCATCAGTTGTTTCCTTATTTTGTGCCGAGGCAGTTTCTTGAGGCACTTGCTCTTCAATTTGAGGAATATGGAGTCTCGTTGGTGCAGTTGTAGGTACAATAGTTTCTTCAACATTTGCATTTCATCAGGTTTTGCAGCTGATTTTTGGTGTGTTGGTGACATCACAGGTGAGCTGTTTTCTTCAGAGCATGTCAAAGTTTCAGTAGCTGTAGGGGATTCGGGGATTTGAGGAATTGGAGGGACCATTGGCGAATTTGGATGAGGCTTTTCCTAGAAATCATCATGGCTTACTGTTGTGGTGCAGCCAATGTCCACATCATCCTCCTTTTCTTTAGCAGTCATCTTTGGGTTTTGAGGAGGAGGTGTTGAGACTTGAGGAATTCGACCGGCTTGAATTTCCTCATCTATTGGTGTGGATGCTATAGAGCGACTTTCATCCATTTCCTCATCCATTTCTGGAATGATATGTTCGTCACCAAATGGTACAATCATGTACGATGGTGCAACGCTGAGAGGAATTGCATCAACTGGAGCCGATGATGAAGTAAGCAAAATCTTCATGCATTTTGCCTCTGAAGACTTTGAGGGTGTTGAAGCCTTTCTCTTCTTGGCTTCCTTCTCAGCAGCTTTTCTTTTCTTCACTTATAAGGCAGAAGGAAGTGCCACTTTCTTCACTTTTGAAGATTTTGGTGAAGGAGCATTTTCTTCATGCATTGCATAGGCAGTTGCAGGCCTGGCAGATTTTTCAGCAGTTACAGTATGAGAAGATTCATCACCAGCATGTTCTTCATGTTCATTAGCCAGTTGTATAGTGTCGTGGGTATAAGCCTGACAGTAGATGTATGGGGTACGAAAAGGACGGGCAGAGTCCTAGCTACGGCGAGGATGTATGAGTTCAGGCCCCTCTGCAGTGGAGGTAATAGCCCTACGTCTCAGTGCTCAGGGAGCTTTGTTGTCAAGTGGAATAGAGAATACAATGAATTGCTAACCCCTTTACCAGTGGGGGAGGGTGGCTTATATAGAGTGCGCTACCCTCCACAACGGTTCCGGTACAGGGGTGGAGTAGTGGCGATTGAATGTGTACGTTACAGGTAACGTACGCCCTTAATGCTAATAAATGCACCCGGAAACGTACGACCGTTTCCCTCCAGGGGGTTACGATGTACCGAGTGGTATGCAGTCGGTTGACTCGATGTCCTCCGAATGCTAGTCGCCGACTGGAGGATCGAAGGTATGTTACTGACTGGAAGACAGGGATTCCTTAATTCAGTCGGAGTTGACTAAGGGTCTTGTCCTTTGTGAGGGTTAGTCCCTGGGTAGGACCTATAGGGCAGGCCTATGACCCTACCCTAGGACTATAACCCCATCATTAGTCCCCGAATAGATTGAGGTTGGAACGACGAAGCGATGTTTGAAGTTGAATCGGACTGGAACAGATTCGGCTTGGCCGTTGCTTGCCTCGGTCCATTTTGACTTTTCTGATCGTCGATCCGAGTGGAAGTACTCGCGGAACAGACTGTCGGGAGCCGAATGCTTCGGCGGCATCTTCTGAGGCGACCGGTCAACTGACAGCGGCGGATTTTCCGGGATCCTCAAATTTCGGTTTCCGCGCGCCCAGCGGGGATGACGCCAGCGCGCTCGAGTAGCGCCTGACACCTCGATTCTCGCGCCTTCAACCTCTCCACTAATATCGCCGCGGTGGGTCGGGGGGATAAGGTTTCGGGGCCACCTGCCAGCGACCCAGTCGGAACCCTATTTAAATCTCGGCGGCGAGGCTTCTCCGTTACGCTTGCCGAATCCCTTGCTCTCGCCTGCTTCGGCTTCCTTGCCACCTCCAGCGCTCCTATACTCCTCCCTTCTCCTTCCTCCCGAGGGCTCGCAACCGCCGCCATGACCAAGGGCCAGACCAGCAAGATGGAGGCGAGGAAGAAGAAGGGGAAGACGGCAGCGCCTGCTCAGCGGCGGCTGCCGGCGGGATGGATCCAGGGCGACTTCCTCCCCTCCACGGTGACGGAGGGGGATCTGCTGCAGCTGGTGGAGCACGGTATGATCGTGCACAAGTCCTGGAGGCTGCCGGCGGAGAACGAGGTCGAGCCAGCGCCTCGTGAGGGGGAGCACGTCCTGCTGCTCAGCCACGTCCACCGAGGTTTTTCTTTGCCCCCGCATCCTTCCTTCAAAGGCATCATGAATCACTTCGGGGCCCAACTTCACCATTTCCCTCCGAATGCCATCGCCCATCTTTCTGCCTTTATAGTTTTGTGCGAGTGTTTCATCGGCTGCCCCCCCATTGGGGTTTGTTCAAACACATCTTTTCCGCCAGATCCCAAACCATCAAACGACTTAGCCAGTCGGATGATAAGACGCATCTCCTCCAGCTCTGCGGGGGCTTAGGTTTCCAGAAAAAGAGTCGGAGTAGCTATCCCGCTCTCCAGTTAAGTGAGTCGGTTAGGAACTGGCAGTCGACGTGGTTCTACTGCCAGGATATCGCCTGTCCGAATGCGTCGATTGGGCTGCCTCCTTTTAGTCTAGATCGGCCCGCCCCGCCTAAGCAGCTCGCGCTCTCGAAGGCGGAGAAGAACGACATCCAGCCTTTGGTTGAGGCACTCGTGGACGTCGTCAGGAGGGTGGTCACCGGCATAGACTTGCTGGAAGTCTTCCTTGGTCGGTGGATCCAGCCTCTGCAGGCTCGCGACCATGCCATGTGGCATTACACGGGGCCCGAAGACTCCACTCGGACCAACGTGGTGGGCGTGAGTGAGGAGAGGGTGACCTCGTGGGTGCTCCAAATCACGGGCCCCTGTGAGAATCCCAAAGGAGCTTGGCGAGTGAAGCCTTACAACGCGGATCATCCTCCACCGAATCAGGTGAGTGGCACTTGTCGAGTGCACTGAACTGTCTTAATTCCTGCAGTTTGTCTATATCTCCGTGTGATGTCTGATGTTTCCGACTGAAATTTATGCAGGCGTGGACCAACTGGTTCTCCCCCGTCTCGAATGGGAATCCGGCGGAGGAAGAGGAGGAAGGCAGCCAGGAGGGCAGTGTGGAGAGCGCCGAGTACGTCTCCGACAGCGGGGAATCGGAGGAGGAGAGCAGCGAGGAAGAGGAAGAAGACGAGGAGCAGGACTCGCCACCTCCGCAACTAGAGCATCGGACCAAGCGCCGACACGAGCCCGCTGTCCCCTCGGCTCCTCCCGCGTCTTCGAGTGCTCTGCCTACTGCTCCAGTGGTCCCGAGTGTTCGAAGCACTAAGAGGACCAGGGATGCCGCTGCTGAGCCCGCGGGCCAATCTTCTAAGGCACCCAAGCCGAGTGCCCCTAAACCTCGGAAGGCTCTGCCGCGAATGAGGGTTGCCGCCCCCGTCACCTCCACGTAAGTGTATCCAGCTTTAAATTCTTTCTGATATCCGAATGAACTTCTGTTTACTGGCCGAATGGATTTCACTCGACAGGGTCGCTACCTCTGCCACCTCTCCGGCGCGCCAAGGAGACGATCCCATGGACACAGACAACGTCGTTTCGTCTCAGCCAGGTGCGTTGTAGGAGCGTCGAGTGTTTTATCCCATCGCGTCTCAAATTCTATCATAGGTCCTGCTTCTTTCTTTTTCTGAGACTTCGTGTCGTTCGGCCTGTCAGGGGCGATCTGCCTAGACGAGGACGACCAGGGGAGAGCCGACCCAGCTGTGGAGCCTGTTCTTGAGGCTGCTCCTCCTGCTGCCGCTCTCGCCGCCGACGTCCTGCCGACTGAGGCGCTGCCACAGACTGAACCAGTGCTGGTGGATGAGGAGCCGACTGGGGTGGACCTTGGGATGCCTCAGGAAACTCCGACGATTCTAGGCTCGTCGACTGCTGAATTCAGCATTCAGCGTCTTCCGGAGGTGCAGGTGGGAGCGGCCAAGGGGGCTATGGTGCAGGCGGAGCTGATGGCTGGAGAAGCCAAGAGGGCCTACGACTCCGTTGCGGCCTTGTACCAGCGGAGCTTGGAGCTGCGAGATGACATCCGAGTAAGTGGTCTAGTAAGTAATTACTTTTTTCTTGAAACCCACTGGGTGGTCTTGAATAACAGCTTTCTTTTGGAATGGGTTCACTCCGAGTGAACCCAGTGGGTGTAGTCCCCGAGACTTCTGTCGAGTGCTTGCACCGACAGTTGTCTTTATACATATTGTCTTTACTTTGGTTGTGTCTGTAAATAGTATGACTGAGTACGAGTAGTTGTTGCAGTCGGATTGCATTTACTGTAAGAGTCTCCGAGAGTAAGTTGTACTTAGGTCGGGTAGTATTGGCCTCGTAGGCGTAAGTTATGACATGCATCTCAATAGGGCAGGCCTGCTTGAGCTGCATGCCAGTGGGGTCACTCTGAGTGAACCCACTGGGTGTAGTCCCCGAGACCGCTGTCGACTGCTTGCGTCGGCAGGGGTCTAAAGAACTTAGACCTTTAACTATTGAACTTTCTGATTGTCCCTTGGTGCTTGGTGGCAGAAAACTTGTGAAATGGGGACGGCCTATGAGGCGCTCAGAGCCGAGAGGAACCAGTTCGTTGGTGAGCTTGATGCGGCTATGCTCGCCATGGCCGGCATGAAGGATGCTCTGGAGGGACGAGAGAAGTCCTTGGAGGAGGCTCGGGAGGCGAACAAGGTGTTGACTGAGGAGGTGGAAAGAATGAAGAAACAGAGGACTGCTCTCAATAATCAGATGGTCGTCCTAAATAAACGATGCATAGCTGAGAAGTATGTCAACGACTCGGCTGGGCAGATGATGACGCGTCTGGCTGGTAAGTCGTATGTTATGCTGAGTGCTTGTGCCGTGTGCGTTACACTCGACGTTTATTGTATGCTTGCCCTTTTGTTGCAGACTTTTGCGTTGATGCTGAAGCTGAAGCAGCGGACGTGGAACGGTCCATGCGCGACAACGTGCCACTCGGCGAGGACGCCAATCGGGATCTGCTCCGGGCGCATATCCGCGTAGGCAAAGTGGGTCCTTTCATCGGTCGACTGAGAGAGGTCGTCGGCCGAATTGACAAGGAACTTTGGCCAGAAGATGAGTCGCGGCAGGAGATGGAGAGCCTGATGGCGCGACTGGAGGAGATTCCGAACCGCGTGCAATCGTGGAAGAAATAGGCAGCGCGTTGCGGTGCAGATGTTGCCCTGTCCTTGGTCCGAGTCCATTGCAAGGAGGTGCGGGAAGAGAAGCTGAAGACACTGAAGGTCGCCAACACGAAGAAGCTTCGATTCGAATACTTCATGGAGACGTTCCTTGAGAGTGCTACCCGCATTGCCGACGGAATCGACTTGGACACCTTCGTGGAGCCCTCCAGTCCTGGCGCCGACCCAGCTGACGCGTAATAAAACTTTATCCTCGGTATGCCGAGTGTTTGTCTGTAAGGTACTTTGGCCACTTCTGTTGGCCGTCACATTCTTAAATCGATGCGGGTAATCTTGATCCGCACCGAGTTAACTATCGTTGCGAGGATTTTGGAATCCGAATCAAAGTGTTTACTCTTGTGTTTGAATGTTATTTCGAGTGCGACGTTTAGTGCACACTTCGGGGAAAGTGATTACTTAGGTGACTCTAGATCACAGCAAAGTCCCCGAGTGCGACGATTAGCGCGCACTCGGAGAAAATTAGTACTTAGGTGATTCTTGATCACAACTAAGTCCCGAGTGCAACGTTTAGTGCACACTCGGAGAAAGTTGTAACTTAGGTGATTCGAGATCACAGCTAAGTCCCCGAGTGCGACGAGTAGCGCGCACTCGGAGGAAGTTAATACTTAGGTGATTCGTGATCACAGCTAAGTCCCCGAGTGCGACGATTAGCGTGCACTCGGAGAAAGTTAGTACTTAGGTGATTCTTGATCACCGCTAAGTCCCCGAGTGCGATGATTAGCGCGCACTCGGAGAAAGTTAGTACTTAGGTGATTCGTGATCACAACTAAGTCCCCGAGTGCGACGATTAGTGCGCACTCGAAGAAAGTTAGTACTTAGGTGATTCTTGATCACAGCTAAGTCCCCGAGTGTGACTTTTAGTGCACACTCGGAGGAAGTTAGTACTTAGGTGATTCTTGATCACAGCTAAGTCCCCGAGTGCGACGTTTAGTGCACACTCGGAGGAAGTTAGTACTTAGGTGATTCTTGATCACAGCTAAGTCCCCGAGTGCGACTTTTAGTGCACACTCGGAGGAAGTTAGTACTTAGGTGATTCTTGATCACAACTAAGTCCCCGAGTGCGACGTTTAGTCCACACTCGGAGAAAGTTAGTACTTAGGTGATTCTTGATCACAGCTAAGTCCCCGAGTGCGATGTTTAGTGCACACTCGTAGAAAGTTAGTACTTAGGTGATTCTTGATCACAGCTAAGTCTCCGAGTGCGACTTTTAGTGCACACTCGGAGGAAGTTAGTACTTAGGTGATTCTTGATCACAGCTAAGTCCCCGAGTGCGACGTTTAGTGCACACTCGGAGAAAGTTAAAACTTAGGTGATTCTTGATCACAGCTAAGTTTTTTTTGGTGACCATAGTCTGCAACTGTGGAAGAATTCTGAGACTGCAAAAACTGAATCCGCTTTATATTATTCCATCAATGCTAGTTCTTTACATTGCTTCAGTCGACGATCACGTGTAGAAGCGCTTCAAGAGGTCTCTGTTCCATGCGCGTGGCTCGTCTGTCTCCCTCTCGATGTTGTAGAGTCTGTATGCTCCGTTGTTCAGCACCTTGGAAATGATGATGGGTCCTTCCCAGGCCGGGGCCAACTTGTGAGGTCTTTGCTGATCCACTCGGAGCACCAGGTCGCCTGCTTGGAACGTGCGACTCCTAACGTGGCGTGCATGAAAACGCCGTAGATCTTGTTGATAAATGGTTGAGCGAGTCAGTGCCATCTCGCGCTTCTCCTCTAGAAGGTCCACTCCATCTTGCCTTGCTTGTTCTGCTTCAGCTTCGGAGAAGAGTTCGACTCGTGGAGCATTATGAAGCAAGTCACTCGGAAGGGCCGCTTCTGCTCCGTAAACGAGGAAAAACAGCGATCGCCCTGTAGATCTGTTCGGGGTTGTGCGAAGACCCCATAGTACTGAAAGTAACTCGGTGACCCAAGCACCAGCGGCATGTCCCACCTCTCGCAGAAGTCGGGGCTTTAAACCCCGAAGAATAAGTCCATTTGCCCGCTCTGCTTGTCCATTGGATTGAGGATGTGCCACGGAAGCAAAATCCACTCGGATACCTTGGCTTGCACAAAAACCTTTGAATCTGTCCGAGTCAAAGTTTGTCCCGTTATCCGTGATTATGCTGTGAGGTACACTGGATCTGGAGATGATGTCCCTGACAAACTTGACGGCTGTTGAGGCGTCGAGCTTCTTGATGGGCTTGGCTTCTATCCATTTTGTGAACTTGTCGACTGCCACCAACAGATGAGTGTAGCCTCCTTGACCTGTCTTGAAGGGACCGACTATATCTAATCCCCAAACTGCAAACGGCCACACAAGCGGGATAGTCTTCAATGCATAAGTTGGCTTGTGGGACTTGTTGGAGCAGAACTGACAGCCCTCGCATCGGTCGACCATGTCTTTAGCCATCTCATTCGCCTGCAGCCAGAAAAAACCAGCCCTGAATGCTTTGGTGACGATTGCTCTTGAAGAAGCGTGATGACCGCAGGTTCCCGAGTGAATCTCTTCCAGGATCAACTGCTCCTCCTCTAGGGAAATGCAGCGTTGAAGAACGCCTGAAACGCCCTCCTTGTATAATTGGCCATCAATGACAGTGAATGCCTTCGACCTGCGGACTATCTGCCTGGCCTGAGCTTCGTCTTCTGGTAGTTCCTGTCTCAGAATATATGCAATGATCGGCACAGTCCACTCGGGGATGGCAGCGAGGATCTCCATGACCAGATCAACCACAGCAGGTACGTCGACTTCAGTCGGATCTGTTGTGCTCTTGGGTTGCACTGGTTCCTGTGTGAATGGATCTTCTTCGACTGATGGAAGGTGGAGGTGCTCGAGGCAGACGTCACTCGGGACTGGTCTCCGGGTGGATCCGAGTTTTGCCAACTCATTAGCTGCCTGGTTCTTCAGTCTCGGAACATGGCGGAGCTCTAGACCTTCAAACTTCTTCTCCAGCTTCCTTACTGCATTGCAGTATGTGGTCATGGTGGGGTTCCTGACATCCCACTCTTTCATCACTTGATTGACCACCAAATCTGAATCGCCGTAGACCATCAGGCGACCGATGCTGAGTGAGATGGCCATGCGCAATCCGTAGAGGAGAGCTTCATACTCTATCTCATTGTTGGAGGAATCGAAGTGTATCTGGAGTACGTACTTGAGCTTGTCGCCCTTTGGTGAAATGATCACAACCCCAGCGCCGGAGCCATTCAACATCTTAGACCCATCAAAGAACATTGTCCAATGAGCCGAGTAGATGTGGGTCGGTTGCTGTTGTTCTACCCATTCTGCTATAAAGTCAGCCAAGGCTTGAGACTTAATAGCTTTCTTGGCCTCGAACTTGATATCGCAGTACAGCATCTCCATTGCCCACTTTGCCACTCGGCCTGACGCGTCCCGATTGTGGAGAATTTCCGACAACGGAGCATCAGAAACGACAGACACCGAGTGGTCTTGGAAATAAGGAGCCACCTTCTTCGCAGTCATGTAAATCCCATAGATAAGTTTTTGATAGTGGGGATACCTCTGCTTGGAAGGAGTCAGGACTTCGGAGATGTAGTACACTGGCTGCTGAACTTTGTATGCTTTGCCTTCTTCTTCTCGTTCGACTGTAAGAACAGTGCTGACGACTTAATTTGTGGCCGCGATATACAGAAGAAGGGGCTCTTTACTGAGCGGAGCAGTAAGAACCGGCTGGGTGGAAAGTAAGACTTTGAGGTCATCGAAAGCGACTTGGGCTTTGTCTGTCCACTCGAAAGTATCTGATTTCTTCATGAGTCGGTATACTTTCTCGCCGAGTCGACTGATGAACCTGCTCAAAGCCGCTAGGCAACCTGTGAGCCGTTGAACATCGTGTATTCTGACCGGCCTCTCCATTCGGACGATGGTCCCGATCTTTTCGGGGTTGACGTCGATCCCTCGTTCGGAAACGAAGAAACCGAGTAACTTTCTGCTGGGAACACCGAATGAACATTTGGCTGGGTTGAGCTTGATATCGTATCTACGAAGGTTGGTGAATGTTTCTGCCAAGTCTGTCAGCAGGTCAGAACCTTTGCGTGACTTGACTACGATATCATCCATATATGCCTCCACATTCCGACCGATCTGGTCGAGGAGACATTTTTGGATCATGCGCATAAAGGTAGCTCCTGCATTCTTCAGACCGAAAGGCATAGTGATGTAGCAGAAGCACCCAAATGGGGTGATGAAGGCTGTTTTTAACTCATCGGGGCCATACAGACGGATCTGATGATAGCCCGAGTAGGCATCAAGAAATGACAAACGCTCGCATCCCGCATTTGAATCGACAATTTGATCTATGCGGGGGAGCGGAAAATGGTCTTTCGGGCAGACCTTATTGAGATGCTTGAAGTCGATGCACATTCGGAGCGACTTGTCCTTCTTGGGCACCATGACAACATTGGCGAGCCACTCGGAGTGGTGAACCTCGCGAATGAAGTTGGCGGCCAACAGCTTGGCCACCTCTTCCCCGATTGCCTTCCTCTTGTGCGCGGCAGACCGACACAGGCGCTCTCGGACGGGCCGAGCGGCGGGATCCACATGCAGTCGATGCTCAGCCAACTCCCTGGGTACACCTGGCATGTCAGAGGGTTTCCATGCGAAGATGTCCCAGTTCTCACGGAGGAATTGGGTGAGCTCGGCTTCCTATTTCGGATGGAGGGTGGTGGAGATGTTCGTCGGGGCAGCAGAGTCGTCCGTCGGGTGGATGCTGACCTTCTTCGTCTCTCCCGCCGACTGGAATGCGGACTCAGAAGCTGGTTTCTTTGAGCGCATCAGGTCGGCAGGGTCGGCTGTCTTCTTGTACTCGTCGAGCTCGAGAACAGCCATCTGCTGGTCGGCGATTCTTGATCCCTGCTGCAGACACTCTTCGGCTCACTGACGATTGCCCGTGATGGTGATCACGCCTTTCGGGCCTGGCATCTTCAACTTCAAGTATACATAGCATGGGACGGGCCATGAAGCTCACATATGCTGGGCGGCCCAGAATCGCGTGGTAAGCGCTCTGGAAATCCACCACCTCAAATGTGAGCTTCTCCTTGCGAAAGTTCTTGTCGGAGCCGAAAACGACGTCCAACGCGATCTGGCCGAGTGACTTGGCCTTCCGTCCAGGGACGACTCCGTGGAACTGCATACTGCTCTCGCTGAGTTTGGACATCGGAATGCCCATTCCCTTGAGAGTGTCGGCGTACATGATGTTCAACCCGCCGCTGCCGTCCATGAGGACTTTGCGCAGTCGGACCCCTTCCACCACCGGGTCGACGACCAGAGCCTGTCTTCCTGGGGTGGGGACATGCGCTGGATGATCCGACTAGTCAAAGGTGATCGCAGTCTGAGACCATTTAAGGAACTTGGGGCTGGTCGGAACGGCCATGTTGACCTCCCTGTTCACCAGCTTCAGTCGACTCTTGCTTTCGACGTCAGCAAAAATCATGAGTGTCGCATGGACTTGGGGGAACGGATCCTCCTTATCCTCCTCATCCTGTTCGCTAACCTTCTCTCTCGGTTGTCCTTCGCCGAATCCCTGGATCAGGAGTCGGCACTGCCGAGTGGTATGCTTGGGATATATGGGGTTGCCCTCTTCGTCCATCTTCGTATGAAACAGGCATGGTTGGTCCAGGATGGGATTATTGAACGACTTCTTCTTGGGGGTATACTGTGCCTTCCCTTTGCCTTTGAACTTGGCATTGGTCACGACTGCAGCTTCTGCCTGCGGAGTGGATGGAGCTTTTTGCTTTTGCTTCCGAGTGTTGCTTCCTTCTCCGTCGCCGACTGTCTTGTGCTTGCCGCTTCGGATACGGTCCTCTTCTTCGCCATTTGCGTAGCGAGCTGCTATCTCCATCATCTTGCTCATGGAGATGTCACCTGTTCGGCCAAACTTCAGGTACAGCTCCCTGTACCTCACGCCTGCCTTGAATGCGCAGACTGCTTGATGTTCGGTGACGTTCTCCACCGTGTGGTAGAGAGTCGTCCAGCGCTGGATGAAGTCACGCAGGGGCTCATTCGGCTTCTGGACGCAGTGCTGGAGCTCCACGAGGCCCGCAGGGCGCTTGCATGTCCCTTCGAAGGTCCGGATGAACACTCGGGCCAGATCCGCCCAACTGTAAATGCTCGAGGGGGCTAGTTGATTCAGCCACGCTCGGGCCGAGCCGTCGAGCATCAGAGGGAGGTGCTTCATGGCGACGTGGTCGTCCCCTCCTCCGATCTGGACTGCCACTCGATAGTCGTCTAGCCATGTTTCGGGCTTGGACTCTCCCGTAAATTTATCGATTCCCGCTGCAAGTCGGAAGTTGGGCGGGATGTCAGCCAAGCTGATGGCTCGACTAAAACACTCGGGGTCGGACACGATGGTCCTGCTCCCACTTGGACGGTCCATATCGTGACCATCGCGGTGGGCTCGACCCCTGTCGACTCTTCGCTGGGCGATACGTCCCCTTGCGTCGGGTCTTGGGTCGTAAGTGTCGCCGACTGAACGCCGATCATCATGATGTCGGGACCCATAGGGCCCACCCCGTGGAGAGGTGCGCGAACGGCGGCGATCTTCATGAATCATGGAATGGCTGCCTCCCCCGTGGCGCTGATGGGAACGAGGGCTGTGAACCGACCGATGTGTATTCGCGTGGACGGAACTATTATAGATCCGGTTGTGTGACTCGGAGACCGCTAAATTTTGCTGCTGCGCCGTGTGCAACAGGGCTCGGATCTGCTCGATCCCCCTTCCTGCCTCTGAGTCAGTCGGCTGGAGGGAATCGGCAATCTTGGCAGCCGCAGCCAAGTTGAGGAGAGGTGTGCGGAACAACTCCACGTTGCTCCGCCGAGTGTGCCGACTGGCAGAACGGCGAGGTGGACGGCGCGCACCGGATGCTTCACCGACCTCGCGCTCGCTTCGGCCAACTTGACGGGGATCTTCATGGGAGTTGGCCATGTGTACTTCTGCTGCAGGCCCGCGACCTGCATACTCGGAAGGAAACTCAGTCGGAACCGAGTCCGAGTGCTGGGACGGCGGGGCAACCACAACGGACTCAAGAACTGCCACTTGCGAAGACCCATTCTGGCGTGCTTGGGCATGCTGCACCCAACGCTGGAGCCGCGGACGGCGGGACCGCTTGCTGTGGCGCGTGGCGGCGGTGCAGGTCGACACCGGAGTCGACTGTTGGAGAAGAAGGATGCCGCGAGCGCCGACACGGAAGTGCGTAGCCCCGCGACTGGGAAGCGCCTCGATGTTGAGAGGGGCATCCCGAAGCCACGCCGAATCGTCGACGACGAAGGAGAGAGCGCCGAAGAAGATCTGGTGACCCATGCTCGAACCTCCATCGGACGACATGACGAAAGGAAGTAGTCGCAAACTCGCCAGAAGTCGCTTAGACGCCTGCCCCACGATGTGCGCCAACTGTCGTGGGTATAAGCCTGGCAGTAGATGTATGGGGTATGAAAAGGACGGGCAGAGTCCTAGCTACGGCGAGGATGTATGAGTTCAGGCCCCTCTGCGGTGGAGGTAATAGCCCTACGTCTCAGTGCTCAGGGAGCTTTGTTGTCGAGTGGAATAGAGAATACAATGAATTGCTAACCCCTTTACCAGTGGGGGAGGGTGGCTTATATAGAGTGCGCTGCCCTCCACAACGGTTCCGGTATAGGGGTGGAGTAGTGGCGATTAAATGTGTACGTTAGAGGTAACGTACGCCCTTAATGCTAATAAATGCACCCGGAAACGTACGACCGTTTCCCTCCAGGGGGTTACATTGTACCGAGTGGTATACAGTCGGTTGACTCGATGTCCTCCGAATGCTAGTCGCCGACTGGAGGACCGAAGGTATGTTACCGACTAGAAGACAGGGATTCCTTAATTCAGTCGGAGTTGACTAAGGGTCTTGTCCTCTGTGAGGGGTAGTCCCTGGGTAGGACCTATAGGGCAGGCCTATGACCCTACCCTAGGACTATAACCCCATCATATAGTGTACCTGACTTGAGGAATAGCTGGTTGCTTTGGGGCTACAACTTTATTGTTGTACTCAGCAATGGCATCAATTGCAGCCTTGTCAAACCTCACTTTGACTCCCTTTCGATCTGCACGAAGACTTGTGTATTTGTAAGTGAGGGTTTTCAGCTCAGCTTGAGTAGAGACAAGTTCCTCCGGCGTCGAGGTGAGAATATTTTGTTTCAAATACTTCTCCTTCTAGACCTTTGCTGTCCGAGCTTGTTTGGCTTGCTGTTCCTTCCACTTTGCTTCATTTATGAATGAGGCTACCATGTGGCTGGGCCAAGGTGGAAGCTTCAAATCATCAATGGTTGTGTTGGGATCTGCGCATCAAGGATCGATGAAGTCTAGTACCACTTTTGGATCTAGTGCGAGGGGAATGGTGGTACCTGTAGCTTGTGCAACCCGTTCTTGTTTGTTCCTGATGATGGCTTGAAGAGCATCATCATCATATTCTTCACTTTCCTCTGATGCGGATGGAATATTGAGGACAACTTTGTTTGGACTAGGCCTTGTTCCTCTCCCAGCAGTCATCTTTTTCTTCAGTATGCCAGTTGAAGATTTGTGAGATGAACCAGAGGCAGATTGCATTGAGGGAATTGGAGTCCCTATTGGATGCTGGCTAGGGTGTGGCTGCAGAGAAAGTGAAGACCATGCTGGAGTTGAGGACTTGGCAGCCGTTGTTGTTTCTGCCTAATGAATTTGCTCTTTTGATAATGTTGTGGAGGTCTGGGATTTGATACCACATTTCTTCACTAGTGTCTTCCTGGGAGGTTGTTCTGTAGCAGAAGCCGCCGCAGCAGCAGAATCCTCATTGAACTTTATTACAGCCTCATTTGCCATTTTCTTCAGCTTTGCCAAATACTTGGCTTTTTCTTCAGGATAGTCTTCAACTTTGACCATGCTGGAGGGATGGGCACTTTGTTGATCTCCCAGAGGCAGTCTTTTGCAAGGAGGTTTGAGGGCATACTTCTTGGCATACTTGGGAGTGACATATTTGTATTTCTTCCACTCATGAGCCCATCTTCTTTCAATCCTCTCAAGCCCGATCTTGCATTTTGAAGTGGTTTCCTTCCCATGAATCTCTTCATCTCGTGTTGAGTTCTAGCTTCTTTCCACCCTTCTATTTCATGTCATCCTCCATTTTCTTCAGTTGAGGTTTTTGTTGAGGAACTTTTATTCTCGAGGAATCTAGTGACATGGGTATATTTTCTTCAAGAAACGATGCAAATGAGTTAAATTGATGAGAACCTAGGGATTCATCAGCTAACATTTTGTACCTGTGAACACAATATAGGTGCGAAGAGTTTGGAGAGGCCATATGCGTTCTAAGATTTGAGAAATTTTAAAAATGACTCAAGTTGAGAAATTTGACCAGTACAGTGTTGAGGAATTTGACCAATAGAATGTTGAGGAATTTCGCTAAGCATCTGATATTGGGTTCGAGTGTTGCGCAGATTTGGAAATTTGCGCAATTGAGAATCTCGTGAAGAATTTAGGAACTTAGTGAAATTCATCAAGTGTTCTAGACATGGGTGTGCATAGCTGAAGAATTTTCTGAGGAATAATAGATGTTAGAGATCAAAAGAAAATAAGTGGATGAACAGGGGTAGTACAATATTATTGTAATTGCCCTGTTTGATGAACTCGATGAACTAAGAAAGTGAAAACAGAAGCTCATCGGTTTTGATCTTCTGTGCCCTAACTTGGCGACTGAGGACAGCTACGGCGGCAGCGAAGGGAGATGATCCGCACTCGGTGTGAGTCCGACGATGGCGAGGTCGAGGCAGTGAAGCTATTCCTCGCTGGCGGCGAAGATTTCTAGCGGCGACGCTAGGTTTGAGCTTGAGCGGAGAAGATGAGAGCGAGAGAAGAGTTTTTACTCAAGGGGGGAAGGGGCTATTTATAGCTTAGGTAAAAACGGTCCTAAGAGAAATACTTGTACGAAACTGCTCCTGCCCTTTCATCTCCGCATGACACGTGCTACCCATGTACGAAGCGGTGGAGATAGTTGAGATCGTGGTTATCCTATCGTGAGTAGTGGGTGCAGTTAGACCGGTAACGGTATAAATATTTATTTAATTTTTTAATTTTTTTAAGGATTTTGTAGCAAAGTCTTCAACTCACAATGACTCAGTGAGGACTTTGAACAAGTGTCAAATAGAACACATATGAAGAATAGATGATAGACTGGGTTGAGCTTAGCATAAAGTTGAGACGGGTTCGATCACATTCACTTAGAAGAAATACCAACTTGAAGACTTAGCAATAAGTTAATCCTCTTGAGGACATTGAAAGCTCATTACTTAATGTATAGTCAATGAAGATCATCATAGAATAATTTGAGAATTTTGGTGACTTTGAAAATTTCGAGGAATTTGTGAAAAGTCTCAAATCTGAAGAATTTCAACTTTGAAGAATTTTGAATTTCAAAATTTCAAAATTTGGTGGTGGCGTCACCCACCGTATAAGAATAGTGATTTCACGCGCCGCATGCAATTGTCGTAGGGACGTGAGAATCAAATTCGTTATTAATTTCTTCACACTTAGAGTGTTATTCTTCATTGATTGAAGAAAACATTTCTTCGTGTGTTGCTCATCTAAGTCATCAATTTTGCATAAGTGTTAGGATGTGTGCATTTTTACAGAACATTCAAATATTGTAGGATATTTAGCTCACACCGCAACTTGCAAAACCTTTCCTCATCCAAGGTCTTGGTGAAGATATCTTCTAGTTGGCCATCAGTCTTCACATGGTCGATGATGATATTGCCCTTGAGTACATGATCACGAAGAAAATGATGACGAATTTGGATATGCTTGCTCTTCGTGTGTTCTAATGGGCTGTAGGCGATCTTGATTGCACTCTCATTGTCGCAGTAGAGGGGCACATTCTTCATGTTGATGTCGTAGTCCTTGAGGGTTTAATTCATCCATAGCATTTGAGCACAACAATATCCAGCAGCAATATATTCAGCTTCACAAGTGGAGAGTGATACACAGTTATGCTTCTTTGAGGACCACCAGACTAAAGATCGCCCGAGGAAATGGCATGTGCCTCACATTGACTTGCGATCCACACGGTCACTAGCAAAATCAGAATTAGAATATCCAACGAGGTGAAGATTTGAGCCCTTGGGGTACCATAATCCAAGCGTTGGTGTGTGAGCTAGATATCGAAGAATATGTTCCACATCCTTATGGTGTGATTCCTTCGGTTTTGCTTGGAAACGTGCACACATGCAAACACTAAGCATAATGTATGGCCTAAATGCACATAGTTACAATAAAGAGCCAATCATAGAGCGATATACCCGCTGATCGAAATCTATACCATTTTCGTCAGTGCAGAGGAGGCCGTTTGGTGGGCATAGGAATTTTGACGCCTTTGCATTCATTCATGCCGAATTTCTTCACGACATCCTTGAGGTATTTCTCTTGAGAGTTGTATATGTCATTGCGTTGATGACGAAATTTAAGACCTAGGAATAATTTCAGCTCCCCCATCATAGACATTTGATATTCTACACCCATCATGTCGGCACATTCATCACTATAAAATTTATCATTACAACCAAAGATAATGTGGTCGACATATATTTTGCACACAAATAGTTCATTGTCATAGGATTCTGTGAAAAGGGTAGGATCAAGTGAACCGGGTTTGAAGCCTTTCTTCATGAGGAATTCCATCAATGTGTCATACCACTCCCGAGGGGCTTTCTTGAGGCCATAGAGTGCCTTTTTGAGACTCAAGACTTTGTCAGGATGCTTCGGGTCTTCAAAACCCGGGGGCTGAGCAACATATACTTCTTCCTCATGCTTACCATTGAGGAATGCACTTTTCACATCCATTTCATATAGAGTAATATTGTGATGGTTAGCATAAGCAAGCAATATACGAATAACTTCAAGTCTAGCAACAGGTGCAAAAGTTTCATCAAAGTCAATTCCTTCAACCTGTGTGTAGCCTTGGGCTACAAGCCATGCCTTGCTCCTCACAACCTGACCATCCTCATATTTATTGTTTTGGTAGATTCACTTAATGCCGATGATATTGTGCTTGCGAGGATCAGGTCTTTTGATGAGTTCCCATACATCATTTAGCTTGAACTAAAGAATTCATCTTGCATGGCTTGAATCCACTCAGGTTCCATGAAGGCTTCAACAACTTTTGAGGGTTATGTGATAGACACAAAGGAGGAATGCCCACAAAAGTTAACTAAATGTGAAGCTTTTGAGCAAGTGAGAGGACCTGGAGCTTTGATGTCATCGAGGATTTTGTCAATGTCCACTTCATTTGCAATCCTCAAATGTGTTGGTTGAAGACTTTGGTTGGGCTAAGGAATTTGATATGGAGCATTTTCCTCAGGTGCACCCGCTTTAATTTCATCATTGTTGGGGACGACTTCTTCAACAAGGGGTTGTTCCTCAGTTGGAATGATATCTTCAGTAGCCTTGTGCTTAATAGCTTCCTCAGGAGTCAATTTATCTGGCACATGAGGTAGTTTCTCTCTTTGCGAGCCATTAGTTTCATCGAACCACACATCTATAGTTTCAACAACCTTGTTGTGATAGGTGTTGAATACTCTGTAGGTGTGCAATTCCTTTGCATAACTGAGCATAAAACCCTCATGTGCTTTAGGTGCAAATTTTGAGCTATGGTGAGGATCTCTAATCTAGCATCTTGCACCGAAGACTTTGAAGTAGCTTACATTGGGTTTCTTGTTAGTGAGGAGTTTGTATGAGGTTTTCTTGAGGAATTTGTGAAGATATACCCTGTTGATGATGTGGCAAGAAGTGTTGATTGCCTCAGGCCAAAAATGACGAGGATTCTGATATTCTTCAAGCATAGTCCATGCCATTTCATCGAGAGTCCTATTCTTGCGCTCAATGATGCCATTCTGTTGAGGAGTATAAGGAGCAAACAATTCGTGTGTAATACCAAGTTCATCAAGATAATCATCAAGGCCAGTATTCTTGAATTATGTCCCATTTTCACTCCTGATGTGCTTGATATTGACGCCGAAGTTCGTCGAGGACCTTGAGGAAAATCGTTTGGAGACTTCCCGCACTTCAGTTTTATATAGAATGATATGCACCCAAGTATATCAAGAATAATCATCAACGATGACAAAGCCATATAAAGATTTTGCATTTGTTAGAGTAACATAACGAGTAGGTCCAAAGAGATCCATATGAAGCAATTCAAATGCACGAGTAGTACTCATGATAGTCTTCGAGGCGTGTTTGGATCTGGTCATGTTTTCAGACTCACAAGCACCACACAGATGATCCTTGGGGAATTTGACGGATTTGATGCCAGTGACATGCTTCTTCTTTGCTAGTGTCTGCTAATTCCTGATGCCTGCATGACCAAGTCGTCGATGCCATAGCCAGCCTTCTGAGGTTTTTGCTAGTAGACACGTGGTTGGTTGAGGACCTGTAGAGAATTCAACAATATACAAGTCTCCTCTCCTAAAGCCTTCAAAGACTTTGGATTTGTCAGATTCCATGATGACTACATCTCTATATTTTCCAAAGATGACAATCATGTCAAGGTCACAAAGCAGTGAGACTGGCATGAGGTTAAACCCAAGGGACACGACAAGCATGACTTCTATCCATGTGCCGATCCTTAGATATAGCTACTTTACCAAGTCCGAGTACATTGCTTTTACCTGTGTCAGCGTAGGTGATATGCTTCAGTGGTGATGGAGTCAGTGGGAAATTCATCAATAAGCTTTTATCACCAGTCATGTGATAGATACATCCACTATCAAGAACCCACTCTGTGTTCTTGGGTTGTTCAACCTACAGATGAATTAGTACTGCTTACCATGTCATATGCTTCAGATTTGAAGAATACGATATCAATTTCATCGGACTTGAATTTCATCACGAAGAGTAAATTTGAGGACATAATGAGGATGATTGAAATGATTGGTCATTTCATCATGTTTTAGCTTGCGTCCTATCAAATAATTTCCTCAGGTCTCCAGCAAATTCTTCATATGATGATTTTCATATGGAGACCTGAACTAAAGAAGTGATTAGTTTGGTTTCTTCACCACCCACATCTGAAGGGGTGGTAAAGAGTTCATCATCCTGCAAGAACCATATGAGAAGGAGGCATTGAAGCTAATGCACTTGTTCTCATAGTAGGAGGGTAGTGTACTCAAATGAATCGGAAGAGAAATTCTTTGAGGACTTGTGAACATAGTGATTTGAAGAATAGTTCACATATTCATGTTCCTTGAAGTTTCCCTGCATGTCAAAAGCATTAGTGCGAGTACGAGCATAATTTTGACCATTTGAGGAATTTGATCACTGTGAAGACTTTGGTCCACCTGAGGAATTATATCTCGGGTTCCTGTTCTTCACTCGTGGTGTCATGAGGACATTCACCTATAGAGTTTCCGAGTAGCTTTTGGGAACCCAGATTGTCCTCACAGGAGGTCCATTCCTACATTTAGTTCCGACATATCTAGCAAATACTTCACCAGATTTTTTTGAATAGTTTATAGTTGGAGTCAAATGACTCTTTAGAGGAATAAGACATTTCACATGCAAAGCCTGTTAGAGTGGATGGATCAATGGGAGGCCCTTTAGCATCAACCCATGAGGTTGTGGGGTACTGCTCAGGTTTCAAGTATGAACCATCAATGTTCAGTTTCCTCTCAAAGGCAATGCCCTGTTTCCTCCGGGTCCTATTCAAAATCTGCTTTTTGAGCACATCACAAAGGGTTTGATGCTCTTTGAGACTTTTGTATATGCCTGTCACATACAATTCCTTCAATCTTGCATTTTTGTCAGTAGCATTTGTGGTTTCCTCAAGTGAAGAATTTGATACCACATGAACAACTGAAGAATTTGTACCGATATCAGCATTTGTGGTTTCAGGTGAAGAATTAGTTGTTTCACATTTGATGCATTTCATACATGGTGGTATGGATTCTTCCTGAACGGTACTCATCTGTTGAGCAAGCAATGCATCATTTCCATTCGAAGATCATCATAAGACATTTTCAGCTTCTCAAGATCAAGCTTCCTTTGAAGAAATTCGTAGGAAAGCTTCTCATGATCAGCCAACAGTGTACCATAACGATCTTGAAGACTATCAAATCTAGACTGAAGACTTTGAACATCTTCAGTGAGGATTTGTGTCTGGGGGATAACCCCAGGGTAGGCTGATCGAGCCTGCTCCTTCATTTCCTCCAAAGGGGATGACCAAGTATAATTCACCAAGGACCAGTTCCTCTAGCCGGCTAGGCTGCGCCTGCCGGCTGGAGGATGAGGCGGCCAATTCTCTGGCCGGCCAAGCAACCCCTGCCGGCTAGATGCGAGACGGCTACCTCTCCCTGACCGCCTTGGCCAAGCGAGTCGGCTAGGGACGAGGCGACCGTGCCCCGGCCGGCTAGCCAAGCGAGCTGGCCGGCCGGGGATCTCAAGTCACATCAGATCGTAGGTCATGACGAGACCCTACGATTAAAGGTGGCTACGCGTCAGCAAAGGTACAAGATCGGAGTGCCTGGCAGGTACGAGCGTCGGTGGCCATGCCACTGACCTACCCCGACTCTGATCCATCACCCAGCATAGTGTCGGACCGTCAAACTCCCACTCCATTACTACACTCGGCGTGGGGAATAGCGGAGGCGGCCGTACTATCTGCCCATGACGAATCTCGCTGGACGACGCTTGACGTACCGCTCGTGCTCAGCGTCAACCTTACGCAAAAGCTTCATTGGCTAGCCGGTGGGTCCCACAGCCAGATGGGACCTCGTAGCCGGCAGGCCCCTCAAGCGACAAGACAAGACCCTCGTGGGCCCCCTGGCGAGCCGGCGAGGCTACCAGCCGGGTCCCACTCTTGTACCCTTTATCCATATTGTAGGCCGGTGGGTTCGTCTATAAAACCCCCCGGTCACCCTCCATGCAGAGGGTGGGTCGAACAACATACCACACCCACCAACCACATAGAGAGAGGCAGAGATGAGCCCGCTGCTCCACTCTTCCTTCTCCTCAACACAGCTCTAGGAGCAACCTTGTAATCCATCCATATACATCATACACTCCGGCATGACTAGGGGTCTTATCTCTACGGAGAGCCCTGAACCTGGGTACATCGTGCGTTCCCTGCTTGTACCAACCTCGTCCCCAGCGCCCTTCATTGTCCCTTCCGTTCTCACCGACTTTAGCCTACCTATGGCATATGTTGTGAGTATTCACCGACAAGTTGAGTATGATTCATTTCATCATTAAATAGATCATCGCTTTTGTCTAGAAGTTTCTGAAGCTTTTCAATAGCACTTTGTTTCTTAGTGGCAATGTTGGCAAGTTTATAGTAACTGGGTTTTTCATAATCATCAGGTTCACAGTCACTAGAATTAGAGGAGGATGTGTGGCTTGGTACCTTTGACCCTTTTGCCATGAAGCAATAGGTGGGAGTGAAGTCATCATCATATTCATGAGTGTTGTTGGTGTTGTCATTTTATTCAAGGTTGAAGATGGACTTGCTGACAAATGTGGTAGCAAGTGCAAGACTTTCCACACCAGACTCTGACTCCACTTTAGAACCTTCCTGTTCATTACATTCCTCAGATTCTTCTTCAGAATCCATTTCCTTGCCAATGAGTGCCCGAGCCTTTTTGAAACAGGTCTTCTTGTGAGATGAGGACTTTGAATATTTCCTCATTTTCTTCGAGTCGTCAGAAATTTCGTCCTTGTATTTCTTCTTTCTTGATTCCTTCACCCAGCGAGGACAGTCACCAATCTAGTGACCAGATTTCTTGCATTTGCGGCAGGTTCTTTTCTTGTAGTCCTTAGATGAAGATTTCGATTTCCTCATATCTTTTCTTGAAGACTTTCCAAATTAGCCACACTTTGTGAACTTATGGAATTTCCCCACGAGCATAGCAAGTTCCTACCCAAGTTCTTCAGGATCACCAAGACTGTAGTCATATTCTTCTTTTTCAGATGAGGAAACAACCTTTGCCTTCGGCTCACGAGGTCTTCAATAGCTTGGTCCATATATGTATCTCTTTTCTTACTGTTGGAATTCATGAGTATTGAGTCTCTCAAGTATATCAGCAGGATCAAGCATCTTGTAGTCCCTTCGTTCTTGGATCATTAGAACCAGTCTGTCAAACAATGGATCAAGAGATCGTAGCAGTTTCTTCACAACTTCATGGTCAGTGATGTCTTTCGCTCCCAGATCTTGCAATTCATTTGAGATGTTAGTGAGGCGATCAAAGGTATCTTGGCAGCTTTCATTATCAAGCCTCTTGAAACGGTTGAAGAGATTGCGAAGAACATCAACACGAGAGTCATGCGGTGTGGAGACTCCCTCATTGACGTTGGACACCCTATCCCAGATAAGCTTTGCTGAGCCCAAAGCACTAACTCTGCCATATTGACCTTTGCTTAGATGGCCACAGATGATATTCTTTGCTTGCGAGTCGAGTTGCTTGAACATCTTCACGTCAGCGGCAGATATAGTTGTAGTGATTGAGGGAACACCATATACCACAATGTACCAGAGATCATTCTCAATTTCGTGAAGATGCATTCCTTCAAAGGTATGACAACCTACAGTAACCTTCATCATAACTGCGCTCGACAAAACTAAACCTCCAAGCGATTAAACCAAAATCACACTGAACAAGGGAGTACCTTGCTGTGATAACAATTGAAAGTACGTTATATCGACTAGAGGGGGTGAATAGGCAATTTTTAAAAACTCTTCACTAAGGAAATTCCTAGTGAGGAAAGTCCTCAGTTATGAACTGAGTGCTGCAGAAAGAGTACTTAGATAGAAGTGCAGAAACGACTACAGTAAAGTACTCATCATGAATTGATAGGTTTGGTTTGCACAGGTCACGTACACAGGATAAGCAGGCAATGAATAACGCAGGTGAAGAATTTGAGGTAAGGAATTCAATGAAAGTCTTCATTCAAATTCTTCAAATAGTATAGATGAAAGTCTTCAACACGCAATTGAGGAAATGAAAAGGGTTGAAGAAATAGAACCAGTAGCTTGATGAAGATAGTGGTTGATAACCCAGTTCCATCTGCTGTGACAGTTGTATGTCTGGTTTGGAGCGGCTTGGTATTGAAACCAAAGGACACACACTCCCGGGACACACAGTCCCTACCGTATTCTCCTTGACCTAAGTACACATAGTCCTCGTCCAACACTCATGGTAAGTCTTCAGGGTAGACTTCCAAACCCTCACAAACTCGGTCACCCAACGATCCACAATTGACTGTTGGATCATCTAGACCATGATGCCTAACTATCTGGAGGATGCACACTCCTCAAAGGTAGCAAGCATCGGTTCCACACATGAACAATCTATTCAGTGATGCTCAATCACTTTGGTTTTGATTTTGGTTTGGGTATTTTGGGTATTTCTTCACTTGATGATTTTCGCTCAAAGTCCTAGAAGAATTGCATTGCTCAATGACAAGTGTAAGTTTCTCTCGGAGCAGCCAACCAGCTAGTGGTTGTGGGGGCGGCTATTTATAGCCTAAGAGCATCCCGACAAGATTAGACATTAATGCCCTTAATAACATGACAATTTTGTGGATAAGAGTGGGAATAGGTGGCGCGCGGTGTGGCAACAGTCAGATCTTTCAACTATGAAAGTCCTCATGCCTCTCATGTTCCTCATTGATAGGCAGTTCACACTGTCAAAATCCTAACTCCTGAGTTAGTGCAATTTCTTCAGCGACCAGAAGAACTTCGTCTCTGTCACTTAAGACTTTGACTAATCCGTAAGATATTTTCAAAGGCGTCACTCCGAGGATTTGGTTATGTAGGATTTGAGTTGAGCATCATGAGGAAATTCTTTCCTTAGTTTTACCTCGACCACCTTTAACAGTATGATGTACCTATTACTCAAGAATGAAGAAAATGAAATATAAATAGTAAATATTCAAGCTTCAAAGTCTTTAGAGTATTTTTTCGGGACCGAATTCCTCGTATTCAATGTCTTCATGAGGAATATCAATTTTTTCAGTTTCTTCGTGATAAAAGTCTTCAAGCAATGACCAAAATCTTCACCCGAAGACATATATTTTTAGGGGTCGGTATCCATCGAATAACTCAAACTCCTGAGCGACTTATAGGGCGTGTGTACACGTACAAACTTATCAGTCTCTTAACCTATAAGTCTTCAATCCACCAAAATCTTCACCCGAAGACATACATTTTTAGGTGTCAATATCCATCGAATAAATAAAACTCCTCAGTGACTTATAGAGCATGTGTACACTTACAAACTCATCACTCTCATAACCTATAAGTCTTCAATCCACCAAAATCTCTAAGGGGCACAAGATGCACTTACACTTCCCCCCCTCTCCCCCATCCTTTTTGCTGCAGGAAACGGCCCCGACAACCACCTCTCGATGCTCCTCCGCCGTGAGACCTCGTCGCCGACAACTCCCTGCACTCCGGCGGTCCCATGTTATTGCGATGGTAGATTGTGTTTTCTCTGTTTTTGGTTGAGTTCTTATTTTTGCCCGATATTATTGCGATGGTAGATTGTGTTTTGACGAGGGACTTGGACCAAAAGGCTTTGAAGACCCGAGAGACTTTGTTGAGTAAGGAAAGAAGCACCTTGACCATGTCTAAGAAGCTATTTTCATGCATGCATTGCTTAGCACTTTGTTCCGATGCATAAGATCATGTTGAATCGGTGACTACCTCAGTGGGGTATTTCCGATAACTCCTCGTTGACACTTCCACTTGAGCATGACCCTACCTTGCTATGAGGGTTGTGCGGGTGGGATTTAGTTAGGTTGCTAGTAGTGCGACACATGGGATGGGGAACATGCACGATGGCGATAAAGGAAAGTGATTTCAAAGGTTTTACGAAAACCTCGTCGGGTGCCACTAATGCCCGAGGGAGATGGTGTTAACTAGGTAGCCACTTGAGAAAGAAGTGGTGTACTGAGGCTAGTGAGTGTGTCGTTTTTGAAATATGATTGGTTTAAGTTGCGACCATTACTCCAACCTTACATGTACAACCACGATACCCCTTATGGGATGGGCTTTCTTGATTACTATGGTTAATGCTAGTAGAGAGCAAGCATTACTAGTGGCAGGAACGACATGGTCACTCTCGAGACAGGGTCGTGCCAAGAAAGGGCGAACATGGGATGTTTTCACATACACGAGGCACACCATTGCTTGCCATCATGGATGATATGTGAGTTGTACATGATGAGGAATTGTCACCAATGAGTGGTCTCTTTGCCAGTATTGTCATGGGAAAGGTGATTTTCGGGTACTTGCCTCGGCTGTGAGGAATACTGCGAGTCGTATCTCGACATGGATGATTCCCAAGTCTTGTTGGTGAAGTGTGCAACCTCTGTAGAGTGTAAAACCATTCGAATAGCCATGTCCACGGTCAAGGACAGTTGGATGACAACTCTTGGGATACGTCCATGTTTACCAAATAGTGTGCTTGTGTGAGAAAGGTGGTTATGTCAGAAATATGATACCTGAGCTAAGTCGGACGACTTGGCATGATGAGTGAACATGGGTTGTTCAGCCCTCAGTTGATATTGATATGTGTAACCCGTTCACATGGTTATTTCTTACCTGACGATGCATGCCCGCACGAGAAGTTGATCATGTCATTGCACCAGGAAAAATATGCTTTCCGCAAATTACCTATTAGTGTTATATCATGCTTCATTATTGACTTGTTCCACATAATGGATTGCTTGCGAGTACATTAAAAGTACTCATTGGCTAGCCACTTGTTATTTAATAGGCCAAGCATGGAAGAGCAGGAACTTCTATAAGAGTTAGTCGATGAAGAACATGCAAACTAGGACGCTTCCCAGTCAGAATACCCGTAGGTTAAGGCATATGGCATGGGTTCACGATTTCGATCAAAATTTCTGCTGCTAGTTATGTTTGGTGTGTCGGCCTTCTAGGCCCTATCTATGTAAGAATTGACCATAACGCTCTTTATTTCTATCAGACGGTATGTAAGGATGTAAGACTCTTGTATTTCAGCTTCTGTGTGTTCAGTGAGCATTGATCTTTGGGATCATTGTACGTGTGTGTTCGGTGACCATGACTTATGAGTCGGGGTCCCCACAGAGCTGGTATCAGAGCCATTCTGACTATAGGAAGCCTTAGTTAGCACGGGTGTTAGTTAGGATGAACCTCTTCCCAAAAATAATACTTAGCATCTATACTTAGAAGTTTTTGCACTTCTTGCCTCTTTCACTCTATTTTCGAAAGTTTTAGTCACATCCTCCCATTAAAACTTGTAGATGGCCATCGTAGCTGAAGACCTACTAACATCCCGCTTTCCCCTACTTCTTGAGGACAGCCTAGAGAAGTGCTAGTTCTGCCGACCACCCGTTTTCCTTTACCACAAGCACTGGGTCGATGCCACCACGAAGGAGTACCATGCCGATGTGGTCATGGAGGAAAACGACCCCCAGACGAGCTGGTTCTTTGAGGGACTACAAATGGAGACTCTGGTGACAGCAGTTGAGACAACCGCGCAGAAGGCGCTCATCAACCTTCGAGACATCCCTCTAGAGATGGCCGACGAGCCGGCTAGTCACCACTTACCTTTTGGGAAGGACGATGTTGGTGAGAGTTGGACGTTGATCCCATCCCCGAAGGATGGAACGCTGCTCAGGTTACAAACCTACTTTAGCCTCTCTGCCGACAACCTGCCTCACAACCTGATAAAGGAGTCCGTCAAGCTCCACCAGGAACTTCACCACACCCGTGAGCCACTCCGACAGGCCAAGATGAAGCCAGAAAAGATCAAGAAGGATGGAGCCCCCGAGGGACGATCGGCTGTCTCTTAGAGAGGAGGAGTACCCCCAGCTAGAGCTGCACCCACACATTGTCATCACATGAGTGCGAAGCAGTATTGTGCGCTCTTCACCGCTCCACCGGTGAAGCATAGTCGGGATGGACCTCCCATTCTCCGACCCCATCGACAGGAGATGATGCCCATACAAACGATCACTAGGAGAAAGACCCAGAGGAGCGTGAGTACGAGAGCGAGCACTCCACTACTTGAATCCGAGAACCCAAGGGTAGGATAAGATATGTATCCCTCATGCGAAGTTGAGTTCGTGTAATGGTTCTTATTAAACCATGTGTGCTTGTTATTGTTGGAGATATGCCCTAGAGGCAATGATAAATAGTTATTATTATATTTCCTGTTTAAAGATAGTCATTTATTATCCATGCTATAATTGTATTGAATGAAAACATAGATACATGTGTGGATAAATAGACACAACAATGTCCCTAGCAAGCCTCTAGTTGGCTAGCGAGTTGATCAAGGATAGTCAAGGTTTTCTGACTATGTGAAAAGTGTTGTTGCTTGATAACTCGATCACATCATTAGGGGAATCATGTGATGGACTAGACCCATACTATGAACGTAGCATATTGATCATGTCATTTTATTGCTATTGTTTTCTGCGTGTCAAGTATTTGTTCCTATGACCATGAGATCATATAATCCACTAGCACCGGAGGGATGCCTTGTGTGTATCAAACGTCACAACGTAACTGGGTGACTATAAAGGTGCTCTACAGGTATCTCGAAAGGTGTCCATTGGGTTAGTATGGATCAAGACTGGGATTTGTCACTCCGTGTGACGGAGAGGTATCTCGGGGCCCACTCGGTAATACAATATCACACACAAAGCCTTGCAAGCAATGTGACTAAGTGTAAGTCACGGGATCTTGTATTACAGAACGAGAAAAGAGACTTGCCGGTAACGAGATTGAAATAGGTATGCGGATACCGACGATCGAATCTCGGGCAAGTAACATACCGAAGGACAAAGGGAATGACATACGAGATTGCCTGAATCCTTGACACTGAGGTTCAACCGATAAGTTATTCGGAGAATATGTAGGATCCAATATGGGCATCCAGGTCCCGCTATTGGATGTTGACCGAGGAGTACATCGGGCATGTCTGCATAGTTCTCAAACCCGCAGGGTCTGCACACTTAAGGTTCGGCGATGTTTTAGTATAGTTGAGTTATATGTGTGATTACCAAATGTTGTTCGGAGTCCCGGATGAGATCACGGACGTCACGAGGGTTTCCGGAATGGTCCGGAGACGAATATTGATATATAGGATGACCTCATTTGATTGCCGGAAGGTTTTCGGGTATCACCGGTAATGTACCCGGAGTGACGAATGGGTTCCGGATGTTCACCGGGAGGGGGCCAACCCACCCGGGGAATCCCATAGGCTTTAGGGGTGGTGCACCAGCCCTTAGTGGGCTGGTGGGACATCCCAAGAGGCCCTATGCGCAGGAGACAAGAAATCAAAGGAAAAAAAAGAGGTGGGAAGGAGGGAAGGACTCCACCTTCCAATCCTAGTTGGACTAGGATTGGAGGTGGACTCCTCCACCTCCTTGGCCGGCGGACCCTTGGGATCTTGGACCCCAAGGCAAGTCTTCCCACCCCTCCTCCTATATATAGTGAAGGTCTAGGGCTGATTTGAGACAACTTTGCCACGACAGCCCGACCACGAAACATCACAGTTTTTCCTCTAGATCGTATTTCTGCGGAGCTCGGGCGGAGCCCTGTAGGAGTAGATACTTCACCACCACCGGAGCGTCGTCACGCTGCTGGAGAACTCATCTACTTCTCCGTCTTGCTTGCTGGATCAAGAAGGCCGAGATCATCGTCGAGCTGTACGTGTGCTGAACGCGGAGGTGTCGTCCGTTCGGCACTAATCGGAGTGGATCATAGGAAGGATCGCGGGACGGTTCGTGGGACGGTTCGCGGGGCGGATCGAGGGACGTGAGGATGTTCCACTACATCAACCACGTTTCTTAACGCTTCCTACTGTGCGACCTACAAGGGTACGTAGATCCAAATCTCCTCTCGTAGATGGACATCACCATGATAGGTCTTCGTGCGCGTAGGAAATTTTTTGTTTCCCATGCGACATTCCCCAACAGTTATTTGTTTTACTGTTTGTGTTTTGAAGCAAGTTGCACTTTTGCCCTGCGCAACAGGTGAGCGACTACATCGCCTATCTTATCTTAATGTTATGTGTTTAGTCTTTCGATCTTTGTTTCACACACTTGCACTTTACCAACCCCCTTATGCGTAGTAATTTTGGTGACTCCTACTTGCACTAGTAATTTTGGCAACCCCAGCGCCGATAACTCTAGCCAGCCGCCAAGAGCCAGTGGGTGTGCTCAAGTTGGAGGCCACCAAGACCAGCCACAAGGTGATCTTTCCCTGCCACCACCTCCATTGGAGAACATGACCATGGCTCAGTTTCTCTAAGTTCTCCAAGAGGAACACCAATCCAACACTATCGTTATCCAGCTGATGGCTCAAGTACTCATGAACAACAAGCAGCAGGGCGGGAATGACAATGGTCGTTCCACTCTGTCAGAGTTCATGAAGAGTTCACCCCCGACCTTCACCAAGACAGCTGAACCTTTGGATGCTGATGACTGGATCGACATCATAGAGTACCTCCTTGCATTGGTCAACTGTCATGTAAGGCGAGCGTGTGATCACCTGGGATGATTTCAAGCACGGATTTCACACTGTGCATATCCCTTTTGGGATTATGGCCATCAAGAAGCGGGAATTTCGAGCGCTGAAGCAAGGAAGTGGCTCTATCAATGAGTGCTTAGAGAAGTTCAACCTCTTATCAAGATATGCGCCTGACGATGTCAGCAATGAGGCGGCTAAGATAGAGCGCTTCATGGAAGGGCTTCAACAATCACTGCAGTATCAACTTGTTGTTTTTGACCGTTGAACCTTCTTCGAGCTGGTAAACAAGGTCCTCATGCTTGAAGATAGGCATCATGCCATGGAAGACACGCAAACACAAGATGATCAACATCGGTGGTTCCGGCAACCAAAAGACTCGCCCCTCGCAACCAGCCCCAGCAAAGGCAAACTATCAGCCTCAGCAATCCAGGAGTACCGCACCTCATTCGAGCTACCAGCCTCGGGAATATGCCTACACGAGGCCGGCATACAACAATACCCAAAAAACACGGGCGGCAAGACCAACAACTTCGGGCAGGTCACATGGTTGGGTGTGGTCAACGTGGACACATCTCAAAGTAGTGCCCCAATAAGAAGTCACATGCACCGCGCCCCAATGCACCAAACCAGGGACAAGGTGTACACCCCGGAACATATGCTCCAGAGGATTCCCCTTTTTATTCTGTTGTCATCGTGTGATTTGTCTGGTTTTCACATTCATCATCGCATCATTCACATTTTCCACATTGCATTGACACTCCATTGTCGTCATTTTATTAAAAACTTGCTTCCGTTGTTAGTTGTCGGTTCTCTCCATTTTTGTCGTCGACCGTTTTGAGACCAACCACATGCACACGCCCGGGGCATAGATAATTATAGTTTTAAAAGGTGTGTATAAAAACTTTCTCGGATTGGGTTGAAAGTTGACGTGCGGTCTTAATATAGTGTAGGTACGACACTTGACAAATTTTATTGTAATCGGAGTCCGTTTGATACCCCATTGAAAAACCTATAGTAGTACTATAGCCAGTTTAACTAACACACGTTTCGGTATTTTAATACTTGTTGTCGGGCTGCCCTCGTTTTCCCTCTCTTCTATGCCTAGCTCCTCTACAGAGTGCACCTATTTGCTTGAAACCTAGTCCGAAAACTCCCATAACCTATTTATATAGGACGTCTGATCGTAATCCGACGTTTGAACATTGTTCTAAAGGCTTCCTTTCCCCATATATTGACCACCCCTACATAATTAGGGACAAACCCTAACTCCTGGTGATCTTGTCCAGCAGCCTCTGCCAACCACCTCACTTTCACCATCGAACCAGCCAGTCGGTGCCCCTGTTTCTCCTCTGATGCGCCGCCGCCGTCCACCTCGGGCCACCACCTGCCCAAACTCCAATACCCCAAGAGCCTTGTAGCAGCCAGCCTCCCGCTCCTCTCGGTTCCAAGGCAAGGAGATGTTCGAGTGGGAGCTCTCCTGAACCTCCCCGATCCCACGCAGCCTCTCCTTGCCCTACCTCCGACCAGCCTCGTCCCGCGCCCCTCCTCATGCCGGCGATCCCAGTTCTGCCCTGTCTCCATCGGCCGACGAGCTACCGGAGCCGTGCTCCAGGCCAGTCCCATGCTCCGCAGCTCATCCTCTCTCTCCCTGACCCTTCCCTCTCCTCCTAACCTCTTTTTTCTGTCCCGACGAAAACCTGCATGGACGGCCACTCAAAGCTTCCTCGCCGCCTATGGCTCTCCTCCAGCCATATCCTCGACTGGATCCGCCGGATGCATCCATCCCGCCACCTAAGAGCCCCGCCGGAGCCGCTGCAAGCCTAGCCTTCGTCGCGGTTCTACAGCGCCGCGTCCTATACTTTGCTGGAGGAGGATGACGCCCTAGACCTCCTGCTCTCCTGCCACCTCCTGCACAACGAGGAGACGAGCGCTCATCCACGAGTGTTCATTACGCCATCCCAACAACTAGCAAGGTGAGCAGCCTCGTCGGCAAATCTCGCACCCCCACTGGTGTATTTCTACTATAGTAGTCACCGTTGTGGGCGTCTTCACCGTCGGCAAGTTGTTACGCGCTGTAATCGAGGACTAGACGTATTACCTATTTAAATAGTCCTAAGCTACCACTGTTTCAGACACTCCTAGTTAGCCTAGCTGGTTGCGCACTCATGCTTTACTTGAGAGGTGTTGGGTTTGAATCGCAAGCTCCCCAGTTTGTGTCCATGTTTTACCACGTTGTGGTTGTCATTTGCATCCATTTTGCATCTGTGGCATATCATCTTGTGTTGCTCATATCTTTTAGACCGTAGCTTCATTTTAGATGATCCATATATGTAAATCGACACAATGATGTGTAGAGTCAAATGGTTCACTTTATTTTGTTGTTTAATAAATATAAAATATGTTTAGTTCAGATCTGGCCCAATTTCAAAATTAACATATGGGGTCATTTCGAAAATGCAATATGTTGTTTACGACCTCATTTAAAATGCCTAGATAGTGTAGTTTATTTATGTTTCACCTCTTGCCATGTTTAACAACATTTAGCATTGTCGTGTATCTAAATGGGAGTGAACTAATTAATCCAAGTGTGTAGTTTCATCAATATGCACCTCGTTGCATATTGAACTTCATTTGATGTGTAGTAATAAATTACTGTGCTTGTCGTGTCGTGCATAATTAAATGGACATGCATCATAATTGCTTGGACATCATGTCATGAATTTGTGATTGTGTTTATCGTGTGTTGGTAGTTTGTTTCTGGATTGTTTATTCTTGATAGAGTTCTGAACTGCTTCAGAATGTGAGGATTCATTTGACTACGTCGGCTCGTCTACTTCATGGATTCGTTCTTCTTACAAGCGGGGTCACAGGGAAGATGATCATTTCCATAGATACCACTATTATCATTTCTATGCTACTTGCCTCGTTTCTTTCGCTATGTCTCGCTGCCTACCACCTGTTTAATAAGACTCCCAACATTGCCATGACAAACCTCTAACCGCTCCACAGCCCAACAAACCACTGTTTGGCTATGTTACCGCTTGCTCAGCCTTCTAATAGCATTGCTAGTTGCAGGTGAAGTTGCTTCCATGTGAAGACATGGGTTCCTTGTTATATCACCAAATTATTTCTATTTAATTTAATGCATCAATATACTTTGTAAAAGGTGGAAGGCTTGGCCTTCTAGCCTGTTGTTTGGTTCCATCTTTGTGTTCCTAGTTACTTGTGTACCGGTGTTATATTCCATAAGTGAGCGCTCCTAACATGCTTGGGGTTGTTATGGGGACCCCCTTGACTTACGTTTTGGGGTAAAACATTGGTACTATATTTGCACAACTTAATAATACTAAACACCATTTAAACCATAGGCCATCATGAAACCGAGGATTAATTCAAGATAATACATGGAGAGCCAGTGCTGGTCCTAAGCAGAGTCGTGTGCGGGGCCAACCCGGGGCAACTAGGGTGATTTCGATGAGGCCACTGTATGTTGTGCACATCCGGTCGTGTCATGAGAACGAGATCCACTATTCGTCGACACATCAGCGGCCTTGCTGGATTTGTTTTACCTTTCTAGAAAGTCTTGTGCGAGGAATTCTGAGGATACTTTGGGCTATCTCAAGATAGAAGTTTTCCACCAAGAATCCGAGGAGATCATGGCTTTTCTGTGGTCGACGTTTCTGATGGAGCTTGTGTTAGTTTGTGATGGACTAGTTGGAGCATCCCTGCATTGTTAAATCTTTTTGAGAGCCATGCCTGAGGTTATGTGGCAACTTGGAAATTTGTTTAACACCCGGTCATAGCATACTTGAAGTAAAATTAATTAAAATATGTCAACTGTGTGAGTAAACGTGAATGTCTCTTCTCATGAGTTCTGCATCCGAGAGATGACACGGTGGCGTTTTGTTTGACGTAAGTAGATGTTGAGGATAACTTCGAGATCATTATTAGTTCACGGCCGCTTAATGTGTAGATCACCCCTCTTATTTTCTTGTACTCGTAAGTTTGCCACTCAAATAAATGCTTAGTTGCTTGTTGCAGCCTCACCACTTAAACATACCTCACCCATTAAGCTTTGCTAGTCTTGATACCTTTGTAAATGAGATTCCTCAGTGATTGTGCCTCACAGATTGCTATAACAACAGTTGCAGGTACAGGTGAAGTGATAATTTGACATGTAATAGAGGCGAGGGTCCCGATCTTTCGATTAGATGATAACTATCGATTTGGTGGAGACGAGTTTGACGATCCTACTACAAACATGCACGATGTTGCGCCTTAGCAATCGCTAAACCAATCTCCAAGAGGTTATTAACTACGCTGGAGCACGGTCAACCTAACCACGAAGGTCTATTCCTGCAAGCAATCGAAGAACAAGCAAGAATATGATATTGCCATCTGAATATTGCGAATATAGATGAAGTATTGATAAGGGTGGGGAACCAAAACCGGTCTTGGTCTGGTCATTGGACACAAACGAAGTACACGAAGTTGCAATGGCTAACTTTTAACTAAACAAATCCCAACCAACAAGCCACTAGGTTGATCTACTTATATAGGAGCAAGGAGTGGCGGCCAAGGAGGTGGGAGGACGTCTCAAGGCAGCCTAAAACTAACCCTAGGCCGATTAAACCCTACAGTCCCAAGTGGAGGTGATGCAACACCTTTGGACTTGTCGTTTGACATGGATTCATGTGCAACGTCATGTTGTTTCGTCGATATCTCCACTCTCCTCACGAATTTGAAGGTGATTCCAATTGGGCTAGAAAGCACATAAAATCTACTTTGCAGTCCAAAACGAGTCACCTCAAATAAATAAAAACAGGTGTTCAACCATTCTGCATTTAGGCATAAAATAAAAACAGGTGAAGTATTTTTGTTCCGGATAACATAAATAAATCATTGCATGACTTTTTTCAGAAATCACCTCAAATAAATACACAAATGCAACGATTGTGATAATATCCAAGGTAGTCATCTCCTCATCATCCTCCCCTTTTTGAAAATAAAGTCGTCCTGGACGTTGCTTAATTTGAAATGTGGCTAACAAAAGAGACAAGGTGTACAAGTTGTATATGTATATGTCATCGATTTTCAATCCCCTTTGTTTTTGCACATCTAACACATGTATACATGAGTATCTTTCATGGGTTATGAAAAATAATGCCAAAATATTATCACAATAATTAGAACGCATGAAAATATTGCAAATCAGTTTGCACATATAAGTGAAGCTCTTATTTATATCAAAAGATTGACAATGTTCATCATTAAACCATCCTAACATTGGTGAATACACTTTCATTGTTTCAAATTTACATGCTACAAAATGATTAAATAAACAAACATGAACGAGTCATGTGACATAGAATCATCACCAAGATTAGAGGTCATATCAAAATGATTAAACATTGGCACAATTATTTTGAAAAATATTTCATGCAAATTTGATTTATTCTCTCATTCACATGGTTCTTTTTCATCAACAGTTAATTCAATCGGTTCACTCAACATTGTTGATATTGTACTTAGTTGATCACATGGCAAAGTCAAATCATGTACATAGTCCTCCAAAATAGGTTGTGTGACCAAAGTGATGGGTAGCTCATCACATGATACATTGCAATTGACAAGGCATTCATCATAGTCATGTGGAGGTGGAAGATAAGTACCTTTGTCATTGCCTGTTATGATCAACTCAGTCGATGTAGGCACTCTAGATGGTGATGTGCCACATGCTGAAGGTGATGTAGTCATCACAACAATTGATGTGGATGTCATAGTAAGCCTAGTAGTGGAAGGAACAATCGCATCAACTCTTGGAATGTGCTCCCCGCGCTTGTTCTCCTTGTGGTAACACGTTGTTTTATTTCCTGTTCAGCTTTGCAAGCAAGATGAAACAAACAATCCATAGGATAAAACTTTTCATGAATTAGTAGCTCCTGAGTATCATGGTTTAATCCTCCCCAAAATCTATCCATAAAATCTTATTCACTTTCTTCTAATGAGCAATGCAACAAGGTCCTTTGTAAATCATCATAATATTTCATTACAGTGTCACTACGTTGTTTTAAATGTTGTAACTTTTTAATCATGCCACGAGTATAATAAGCAGGAACAAATCCATGTCTCATGGCAAGTTTCAAATCATCCCAAGTAGTAGGTATATAATCAGGGTGTAACCGATAATATTCGTTCCACCAAACTGAAGCATAACTAGTGAAAGAACTAACTACAACCTTAACTTTCTTATGTCCAACAAAATTATGGGAAATAAATATACCATTTATTGCCAACTCCCATTCAATATATAAAGCAGGTCTAAAACTGCCACTAAATGATGGTATAGAAAGATTAACCTAATAATGTGCATTTGTATCTATGTGCACCTCTCGTAATAGTTGTTGTGGTGGCACGTCCCCCACGATCGAAGAAGCCCATGAACTGACAAATCTGGATCCTGTCATGACTAGTAGAAACAAGAAACAGAAATCCAAGAATATTGTTCCTATAAACTACGAGGATGTGGTAGTAAAATGCTCACAGTAAAGCAAATATCAATGTTTTACAAATTCTTACCATGCAGCAGGCGGTGACCAGCAACCGACGGTGTCAGTATCTCCAAAGATTAAGTAAAGCTATTACCCGGTGAACGTATGTATACACGACGTAAAAATATGTGGAGTTTGGAAGGTTTTCTCAACTCACAATATGTGACACAATTAAGCAAAAAGTAATGCAAGTTGAATAATTGCTCAAAGTCCTAACTAGTGCTGGTAGTCGACTGGTAAGAGATAAAATAATCTAAGCCTAGATACTGAATCAAGGAGTGGAAACGATGAAAATATCATAGCTCCAAGTAGCTAGATAAAAGTGAGGTACAAACACCATGTATAACAAAGCTTAAAAATAGACGATAGATGGAGTGGCGATCAAGTAGTAGTAGCAATTAGAACAAGGCAGTTCAAAAGATATGGTAGCCGGCCTGTTTATTTTTCCAATTTTTTCTCTTCTTTTGTAATCTTTTATTTCTTACTTTTTTTTTGCTATTTTCTTTCTCTCTCTTTTTTTTGCTGGCCGGTGACCAGCTGACGTATACACAAGGAGGAAGGAAACAAGAGAAAACAAAACATACAGAGTCGATTGCTACTGAAAGCTACAGGATCGTGTACGACTTGAGATTAGAGATTAATGGAATAGTGTGGCTAGGTCTCCAAACGTTGTGATCGAACTATGGCACACACATCGGCGGTGGCTAGCAGACACACCTGGGCTGTTGTCTGATGTGAAGCGTGGATGCAAGGCTGTGCGTTCGCGGGAGCGTAGGCGCAGATTGACTTGGAGCTGGATACACTTTTTTTTTTCCTTTTCCAGATCAGAAAATATGATCGACGAAAGAAAAGTTCGATCTAGTAGACAATTTTCTCTCGAACTAATCTAAACCAGCACTAATTTTAGGATGAATGCAACGAACAATTCAACTAAACAAATACTAGAAGCAACAATTGCTAAAGGCTAAAAAGATAGATGCAGCGGATGAACTAGTCCAAATTGTTTTGGCTTTTCTTGTGGATTGATAGTCTATGAAAATTGTAAATCTCTCACCGATGAACCTAAAACTGATACCACTTGATAAGCGGTGAGGATGTCCCTTCTTTCAATGAGATGATAACTATCGATTTGGTGGTGACGACTTTGACGATCCGACTAAAAACGTGCACGACGTTGCGCCTTAGCAATCGCTAAACCAATCTCAAAGAGGTTATTGACCACGCCGGAGCACGATCAACTTTACCACGAAGGTCTATTCCTCCATGCAATCGAAGAACATGCAAGAATATGATATTGCAAAATGAATATTGTGAATATAGATGAAGTATTGATAAGGGTTGGGATCCGAAAGCGGTCTTGGTCTGGTCGTTGGACACAAACGAAGTACACGAAGTTGCAATGTCTAACTTTTAACTAAACAAATCCGAACCAAAAAGCTACTAGCTTGATCTACTTATATAAGAGCAAGGGGTGGTGGCCAAGGAGGTGGGAGGACGTCCCAAGGCAGCCTAAAACTAACCCTAGGTCGAACAAGCCCTATCGGCCCAAGTGGAGGTGATACAACACCTTTCGACTTGTTGTTTGACTCGAATTCTGATGCAACGTCATTTTGCTTCGTCGATATCTATCTCCACGCTACAGACGATTTTGAAGGTGATTCTAATTAGGACGGAAAGCACATAAAATCTACTTGACAGCCCAAAAAGAATCATCCAATTCGTACTTCGGATGTAAAAATTCTTGGCGTTTTGGTACAGGCATGTCTGTGTAGTCCGAATCTTAGTCCATAATGTGAGTGACTTGGACTCTATCTTTTCTTGCTCTAAAAGTGACGTGAGGGAACTTCTTGAATAGCATCCAACCATTTCTTCTTCCCTTGTCATCACACCTGGTTCATACAAGTGTTCGACCATTCTGCATTTAGACATAAAATAAAAAAGATGAAGTATTATTGTTTCGGATAACATAAATAAATTATTGCATGACTTTTATTATAAATCACCTAAAATAAATATAATTATGCAACGATTGTGATAATATCCAAGGTATTCATCTCCTCATCAACGTGAGCGCGATGATTATTCTATTTGGAGTTTTCTTCTTCATCATGATCATCGATCTAGGATGGATTCTAGGCCAGTTGCGTTGGATAGCAAGGATGGATGTCATTCTTTTATCATTTGTTTTCGTCCGTAGTCGGACCCTTTTTTCTACATGATGTTTGTATGTGTGGTTGTATTGAGATGTTCATGTTGTAGCTTGTGCGGTGTGTAAGCCCATTCCATATACTCATCTCTTTTGTACTGCCACATCCCAGTTTTGGCTTTCCTGACTAACTAACTTATTTCAAAATTTAGGACCAATTAAATTTTTTGTGAATGCTTGTGATGCTTGAAGTGACTACTGTTTGTCTGTTTGCTTGAATGCATGTGATTGCTCCCCATTCATTCTTGCTATCCTCCTAATCACCTCCTCACTCCATGATCTCCTGCCTAATGATCATGCCATGTGTTTAGGACAGATATCTATTTTTACCAAATATTATTTTCACCAAAAAGCTTTTTTTGAATTAAACTTTCAAACCCCTGAGATGAGGTTTGTACTACAAGTCCTCAAATTAGGGAATTTATTTTGCACCAAAACTTTTATTTAAAACCTATTATCAAAATGACTTCCAAAAACCATATTATTATTATTTTAAAAGTTATTTTATTATTTTACTTAAAAGCCTTTCTGTAAGGCCAGAAATGGTCTCCTATGAAGGAAAGTTATTTTTATTTCTTTCAAAATACTTAAGAAAATTTAGGGAAACTCAGTGGACATATTTATCCCATATTTATGAGTTTCAACACATGGTCATGTTCAAAATATTGGGCAAACCCCTTCAAAACCATTCCTGTCTATTTCAAGCTTTTGGAATATTTCTATAAGAAATATTCTCAATAAATTCCAGTAAAATTCTAGCATGTCATCTATGATATTCTTGATGATCTTGCCAAGTTTCATTTCAATCCAAGTTGATTGGACTCCCCTAATCACTCTAAAAACCTATCTGTTCAGAATCAAATTTGAGCAACTCTACATTGTGAAGTGTCTCCAATTGTGCTCAAATTTGGTGGACATGTTCCAGTACTCCAATGAGGTATCCACACCAAGTGGTACACCAAGGAGAATAGAGGAACTTGTCCTAAAACCCTCAAAACCCTCTCTGTTGATTTCTGACTTTGACAAACTTTACATTATAAAGTTTGTCCAATTGAACTCAAACTTTTTGTGCATGCCTTAATGCTCAAATAATGCCTCTACACCAAATATTGGATTTGTGGGAATTTATTTGAATAGGGTTCTAAGCAGAAACCCATTTCTGCCCCTTTCTAGGGTTTTCCAAGTCTACATTGGGAAACTTATCCAGCAAATCCCAAATTTGGTGTGCATGCCTATTTTCATCTATTATTTTATCCTGTTAAGTTTCATAGCCATTGGAATTCATCTGGTAGCCTAACCACAGATCAAACACCTGGTGTGCACTCACTAATTTGGCTTCTATTGCCCCTTCTACTTTATTCCTTGAGCTCAACTTTCTACCACAGCCTCACATAGTTACATTTCACCTCCTGTAACATTCCCATGGCCACTGGTCAGTTATTGGAGAAGGCCCCTTTGTAACTCCCTCTCATTTTTACCCTTGGCAGCACTGTTTTACCCATCTCCCCATTCTTCTGCTTAAGCTATCACCCCAACTCTTTCCAGAGCACCTAATATATGCCAATGCTTCATTTAGAACCAAGTTATGGCATGCTCATGTGGGAAAATGAGCAGCACTTCTTCGAATAGATTTCTGGCTGAATCATGGCTTTGAACAGCAAGTCGTAGTTATCCTCCTTTGTTTGATCAGAAACTTTGCAGTATTAAAGTCCTTCCATGCCTAAGACTGCTAGACATGTATTTTCCCTATTTTGTCTCATGTATGTGCCCTCATTAGTAGCCCTGAGTTTGCTGCTGCAAACTTAACAGCAGTCAAAACCCCACCTAGACAGCTCCAACTTGGTCCAAACTTCACCAGTACATCGTGGCAAGCATGCCTTGCTCGGGAGACATCTTCTTCAGGCCGAAAGGACACCCTGGACACGCGTGGCCATGGTGACCACGCTGTCAGCCTGCACTAATGGTGCTCTGCACCATTTCCTTTTTCCCTAGCTCATGTCCCGCAGCTGCACCATGTCTCAGAGCGTCAGAGCATCCCCTCTTGACCGTTCAAACCATCCCCCGCCATCAGCTAGCCTCCAAGACCCCTCTGGGACGTGTGGCGCCCATGCCCACGAGAGCTCCAGAGAGCTCTCAAGCATTCTCGGCCCTCCCCTCTCCTTTAACCTCTCCTCTAAGACTTTCCTGCCTCACATCTTCTTCCCCTCTTTCCCTGGAATCTCCCAAACCTCCCCAACCAGCCAGAGGCTGCCCTGAGCAGCCCCTCTTCTTCCATGGCCGCCATGGCCGTTTCGGCCATGCTCGAATCAGAGCCCCTCCCGAGCTTCCTCTTCCTCCTTAGCGCCTCCAGGAGGACCCCCTAACTCGCGGCACCAGTCCCCGTTCCCCCTCTTCCCTCCAGGTGGCCAGGGCTCCTCTCCCCACGGTCACCATCGCGGCTCTTCCCGCGGCCAGCCCTAGCCGACGCCGCTATAGCCCCTCCCCGCCGGCGCTCAGGGCACAATTGGATGCGGCACGGTCGCCCGAGCCCGTCGGTGTGCCTGGCCTCACCAGAGATGGCCCGTGTCACCGGAGCTAGCTCCAGGAGCGCTCGGCCATGGCTCCCCTTCCCTCCAGTGAACGCAGCACAAGGAAGGAGATGAACTTGCCAGTGGGGCCGTCTACCCCACCAGTAAGCCTCTGGATCGGCCTGTTGGGCCCACCGGTCGGGCTAAGTGGATACGACACTGGCTGTGGGCTCCTTCAAGTGCCGAAGGCGCACTCCAGCAAATACGCCTCCCGCGTGGCGCCTCGCTGGTGGCCCGAGCCACTGGGCCGGCCCGAAGGCCTAGCTGCCGCCTAGTGCGCAAGATAGCCTTCCCCCCTAGAGATGGGCTCTTTTCCTTTTTATTTCCCTCCTTAACTTATAAATTCCACCATAAAATCATTCTGACTCCAAATTGCATGATTCAAATTTCTGCAGGTTCCTAAATTCAAGCTCTATCCACATATGTGCTTTGCACATTTTTCCAAGAAGATTTTATGTACTGTTATTACTCAAAATCCAAATCTGGATACAAATGTCCCACATTTCAAAATTCCTATAGGTTCCAAATCAACTCCAAATGGAGTGATTCCAATTCCCAGATCCTTCTAAAATCACTCTCCATTTTTAGAACCATGGTCAACATTTTTGTGTGACTTCTTTCTGTTGCAATAAATAAATAGCTCTCTTTGCTATTTATTCCTCATTGTAAAATCTCTAGGATAATCATTTCAACTCCAAATCCAGTGAAACCACTTCCTAAATATTTCTAAAATCATGCTCTGTTAAATGGGTGCCTCCACTCATTTTTAACAGAATGTTTTCTATTGACCTCTTCAAAGGTCACCTATCCCTCCTATCCTTCCATCTAGACACCCCTGATGATTCGACCGTCTAGGATGCTCAAACACCCAAGAGTAACAAGATCCGCAAGGGATTGGTGGGGGAATCAAGTTTTCTCTTGGTGGAAGTGTGGATCTAGGCCTTCTCAACCAATCCCTAAAGAATCAACAAGTTTGATTGGCTAGGGAGAGAGATCGGGCACTTTTAAGCTTAGGGAGCAACAATGGAGCTTGGGAGGATAAGAGATAGAGTTCCACAGCTAGAAGAACCCTTTATATAGTGGGGGGGGGAATCCAACCGTTTTCCCACTCACAACCCGAGTCTAGCAGTACTACCGCTAGATGCAGCGGTACTACCGCTGGCTGCAGCGGTACTACCGCTGGACCCCTGGTAGTGCATAAGCACTACCACCGCCAAGAAAGTCTTTGCAAAAAGGTCCGTCCACGTACAACCGCTAGGTAGGCGGTACTAAGCTCCTGGAGCGGTACTACCGCAGACCAGGGGCGGTACTACCGCTGGCTGCAGCGGTACTACCGCTAGCACTCCAGCGATACTACCGCTAGGGCTAGCAGTACTACCGCTGGGGCCAGCGGTACTATCGCTAGGCCAAGTGGTACTACCCCTGGGGGACCATTTGCAAAGACGAAGGAAACACAAAGGCGGGAGCCACTCCAAAGTTGCCGGCAAGGGGAAAATATGTGAAGTGTGCGCATGCAAAGATTGATTCCACCCAAACCTTTCCACTACGGTTCCCCTCTTAGTAGTACGGCTTTCCTATGACTCAATTAAAGAGAATCGTAGAGAACGCCGTGTTTCTGTTCCACGAACGAGGGGGCGAGTCGTCTTGTGCCATTGACGTGTGTTATATGAAATCTTAACACACACGGTTAGTCCTTTGCGGTACTGTCATCAGTCACCAAAATTACTTAGGCATAAACTATGCCCCAACAATCTCCCCCTTTTTGGTGGATTGATGACAATACCGGATTTGCACAGAGAAAAATATGAGAACAAAAAGATAGAGATATATGACAATACGGAGCATATGACTCACAACATATGATGGAAATAAATCTCACATAAGTTCATGTCTCACAGAAGATAGCAAAATAGAAGCAAACAAAGTTCGAAGCAAAACACGAAAGATAAGCAAAGCAAAGCAAAGTTCGACTCTCAAAGCAAATCAGCCTCCTAGACTCTCTCCCCCTTTGGCACAAGACACCAAAAAGGGGCACACCTAACGCCACAGGTGGTTACTCCTCATCCTCAGCATCGCCAGACTCGTCCGTACCCTCCGGATCGTCCCGCTTCTCCTCTTCCTCCTCAGCGCCAGACCACTAGTAACCTTGAGCCCGCATCCAAGTAGCCTCTGGAGTGATGTCGTCCTCTGATCCGCTGGATATGTGAACATCAAGAGTCCTTAGGACACGCTTGTGCCTCTGACGGTTCTCCTTCTGAGCCACGTGCGTCTAGTACTGGCCCTTAGCCTGCATACAGAAGAGAGTCTTCATCTTATCCTGCAGTTTGATGGCCCAAGATGGCATGGCAGAAGAGCGGGACTGAGAGGCGGTTCCTCTGTCAGCAGCAGTCTCTGTGTCAGTGTCCATGTGCTGAGAGGAAGTTTATGGGTTGGCCCATTTATCCTTGATGCGAAGCTTGACAGGATCGTGCACAATGTAGTCAGCCTGAATGTATAACTCCTCCTGCGGATAGGTGTCTTGCCACTTCTGACGGATATAAGCAAATAGATAAGGCCCGTAGATGGGAACCTTGCGCATCATGATGCAGTTCTAGAGCTCAGTGAACATCACATCAGAAATATCAAGAGGGGCAGACGCCTTAGTCATATCCTCCTCACAGAGCAGTAGCATATCAGCCAGAGAGCCACGTACCTCGTCGAAGTTGCCAATGCGAGGAAAGAGGGTGTTGCGGAAGATCCGATGCATAATGTCCAGATGCCTGGGGAGCACACCTTTCTTGACATAGAGTTGCTTCAATCTGTCCTTGACGAAAGCCCTATCAGTGGTAGCTGCGGCATGAGGATGCAACCCAAGTGGAGTGTCAGCGCCCTGGAAATCAACCTTGAGGAATACCATGAATTCACGCCAGGTACCGGTCATCTTCTGAGTCCCACTCATCCACACCATGGAGCGCTCGTCATCAGGAGAGAAGTGACACGTGACATAGAACTGGGCAACAACATTGGGGTCAAAGTCTGTCTTGAAAGAGATGATCTCCTTGATGCCCAGTTTGTCAATCAGAGAGAGAGCATCAACAAAATAGTCCATGTTCCGCTGAAGAAGAGCCAGGTCAATCCACTTTACGGGGACAAAGTTCTTCTTGAAATTGTTGACAATATCACGGTAGATCCTGTAGTGATCCCTTGCCCAAACATGCTCAACATTCTTGATCACAGCCCGCTCTTGGAGATAGTGGTTTTGAGTGCGGAACCACAGAAAGTCCTTAGGGGGCATGGTGCGGATGTTGATCCCCTTGTCCTTGTGAGCGGTCTTCTTGAAGGCCTGCCTTTTGGGTTGCAGACCTGAAGTGGCAGATCCCTCTGGAGCCTATGGGTTGCGATAATGCTTTGACTGCGTGTCCCGTGAGGGGTTAGAGCGGCGAGCACCACCTGTGACACAAAACACACACCGAAAAAGAGCGACAAAAAGAGTCAAGGCAATGAACAAGAAAAGGCAGAAAAGGAAACACTCATTGCCAAGCACATGAAAAGAATACACAGATAATCCTCCTGGCGGTAGTACCGCTACCCCTGGCGGTAGTACCGCTACCCTAGCGGTAGTACCGCTGGGGTTTGATTTTCCGATCTGAAAGATAAATAGACCCCATAGATATGGCTACACGAATTTTACGAGGGGCATGGGCTGTGTATGAACACTAAGAACTCCACCACAACCATAATCACATGAGGATCACAAGTACCATCTAAATAAGCACATGCCTAGTCAAGAGAGAGCAAGTTTTAGATCTAATCCAAACATAGTTCAAGTGCTTGATCTAAAACATGTAAATCCTAGGGCATGGCAAAATAAACAGCAAAGATTCATAGGACCTACACTCCCCTCAAAGATCTCCTTCATGCCATCCAATAACAAGGCACAATATCAAAGACATGGATCCAAACCACCAATGCTCCTAACCCTAGAACAAGAACATCAACCAAGAGAAGAAGGGGAGGAGCTTTACCGGGGTTCATGGCACCTGGAGGAGGAAGGAGAAGTGGAGCAAACCCTCCAATTCAACGGAGAGAAGGGGCTCCACGAATACAGATCAAAATAGGGGGATTTCGGGGTTGGGGAGGGAGGAGCCGCGAGAAGAAGAAAGAGGCAGGGAAAAACGGGCTCCCCCTCCTTTATATAGCCAAAGGGGTACGGGCCAGCGGTAGTACCGCTGTGGTCCTGGCGGTAGTACCGCTACGTGGCGGTAGTACCGCTGGATGCAGCGCTAGTACCGCTGGGGTCCTGGCGGTAGTACCGCTCCCCCTGGCAGTAGTACCGCTCCCCTTGAGACAGCCCTAAAAATTTCCTAGTTAGGTCGTGGTAGTTTGGGATCCTGGCGGTAGTACCGTTGGGGTCCTGGCGGTAGTACCGCTACCCCTGGCGGTAGTACCACTGGGGTCCTGGCGGTAGTACCGCTACCTCTGGCGGTAGTACCGCTGCAAATGTCACAACGGGACCTAGGAGAAGATAAGAACGTGGGCAAATGACAATTAAGTGGAAAAAGAAGATAGCACCAGAAAAATATATACTGACTTGTCATTTTATATCCTTTCTTCGATATGAGAGAAAGGTGGGGGGGGGGGGTGGCCGAGGCCACCTATGTTTGAGACAAAGGTATGACACCGCGAAGAATTATCCTTGGGTTCATGACCAATGCTCGTTTTTGAAGCACAAGTGCCATTTGACAATGGCTAAACTGAAAGACTAGATCGATTTATGCATAATGGGGGGAGGAAAAGTTCATTGAGAGAACAACCACCCCCCCCTATGTCCATGCCTACATCTATACCAAGATAGAATGCATAGTGAGGTGCAACATGCCTAGCTTCAATCCACATTACTTGAATCAATGATATTTAGCTCATGCCTTAACTCCCGGAACCTTGCTTCATCTAGAGGCTTAGTGAAAATATCTGCAAGTTGCTCTTCAGTGTGGATGAAGTGAACCTCAATATCACCTAGCTTGATATGTTCACGAATGAAGTGATGACGAATATCAATATGCTTGGTTTTGCTATGTTGCACTGGGTTGAGGGAAATCTTGATAGCACTTTGATTGTCACATAGAAGAGGCACTTTTTCACAAGTGACGCCATAATCCTTTAAAGTTTCCCTCATCCATAGCAATTGTGCACAACAACTTGCAGCTGCCACATACTCAGCTTCGGTAGATGATAGAGAGACGCAATTCTGCTTCTTTGACGACCAACTTACCAATGAACGACCAAGGAATTGACATCCTCCAGAAGTTGACTTCCTCTCCACACAATCTCCTGCCCAATCTGTGTCAGAATAGCCAACTAGATTGAAGTTTGCTCCTTTGGGATACCAAAGGCCAAAGTTTGGGGTATGAGTCAAATATCAAAAGATTCGCTTAACAACCATATAATGACTTTCTTTTGGTGCGGATTGAAACCGTGCACATATCCCTACACTCAACATAATATCCGGTCTAGATGCACAAAGGTAAAGGAGGGATCCAATCATGGAGCGATATACCTTTTGATCCACTGCTTTACCATTAGGATCACTGTCAAGCTTGCATCTTGTTGGCATGGGGAACTTGACAGGTTTGACATCTTCGAGCTCGAACTGTTTGAGCATGTCTTGAGTGTACTTGGCTTGTTTGATGAAGGTCCCTTCTAGGCCTTGTTTAATCTCGAACCCGAGGAAGAACTTCAACTCTCCCATCATGGACATCTCAAATTTCTCAGTCATTAGTGCAGCAAATTCTTCATTGAAGGAAATGTTAGGAGAGCCAAAAATAATATCATCAACATATAGTTGGCATATGAACAAATCCCCGTTAACCCTCTTAGTAAAAAGAGTGGGATCTATCTTCCCAATTTCAAACCCACGATCTTGTAACAACTCAGTAAGATACTCATACCACGCACGTGGGGCTTGTTTAAGGCCATAGAGTGCCTTATTAAGTTTGTACACATGATTGGGGAGCTTGGGATGTTCGAATCCCGGGGGTTGTTTGACATAGACCAACTCATTTAAAGGACCATTAAGAAAGGCACTTTTCACATCCATTTGTTGTAATTTGAAGTTATGATGAGAAGAAAATGCAAGCAACATGCGAATAGATTCTAGACGAGCAACAGGGGCAAAGGTTTCACCGTAGTCGATACCCTCGACTTGGGAGTAGCCTTGAGCCACCAATCTTGCCTTGTTCCGAATCACAATCCCATTGGCATCTTGCTTGTTCTTGAATATCCATTTGGTCCCGATGACATTATGTTCCTCCGTTGGCCTAGGCACTAAATCCCAGACTTGGTTGCGCTCAAAGTTGTTAAGTTCTTCATGCATGGCCATAAGCCAATACTCATCATAGAGCGCTTCCTGTACCTGTTGAGGTTCACAATACGAAACAAACGCGTGATGCTCACAATAATTCCAAATCTGTTGACGGGTGGATACTCCCCTTTTCAAATTGCCAAGTACATTCTTCATAAGATGTGACTTGACTCTCAGCTTGTTCGCAATCTTGGCTGCTCGACGCTCCAAGAGTTCTTCATTAGATAACGGGGGAGCATCAACTTTTTACTTTGCTTGCCCTTGCGTCATGAGCCTCCCTTGGCACCGGCTGTTGGTGCTGTAGAAGGGAATTGGGAGACAGTATCCTGATCATCTTGTCCTTCGACTTGAGCAGGTTCACTTGTTTGTTCTTGTATTTGTGGTTGCTCTTGATCTTGATCTTGTGCTTCTACTTGGTCTGGATCTCGTGGTTGCACTTGATCTTGATCATGAGCAGGTTCGGAGTCTTGGGAGATTGCTTGAATATCATGAGACACATCATCATTGTTGGGCAATTTATCTTGACATTGAGCTTGTTCATTTTGTTGAGAGTCTTCTCTTCGTTCATCGGAAGCGTGTGGGTCTTGTGGAGGTGATGGCTCCACTTGAGTAGAGCATTGTCCTTCTCCTTCGGCCACAAGGGGTTCCTTAATGGGGAGTATTTGAGCAATCCCCATTCTTCTTATGGCTTGGGGAGGAATTTCATCACCTACATCACAAAGACCACTTTGCTCCACTTGGGAGGCATTACTTTCATCAAACTCCACGTTACACGTCTCCTCAATGAGTCCGGTGGACTTTTTGAGGACACGGTAAGCATGAGAGTTTGTAGCATAACCAACAAAGATGCCCTCATGTGCTCTAGAATCAAATTTAGCTAAACGTGCACCTTTCTTGAGAATGAAACACTTACAACCGAATACCCGGAAGTACTTGAGATTGGGTTTGTTTCCACTTAGAATCTCATACGGAGTCTTGTTCAAGCCTTTGTGGATATAGAGCCGATTGGACGCATGACATGCTGTGTTGATGGCCTGTGCCCAGAAGTTATATGGAGGTTTGAATTCTGCCATCATTATCCTTGCAGCGTCTATCAAGGCCCGGTTCTTCCTTTCTGCCACGCCGTTTTGTTGAGGGGTATATGGTGCAGAATATTGGTGTTTTATTCCCTCATCACCTAGAAACTCATCCAAGGTGTAGTTCTTGAACTCGGTGCCGTTGTCACTTCTAATCATCAAGATCTTTGCTTCATGTTGACGTTGCACTTCATTAGCAAAGTTGATGACAGTTTGTTGAGTTCCACTCTTCTTTTTGAAGAAATATACCCAGGTATATCTTGAGTAGTCATCAACGATCACCAAGCAATACTTTCTGCCTCCAAGACTATCAAATAATGGAGGGCAAACAGATCCATATGGAGAAGCTCCAATGGTCTCTTAGTGTAGATAAGAGTCGTTGGACGATGAGCAGTTTCATGAATCTTTCCTTCAATGCAGGCACTGCAAACACGATCTTTAGCAAAACTCACATTTGTTAGTCCACGAATATGGTCCCCTGTCAGAAGGCTTTGCAAAGATCTCATATTGACATGAGCTAAACGGCGATGCCAAAGCCAGCCCACATCAACTTTAGCCATTAAACATGTCGCGGTCTTAGTGGGTCGCTTTGAGAAGTCCACCACATAAAGACCATTTTCGACATATCCAACATAGGCTACTTTAAGAGTCTTGCTCCTCAGGAGGACCACAGTACCAAGATTAAAGAATGTGGAAAAACCCATAATTGCAAGTTGACGAACCGAAAGTAAATTGTAGGCAAGTGATTCAACAAGCATGACCTTCTCAATAGATAACTCTTGAGAGACGACCACCTTACCAAATCCCAATACCTTTGACGAGGATGCATCGACGAATTGGACATGGGTGGGCATAGATGGAGAAGGATGCACATCCACCACTAAGTCCTTGCTTCCGGTCATATGATTTGTTGCTCCACTATCGAGCAACCATGACACCCCACCGAAAGCAAACTCCTGCAATAGTTCAAGGCTTGGTTTTAGGTACCCATTTTTTAATGGGTCCTTTCGTGTTAGAGACAAGGGTCTTAGGAACCCAGATAGCCCATTCAATATACTCATCATAGGAACCAACAAATCTGGCATAAACATGCCCATCACTAGCACGACATAAGACATAAGAAGAATTAAGTTTGTCGGCTGTGTTAGTAGGAATGGTTTTGCCCTTCTTGAGGTTTCCATAGTCCACCTTGTTCCTGTTCACCTTTTGAGTCCCCTCACCCTCTTTGAGAAAGATGTCCATGAGGGTAGGAGATCGTTTGTTCCTGTTCCTCCTTTTACCTTTTGACTTGGAGGTAAGTCCGAGTCCCTCCTTTCCTACAACACCTTTTTGAGTGCTCAAGAGGTCCTTCAGGCTCTTCTCACCTTGTATGCATGCCACAAGGCCCTTCTCAAGTTTCTCCTTTAACTTGGCATTTTCCTCCACAAGATGTACATGCTCACAACAGGGATTAGTTGCACAAGCATTATCAATTAACACAAAGGGAGGACAAGTAGATATCTCCTTGGTAAGCTTTGCTTGGAGTTGATCATGAGACTCTTTCAGAGAGAAATGAACACCTTTCAAGACCTTGTGGGCCTTGTCAAGTGTGTCAAACTCCTCTTTGAGTCTGTCATGGCCAACCCCAAGAGCATACTTTTCAGACTTAAGCATACAAGTAAGAACACCATCATGATCTAGTTTCTTTTGCATTTTAGTGCAGTCATCGTTATATGACTCCTCAAGAGCCAAAACGAAGAGTACGCTCCTTTTCTAGAGCAAGAGATAATTCAGCAATTTCATCGGCATAGTCACGACTGTGTCCCTGAAGCTCGGAGATGGTCTCCTCATGAGACTCAATGAGGTCAGTGGCCTCACCCAGTTGTTCCAAGAGAGCAACAAAGTGCTTCTTGGATTCTCCCTTAATAGTGCACAGAAACTTGTCAAGATCATGCTCATTCAGTTCCACAACATCACTATCATCAACACAATTTAACAGTGAAGGAGCAGTAGCGATGTTGGTCTTAATGATGGGAGTTAACTGATTGATACCTTTTGCCATGAGGCACTTGGTGATGTGGTTCTCGTTGGGGGCGTTGAAGAGAGACACCTTCTGGGGAGAGGTAGTGGCAATAGCAACAGTTGCCATTGCCACTGTATCATCATCATCATCATCATCGTAAGGGTACTCTTTAAGGACCACCATCCCTTTTGGATGGGGTTTCTTCACAAAGTTGTTCTTGATTGGAAATGATTTGGTTTTGTCTTTGCAAATGAGCTTGCCCCCGTTGTCTTCCCTTTTCTCATAGGGACATTCGGCCACGAAGTGACTCACGTTACCACAGTTATAACATGTCCTTACTCGTTGTTTGGGTTTGAATCCACTCCAGTTGTTCTTGGTGAAGGTGGGTCTTGAGTTCCTCTTGTTGCCCCAGAATTTCCTTGATGCAAGAGCCATGTGCTCATGATAGGCATACTTTGTGTCTTCAGGGCAGCCCTCCTCTTCCTCATCCTCTTCTTCTTCTTCAAGCATTGCTTTTGCTTTCAACGCAAGGTTGGGTGAAGTTGTTTTTGAGCGAACACGAGCAAGTGCATTGTCGTCTATTTCGTTCATGATTGACATTGCAATGAATTCATCCAACACCTCACTGGAAGACAAGGAGTGGAAGTCTGGCCGCTGACGAATGACAGATGACATGGCTTTGTTGAAAGGCATGATGGCTTTGAGAAACTTGCGCTTGACCCATGTATCATCCACATCCTTGCTCCCATGATCCTTGAGTGCCACAGCAATAGCAGTCACCCTCCGATAGAGATCACGAGGGTCCTCGTCTTCCTTCATCACAAACTCATCGGCCTTATCAAGTATCACTTCATAGTTGGATCGTTGAATGCTTGAGCTTCCCTTGTACAACACCATAATATGCTCCCAACAATCCTTGGCCAAAGTGAAGGGACGCAAGTGAGGAAGATCTTCAGGTGGCACTGCGGACTGGAGAATAAACAAAGCAGAGTGATTGTATTGATTGTCTGCATCTTCTCTTGGAGTGAGGTTGCTTGGATCATGGGGATAATATCCTTGCTCGATGATTCTCCACAAGTTTGTTGAGCTGTGATCCAAATGAGACTTAATAGAAAATACCCAGTTAGCAAAGTCACCTTTTACAAGCTTAGGAGGAGGACCAACAGGATTAAGACGCGGTGCGGGAACGGGTCCTCCATAGACCATGGGGGTGGAACTAAGGCATATGTTCCAGTCCCATCCTTTTCGTGAGATGAGGAAGGTCGCATACCTTTAGCCGCTTCCTCAGAGGAGTTGGCCTCCGAATCGGTGACGGTGGGTTTAACCACTATAGCCGGTTCGGGTGGACTTTTAAATCCCTCAATTAATTATTTAAGCATGGTCTTGACTTCGTTCGTCAAGGACGTCTTGAGGGCGGCCATAGCCGTATTTAAGTCGTCCCTTGTGACCGAAGTCAAGTCCATGGCCTCGGGTTGCCCATGGTTAATTCCCTCTTCGCCTTCCATACTCTTCGGGTGGTTAAACCCTTAATAAAGAGACGTGGCTCTGATACCAATTCAAAGGATCGATATGGTTGACTAGAGGGGGGGTGAATAGGCAACGACCATTTTTTAATTAAACTTAGCAAGTTAGGGTAAACAACATACGGGTTCACAAATATTACAACAATGGGGTGAACCCTAATGAAGCTAACAACGAGAGCTACTAAGACAAGTAAGAGATAGACGACAACATAAGCATACACAAAGTAAAGGTTAGAGATAACCACAAGTGGAACCCATGGAGACGAGGATGTGTTACCGAAGTTCCTTCCCTTTGACAGGAAGTACGTCTCCGTTGGAGCGGTGTGGAGGCACAATGCTCCCCAATAGGCCACTAAGGCCACCGTATTCTCCTCACGCCCTCGCATGATGCAAGGTACCGTGATTCCACTATAGGTGCCCTTGAAGGCGGCGACTGAACCTTTACAAACAAGGTTGGGGCAAACTCCACACAAAGCATGGAGGCTCCCAACAAGACCACGAAGCTTCACCACAATGGAATATGGCTTCGAGTTGACCTCAACTGTCTAGGATGCTCAAACACCCAAGAGTAACAAGATCCACAAGGGATTGGTGGGGGAATCAAGTTTTCTCTTGGTGGAAGTGTGGATCTAGGCCTTCTCAACCAATCCCTAAAGAATCAACAAGTTTGATTGGCTAGGGAGAGAGATTGGGCACTTTTAAGCTTAGGGAGCAACAATGGAGCTTGGGAGGATAAGAGATAGAGTTCCACAGCTAGAAGAACCCTTTATATAGTGGGGGGGGGGGAAATCCAACCGTTTTCCCACTCACAACCCGAGTCTAGCAGTACTACCGCTAGATGCAGCGGTACTACTGCTGGCTGCAGTGGTACTACCGCTGGACCCGTGGTAGTGCATAAGCACTACCACCGCCAAGAAAGTCTTTGCAAAAAGGTCCGTCCACGTACAACCGCTAGGTAGGCGGTACTAAGCTCCTGGAGCGGTACTACCGCAGACCAGGGGCGGTACTACCGCTGGCTGCAGCGGTACTACCGCTAGCACTCCAGCGATACTACCGCTAGGGCTAGCAGTACTACCGCTAGGCCTAGTGGTACTACCCCTGGGGGACCATTTGCAAAGACGAAGGAAACACAAAGGCGGGAGCCACTCCAAAGTTGCCGGCAAGGGGAAAATATGTGAAGTGTGCGCATGCAAAGATTGATTCCACCCAAACCTTTCCACTACGGTTCCCCTCTTAATAGTACGGCTTTCCTATGACTCAATTAAAGAGAATCGTAGAGAACGCCGTGCTTCTGTTCCACGAACGAGGGGGCGAGTCGTCTTGTGCCATTGACGTGTGTTATCTGAAATCTTAACACACGCGGTTAGTCCTTTGCGGTACTGTCATCAATCACCAAAATTACTTAGGCATAAACTATGCCCCAACACAAACCTCACTTATCCAGAGAGACAAATCCGCATCTTGGATGAAGCCGAGCATTGGAACAGAAGCTGTACCATCAAGTACTTCAAGATCTAGTGGAAAAACGACACCGAAGCAAAAGGAACATGGGAGCGTGAAGACTACCTCACATCAGAATTTCCTTCTCTTTTTAGCGCGTAGCCTAGGAATCTCGGGGACGAGATTCTTGTAAGGGGGTAGGTCTTTCACATTCTTTGTTTGTACCACTTTTTCCACACTATGGTTTTATAAAAATTAGAGCAAACTAAAACTTTTGCATGTTAGTGGTGGTTGATTGGGTTTCTACTTGATTGTATGTCTTATTGAGTGTTGCATCACTATAGTTATTCTCCTCTTGAGAACTCACGTCCTTGAACCCAAACCCTTGCCCAACGATCATGCCATGTGAATAGGACTAGCAAACTATTTTTATAAATTATTATTTTAAAAAATTGACTTATTTATTTTAAGGTTTCTAAAAAACATGATTTGAGATTTGCACTGCAAGTCCCCAATTTAGGAGAGATGCCTTACGCCAAGGATTTTATTTGGAACCTATTATGAAAAAGGTTTCCCAAAACCATAAAAGAATTATTTTAAAAGTTATTTTCCTATTATATTTAAACACATCTTTCTGGATCCATAAATGGTATTTCATACGGAAAAAATATTTTATCACTTAAAAAATATTAGAGAAGATTTAGGGAAACTCAGTGGACACATATTTTCCATACATAAGAGTTTCAACACATGGTCATGTTCAAAATATTGGACAAAACCCCTTCTGCCGATTTCAAGCTTTTGAAATGTTTCCATTGGAAATATTCTCAATACATTCCATGAAAAATTCTAGCAAGTCACACATGATAAATGTGGTGATCGTGCAAAGTTCATCCCAATCCAAGTTGATCTGATTCACCAAAGTACCCCAAAAACCTTTGTGTCCAGAACTAAATATGAGCAACTTTACATTGCGAAGTTTATCCAGTTGGTCTCAAACTTTACAAAGTTGATATAGCCCCCAAATAAGTATGCTACACAAAGTTGTGCATTTGTGGGAGTTGATTTTGTTACTTAGGTTCAAAGGAATCCGATTCTATCCATTTCTAAGGATTTTCATGTCTACATTGCCAACCTTGTTCAGCTGAGCTCAAACTTGGTTATCCCTATTGAATTTACCCCCAATAACATCATGTTAGGTTTCACCGCATTTTGGCAAAGGAATCTTGCCCAAAAAACCATGAAACACCTTCTCCCAGATTATCAAAACTGCTCCTAGAGCATCCAAAGCTTTTCCCCTTCACCCCAAATTTCTAACACAACTCCATAGGAACCCCTAGCACCACCTATAAGTTTCCTGGTGCCCAGCTCCATGAATGCAATGGTAAAAACCCACCTACAAGCCACTGGACAAGCACTTATTTCACCTCTCTCTCTGCTCTTCTCCACCCCTGGCTTTTCCAGGGCATCCCATGCCTCTCCCACCTTTGTTTAATCTCCCTGAAGTTGGTGGGCATTGTAGGACACGCCAGAGCACGAGATAAGCACTATCATGTCGGCCGAAATCGCGCTGTCGAGCGTGCTGCAGTGACGACCGAGCACGGGTCAGCTCCATGCCCGTCCCCAGGCCGCCTCGAGCCTCTCCCCTCACGCCAGTCGAGGCACCTTGGTATCCGCTACAAGCCAGACCATCGTCCCTCTCCTCTCTCCTCCTGCAACGGCTCTCCTAGCCCCACGCCGGACGCCGCCTAAGCCGACCAATGCATGCCCTCGCTTGCGTGCACTCCCCTCTCTCCTCTCTCTTTCCCCGTGGTCGTGGACGACCCGCATGAAGGCCCCAAGCAATGCATCTCTCCTCCCGTGCCCCTAGTGGCAGTTGCAGCCAGCTCCAATGCACGGGTCCACAGTGGTCTCATGCCCCGCCTATTTAATGCTCCCTCTCCCCTCTTGCATCTCTCACCTCCTCCTAATCGCGCGCCAGTGCCCCCAGTTTGCCTCCAAAGCCGAGTGAGCTCGATATCGAGCCGGAGCTCCGCTGCCTCAGCCTGCCACCGATCTCGCGGTAGCAAGACACTCCAGCCCTCCTTCTCCCTCCTTCGGCTCTCCCATGCACATATGATGTGTTTCCCCCACTCCCCCCATGTGTTTTGCTACAGGAGACGTCCCCGGAGACTACCTTCCAAAGCTCCTCCGCCATGAGACCTCGTCGCTGGCGACTCCCTGCGCTCCGGTGATCCCTTCCACCTCCACCAGGTCGGTGACTCACCCCTAAGTCCATCCCCTTCATCAGCTTGCCTCCCCGTGGTCCCTATCACCGCCGGTGAGCCTCGCCGCCCTCTGGCATGGGGTTGACGACAGACCCCAGAGGTGGGATCCAACCTTCATCCTCCCGCACCTCTCCCTCGTCTCTCTCTCTCGTGCTCTCTCTCACTCACTCACTCACTTTCTCTCTCTCTCTCTCTTGCTGGCCCCTAGGCCCACCCGTGAGGTCTGAATCTGGCTCGGCGCGGTTGCCTCGCTCTCGTGGGCAAGTTGGCCTCTAGGCCGACCCAGTTGCTAGCCGACTCTGGCCTATGTGTTGCAGCCCTTTTGTTTTTATTTTTATGCCTATTTTGAAAAAATCCCACAGGGATAAATATTTATCCAAATCCAATTATTCCTCCCCAAAAAATATTGTAATATTGTGTAATGTTTTATGATGCCACTTGTGTAATTTTTACTAAAGGTTGCATGCATTGTTTTATTTCAAAACCTTGTTTAGTGCATTTTAGCACTCTCTTAAAATGAGTTCTACAACTTTTTTACACTCCAAAAATAAAATGCAATAATATTGACACTACCTATGCTCACCCTAGTATTATTTTTCTGAGTAGATTTTTTTCTCTGCTTTTGGTTGAGTTCTAATTTTTGCCCGATGCAAAAGATCATGTAGAATCGGTGACTACCTCAGTGGGGTGTTTTCGATAACTCCTCGTTCACACTTGCACTTGAGCATGACCCTACCTTCCTATGAGGTTTGTGCGGGTGGGGTGTAGTTAGGTTGCTAGTAGTGCTAGGCATGGGCTGGGGAACATGGACGATGACGATAAAGGAAAGTGATTTCAAAGGTTTTACGAAAACCCCATCGGGTGCCACTAATGCCCGAGGGAGATGGTGTTAGTTAGGTAGCCACTTGAGAAAGAATTGGTCTATCGAGGTTAGTGAGTGTGTGATTTTTGAAATCAGCTAAGTTTAAGTTGCTACCTTTACTCCAACCTTACATGTACAACCATGATACCCCTTACGGGATAGGGCTTCGCTGATTGCTATGGATAGTGCTAGTAGAGACCCCTCATAACTAGTGGCAGGAGTGACGTGGTCACTCTCGAGACGGGGTCATGCCATGAAAGGGAAACCATGGGTTGTGTTCACAGACACCGGGCACACCGCTGCGTGCTCTCGTGAATGATATGTGAGATGTACATCATCAGGAACTATCACCTAGGAGTGGTCTCTTTGCTAGTATCGTCATGGGAAAGGTGGTGTTTGGGATACTTACCTCGGGTGTGAGAGAAACCGCGAGTCGTGTCTTGACATGGAAGTTTCCCGAGTCTTGTGGGTAAAGTGTGCAACCTCTATCAAGTGTTAAACCATTCGAATAGCCATGTCCACAGCCAAGGACAGTTGGATGACCGCTCTTGGGCTACGCCTGTGTTTACCAAACAGTGTGCGTGTGGGAGAAAGGTGGTTATGTGAAAAATATGATACCTAAGCTAAGTCAGATGACTTGGCATGATAGGTGAACATGGGTTGTTCTACCGTCTGTTGATATTGATATTTGTAACCTCTTCACATGGTTATCACTTACCTCATGATGCATGCCCGCATGAGAAATTGATCATGTCATTTCACCAAGAAAAATCTGCTTTCCGCTAATTACCTATTAGTGTTATGTCATGCTTCATTATTCCCTTACTCTACATCATGGGTTGCTTGCGAGTACATTCAAAGTAATCATTGTCTTGCCACTGGTTATTTAATTTGCTAGCCATGGAAGAGCAGGAACTTGGATAAGAGTTCATGAGTGACAAACATGCAAACTAGGACGCTTCCCAATTAGAATGCGTGTAGGTTAAGGCAGATGGCATGGGTTCACGCTTTTGATCAAGATTTCTGCTGCTAGTTATGTTTGGTGTGCCGGCCTTCGAGGCCCTATCTATGTAAGACTTGACAATAATGGTATTTATTTGTATCAGAGAGTATGTAAGGATGTAAGACTCTTGCATTTCACCTTCTGTGTGTTCTGTGAGCATTGATCTCTAGGATCACTATACACGTGTGTTCGGTGACCACGACTTATGAGTTAGGGTCCCTATACTGAGGATCATGGAATTGTTGATGGAGAAGGGTTGATGATGACGACGTGAGGAATCCCCCTCTTTGGAGCACCGAACAGACTCCATATTCGCCCTACCAAGGAAGAACATGAGGTGGCGGCGGCTCCATCTCGTAAAATGCGATGAAATATTCTCTCTTATTTTCTTCTCCAAGCATAGGAATTTATAGGACTGGAATTAGGCTCGGAGGAGCCACGTGGGCCCCACAAATCATTAATGCGCGACTAGGGGGTGGCCGCGCCCTATTGCCTTGTGGCCCATAGGCAGCCCCCTGTGGTGGTTCTTCGTTCCAAAATTCCTTATTTATTCGAGAATTAATTCACAAATAGTTTCGTCCAATTTTGATAACTTTTATTTCTGCACAAAAATAACACCAAGGTAGTTCTGCTGAAAATAATGCCAGTCCGAGTTAGTTCCATGCAAATCATGAAAATTAGAGTCCAAAACTAGAGGAAAAGTGTTAGGAAAAGTAGATATGTTGGAGACATATCAATTCCCCCAAGCTTACCTCATTGCTTGTCCTCAAGCAATTCAGTTGATAAACTGAAAGAGATAGAGAAAACTTTTACAAATTCTTTTGTTCTTGTTGTTGTATATATATGCTAAGCTAGTGTTCTGGTTTTCAACATAAATCATAAGTAATCATATCCATGATAAGAATTAAGCATCATATTCAATCATGGCAATACATAACTAACTAGAAAGCAATAATAAGATATATCACATGCCAACAATTTTATGAAAACAATCATGATATAATATGGTGACATGGTATCTCGCTAGCTCTTGCTGAGACTGGAAAACATAGACGCAGAGCACCTATGAGGTTCAAGCAGTGACTAAACATTATAATTCATAGTATAAAGATCCAGTTCATGCTCACATCCAACATTCAATAGAATCAATGCATAAGAATAAAAATACCGCTCTTCGGTTTGGTGCTTTTAGTAAGAGGGTGATGACTCAATATAAAAGTAAATAGATAGGCCCTTCGTAGAGGGAAGCACTAATTTACACGGGTGCCAAAGCTCAAGTTTGAAAGAAGGATCGAAAATATAGTTTTTGAGTGGTGTTCTTTACTGCCAATGTTACGACAAAGGTTTTCAGTATCTACCATGCTAAACTCATTATTGGTGGTTCACAAATAGAACTGTAAAGTTTACTCCTATCCGCCATCCATACACAACCATGGCTACCCGAATTCATGGCTTCCCTCCAACATATCAACTTTACCAAGGAGTTTTATTTTAATTTAATTTTGTTTATGCAGGACTAGGCATTCTTTCTAACAACCTCTCACGTGCAATGACAGCGAATAACCGTCTGGCTTGGGAATAACTTACTTAGCATGGAAGTACCGATTGCCCTGCCGCTCGATGCGTGGTACAAGTGCACAAAACAAATATTTGGTTGAATATTAAGAGGTGGCACATGCAAATTTACTTGGAACGACCAGATAATACCGCATATAAGTAGGTATGGTGGAAGCATGTGGAATAAATGGATTTAAGGATTTTGCATGCACAAGCAACATTTCCGCTTAGTACACGTGAAGGCTAGCAATAGATTGGGAAGCAACCAGTTAGAGAGCAACAACGGTGATGAACATGCATTGTGAATAACTAACATTGGATATTAGCATGAGTAGGATATGAGCACCTCGAATTTGAACATCATGAAGGTTGCATTGGTTTTGAATCAACTACATGTTTGCACATGGAGCAAGTCAAGCCGCTTGAATCACTCAGATGGAAATACCATACTTCCATACCACATCATCACTATCTCAATGCATGTTGAGACACAAGATAGATCATTATCATCTCGTAGCTATTTAAGCATGTCATGAAAAACTACGATCTCTAGTTCTCATCATAAACATGTTCACTCATGAGATACTGAATCAAGATCAAACGAGCTAAACATATTTACAAAAACGGAAAACAAGAAGAGTTCATACCAACTTACTTTGCCACAATCACTTGCACGGCTGAATGATGTGATAATAATAATAGTACAAGAGTGTCGTGGACTAAGCTGGAATTTGCAGGGCAGTTTTATACAAATGAGAAGACATGGTAATATTTTCTCTTCGTTGGATCAAGAACAAAGCATATGAGAGACACTCAACATTTTTGTCGTGGTCTTCTTCTTTCGAGAACTCAAAGAAAAAGAAAATAAATTCAAGGAAACACATTGAAAATATTTTTGGATTTTTTGATTTTTTTCTCTATGAAAAGAAAACAAGCAAAGGAAAAACAAAGACAAGAAAAACTATTTACACGGGAAAGCTCCCAACATGTAAAGGAAATATTTTTGGGTTTTCTTTTAATACTTCAACTAATTAAATGGGAAAGAATAACAAAAAAAAGTGAGAAATATTTTTGAATTTTCTAATGGTTTTGAAACACACAAGAAGAAAGTGGAAACATAAAACTAACATGGATTTACAATGAAAGAGGATGAACACATACAATTTATATGAAGTGTGTGAACATGAATGTAATGTCGGTGAAAAATACATACTCCCCAAGCTTAGGAATTTGCCTAGCTTGGTGATCATGATTGATAATAGCCGTCTGGTCCAGGAAAATATTGTTGTTGAGGGACCTGAGCATCCCACACCTGGGCCTCAACCTCTGAAGTGGCTAACTCTTTCCGCTAAGCAATTATGTTTGCTAGCATGACGGTGTATCTGTTCCTGACATGAAAGTTAAACAAATGGGGTGCAGACAACACAATAATATTACGAGAGTTCTCAATATACTAAGTTATAGCGAATGTGGTGCGGTGCTCGGGTAAATCAATGAACTGGTGCTCTATCATAGACTGGTGGTCACGATAAACTTTAGGCAATAAGTAATCAGTAGGGCAAAAACAACATTAAAATGCTTTGCCAAGCAGGTGGCGTAAATTCTACCATGAACTTTGCCTCTAATTCGGTTATGATGCAGGAGGCACGCAACAATAGCTCGTAAATTGTAATTATTGTCACCATAAAGTGTGTGGCCCAAAATAGCAAGAGTGGAGGCACCAAGACCACCACCCTCCTCCATAGCAGTTATGCATTTTCCTATAAACAAAGAGAAATAATACGGGAAATGCACACTAGTGGCCCTAGCATTTGATACGCATCTAGTATCTCCCATAGTTAGGGTGAGAAGGAAATCCTATAATTCCTCAAGCTTAGGATCACACATTCCACTATCAGAGGGAAGTAAGCATATTACACAAAATTCATGAAGAAGAGGCAATTCATAGTGCATTGCATATAAATCAAAGCACACTATGGGAGCAGCGGCCCAACTTGAGAAGTAACAAATTTGCACGAACGAATTAGTGAGGATATACTATTGATCACACTCATCTAGGAGGAAGTTGGTCAGCCCGGAGTTTGCGATGAATTGAGCAAATTCTTCATGAAAACCCGCTTCATTCATGAAGGGGGTATGGCCATTCGCAGGGCCTAAATTCTGTGTTGCAGAAAATATTAGTGTCACAATCCCGAGTCTCCCACACAACTCCCTTAGGGTTCGGCTCAAAGAACCGTTCCTTGAACAACTCCTCCTGAAGAAGTTCATTTTTCTACACAAAAATTTCTCAAATTTTAGGCCACAAAATTATGTTAGTAAAACTTTGCAAGGTTGATAACAACTACTCATGTGGATGCCTAGAGGAAATATCAAGCATTACCACTACTAGGTACTCAAAGATTTTAACATGGAACTCATATTCCGTAGGAGCAAGTGCGGCATAATATGAAAAATAAAGACCACGAAAAAAACTAATTGAAGGAATGGAGGAGTCAAATACCAAGGAGAATTCCTCAAAACAGTTTCAGAAATGGAGTTCCGAGCAAAGTGATCAAAAATTTCAGTTTGTAGAGCAAGAAAACGACAAAGATACAACGAGAGAATTTTTTTCTGGAGGTAGGTGATGAAGTGTGCTAATGGAATGAGGTAGGGGGTTGTGGGCCCCACAAGGCATCAGGACACGACTAGGGGGAGGTCGCGCCCGGTTGCCATGTGGCCCACAGGTGCACCTCCCTGCTGCAATTTTTATGCCAAAATATCTTAAAAATTCCATAAAAAAGCATGCTAATTTTTTGGCATTCTTAGACTATATTTTTGGGTCATTTTTCTATTGTGTGGAAAACCCAGAAAATAGGATAATCATGGCATTTTATTTTTCTTTAACTAAGAGAACAACAAACAAACTTGTGATACGAAGAGTTGTGAATACTCAACATAAATCACATGTATTTCAAAAAGGATGCATTATAAGGTTGATCAAGTCTTATTAATAAGAGTTTCCAATTGACATGAAACAGAAGAATTTTCATATATCACTAGCTTACCTCAATGGGGATTTGCATCACCCCAACAACATGATTGTAATATCGTTTCTTCGTAGGAGGAAGAGGTATTTTAAAATCTCAAATGATAATCGTGGTATAGGGCTCAATGACATTAATATTATTAACCAAAATTTTCTTCTTAGGAAAATGCATGGTATGTTACTTGCCATTCATGAAATGTAACGTTGCTTTACTTGCAAGTAATAACAACCCCTGCAGTATTTAGGAACGGTCTACCAAGGACGATCGACATATTGTCGTCCTCGGGCATATGAAGAATAACAATGTATGTTAAGCTAGTAACATTTTTAACAACAATAGGAACGGACTTGCAAACTCCAATAGGTAAAGCAGTGGATTTATCATCCATTTGCAAAGATATCTCAGTGGGTGTAAGCTTACTCAAATATAGACTTTTATAAAGATATAAAGGCATCACACTAACACCGGCTCCTAAATCACATAGAGCAGTTTTAACATAGTTTCTTTTAACAAAGCAAGTTATAATGGGTATGTCAGGATCTCCTAACTTCTTAGGCAATCCACCAACAAAGAATAATTAGCAAGCATAGTAGCAATTTCAGTTTCAAGTATTTTTATTTTGTTGGTAATAATATCCTTCGTATACTTAGCATACAGAGGAATTTCCAATATATTAGTTAACCAAGTGTGCGAAAAGATAGGTTTAATCATTTCAGCAAAGCATTCAAATTATTCCTCATCCTTGCCTTTAGAAGGCTTACGAGGGAAGGGTACGAGTTTATGAACCCATGGCTCTCTTTCTTTTCCATGCTTTCTAGCAACAATGTCTCTTTTGTCATATTGTTTATTCTTAGTTGTGGGTTATCAAGATTTTCATCATGCTCTATTTCCACATCATTATTTGGTTCCTTATTGATATCTAGTGGATCTTTTAAATGAACATCATTATTATCATTGTCATTATCACTAAGTTCATGTTCATTACAACATTGTGTCTCAGCATCACAAGTAGAAACAACATTATCATTCTGAGCAGGTTTCACAATATCAGGTTCACTAGGAGCATGCAAAGACCTATCATTTTTCTTTTTCTTTTTCTTCTTAGAAGGACTAGGTGTATCATCATTAATTCTCTGAGAATCCTGTTCTGTTATTTTACGGTGACCCTCAAGATAAAGAGGTTCCTAAGTCATTCTTCCTCCTTTAGTCATTACTCTAACAACATGACCATTCATATTATTATTTGTTTCAGCAAGAAAATCATTTTGTGACTTTTTAAATTCATGTAGTTGGGTGTGAACCATAGAAGCATGTGTACCTAGACCTCTCACATCATTAGAATTTCTAAAAATCAAGTCACTTAAGCGGTCTATCATCATGGCATTACATCTTAATTGATCTTTGACATAACTATTGAAGTGTTTTTGCTCAACAACATAATTATCAAATTCATCCATGCATTGACTTGGAGTCTTAGCATAGCAATGAGTTCAGGGTCTATAGACAATTCATAGTCCTTATCAGTGACAAGTATAGGAGAAGTGGAAAATCTAGGATCGAGTTTCCATTTCTCCATCATAGATTTTTCTTTTAGTTTGCATAGTATTTTCTCCAAATCATTCTTATCTTCACAATTAAGAAAGTTCCTAGCGACTTCCCCGTCCATAACATGACGTTGAGGTACATAACTTAATCCATATCTATTAGGGCAAAGAGGTGCAGTAGGTGATTCGAAATCTTCATCAGTTTCAGCATTTTCAAGTTCTCTAGCTTAAGCAAGATGAGCATTAAGTAATTCAATCAGTGGCACAGTTTCAGTTTCATAAAATATATGAATAGTAACAACATTAATTTCACAAGTAGCGTCATGAAATTCATGTGACATATTAGGACGAGTAATAGGTGGTGTGTAAGTGCATCCAGTGCCCCTTAGTGATTTTGGTGGTTTGAAGACTTATAGGTTAAGTATCTAATGTGTTTGTGAGTGTACACATGATCTATAAGTCATTGAGGAGTTTGAGATATTTGAAGAATATCGACCCCTAAAAATATATGTCTTCAGTTGAAGAGATTGGTTTGAAGCTGAAGAAATGAATCGCAAGGAATCTGCGATGAAATTGATATTCCTCATGAAGATACATATATTGAGAAGTCCGGTGGTTCCTGAAGAAAATCACTCTGAAGAATTGAAGCATGAAGATTTACACTTTCTGTTTTACTTTCTTCGCATTCCAGTAATAGGAACACCGTACTGTTAAAGGGGGTCAAGGTTACACTATGGAATGAATTTCGTCATGATGCTCAACCCAAGCCTAATCCTACCAAAAGCCTCAAAGTGAGGAATATGAGTGACATGAGGACTCTCACAGTTGAGGGTTCCGACCGTTTCGATAGCCACGCCAAGTCAGTGGTCTTATCCACTCCAACGGTCATATTAGTTAAGGGCATTAGTGTAAAATCATGTTGGGATGCTCCCAGGCTATAAATAGCCACCCCCACAACCACTAGCTGGTTGGCTGCTCCGTTAGAAACTGACACTTGTCATAAGAGCAACCCAAATTCCTCAGAGCCTTCGAGAGTAATTCATCAGTGAGGAAATACACCATCCATCGAAACCACAAACCAAATCTAGTGATTGAGCATCATTGAAGAAGTTGTTCCTGTGTGGGACTGAAGCCTTTTACCTTTGAGGACTGTGCATCCTCCAGACGGTTAGGCGTCATGGTCTAGAGCTTTCCAGCAGTCAATTGTGGATCGCCGGGTGACCAAGTTTGTGAGGGTTTGGAAGTCTGCCCTGAAGACTTACCACGAGTGTTGGGCGAGGACTGGGTGTCCTTAGCTCAAGGAGAATACGGTAGGGACTGTGTGTCCCGGGACTGTGTGTCTTTTGGTTTCAATACCAAACCGCTCCAAACCAGATGTACAACTGTCACAGTAGTTGGAACTGGGTCATCAACGACTGTCTTCACTGAGAAACGGGTTCTAATTCCTCAACTCCTTACTTTCCTCGTATTATGTGTTGATGACTTTCACTGCGACTGTTTGAAGAATTTGTTGAAGACTTTCTCTGAATTTCCTCAACCCCAAATTCTTCATGTCAGTTAATCCTCATCTATATTTTGCGTGCCTGCTCACAGTGCAATCTGTTTTCACATTCTTCACTCTGAAAAACTGCTGTTGTGAAACTTTGCACATCTGATCCTTTACTGTTTCCGTTGTTAGTCATCAGTGAGGAATTTCCTCAAAAGGAATTTCCTCAGTGATGAAATTCTAAAAATCTCCTATTCACCCCCTCTAGTCGATATAACGCACTTTCAATTGGTATCAGAGCAAGGTACTCCCTTGTTCTGTGTGATTTTGGTTTAACCACCTGGAGTTTTAGTTATGTCGACTGCAGGCATGTTTAAGGTGACTGCAACATGTCCTACCTACGAAGGAAAGAAATTTCCCTTCTGGAAGAACAAAATGCAAATGCATCTACAAGCTATTGATAATGATCTCTCGTATATTGTGGAAAATGGCGTCCCCATCATCTCTGCTAGTGTCACTGCGGCTGATGTGAAGGAATTCAAGCAACTCGATTCTCAAGCGAAGAACATCATCTGTGGTCATCTGAGCTCAGGCCAGTTTGGAGGAGTAAGTGCTTTGGGCTCTGCAACACTGATCTGGGAGAGACCGTGCAAGGTAAATGAAGGAGTATCAACCCAGCGTGACTCTTGTGTTGATATTCTTCGCAATCTCTTCAATCGCTTCAAGAGACATGACAATGAAAGCTGCCAAGACACCTTTGATCGCCTCACTGACATATCAAATGAACTGCAAGCACTGGGAGCTCGAGACATCACTGATCACGAAGTTGTGAAGAAACTGCTGAGATCTTTGGATTCTTCATTTGATACTTTAGTTCTGATGATTCAAGAAAGACCAGACTACAAGATGCTGGATCCAGCTGATATACTTGAAAGGCTAAATACTCATGAATTCCAGCTAGAAGAAAAGAGAGATCTATATGGACAAAGCTATTCCAGACCACGTGCACTGAAGGCTAGAGCAATTTCCTCATCTGAAGAAGAAGACACAGATGAAAACATTTGTGACCCTGAAGAATTTGGACAGGAGCTTGCAATGCTCGTGAGGAAATTCCAGAGATTCACACGACGTGGCCAGTTCGGTAAATCTTCAAGAAGAAACATGAGGAAATCAGAATCTTCATCTGAGGACTACAAGAAACGAACCTGTCACAAGTGCAAGAAATCAGGTCATTACATTGCCGATTGTCTCCGTTGGGGAAAGGAATCAAAGAAGAAGAAGTACAAGGATGACAGTTCTGATGACTCGAAGAAGAAGAAGAAATCTTCAAAATCCTCATCTTCAAAGCCCTCATCACACAAGAAGACTAGTTTCAGAAAGGCTCGGGCACTTATTGGCAAGGAAATGGACTCCGAGGCAGAATCAGAAGAATGTGGTGAAGAAGCGGGTTCTGAAGAAGACTCAGAATCCGGACAGGCTAGTCTTGCACTAGCAACCACTTTCGTCAGCAAGTCAATCTTCAATCTTGAAGAAAATGTTTGCGCCATCCATACCGATGACTATGCTGATGACTTCGCTCCAACCTATTGCTTCATGGCAAAGGGTTCAAAGGTACCAAATAATGCCTCCTCCTCTGATTCAAGTGACTGTGAACCTAATGATTATAAGAAACCCAGTTACAGTAAACTTGCTATCATTGCCACTAAACAACAAACTGCTCTGGAAAAGCTTCAGAAACTGCTAGATAAAAGTGATGATCTGTTGAATGATGAAATGAACCTTACTCAAATCCTCACTGATGATGTGAAAAGTCTTCAGTCTAGATTTGATAATCTTCAAGATCGTTATGATACACTCCTCACTGATCATGAGAAGCTTTCCTATGAATTTCTTCAAAGGAAGCTTGATCTTGAGAAGTTGAGGATGTCTCATGATGATCTTCGTATGGAAAATGATTCATTACTAGCTCAACAGATCAGCGCTGGTCAAGTTGAATTATTCCTCCATGTCCTAAATGCATTGAACGCGAAAATGCTAATTCCTCATGAGAATCATCAAATGCTACCATTGCTACAAATTCTTCAACTGCA